>NW_019154090.1:30062131-30378402 GCF_002288905.1 Enhydra lutris kenyoni
ATTTGGAGGGTAGGGAAGGAAAAAATGAAACAAGATGGGATCAGGAGGGAGACAAAACATAAGAGACTCAATCTCACAAAACAAACTGAGGGTTGCTGGGGGGTGGGAGGGGTGGGGAGAAGGTGGTTGGGTTATGGACATTGGGGAAGGTATGTGAAATGCTGAGTGCTGTGAAGTGTATAAGCCTGATGATTCACAGAACTGTACTCCTGGGACAAATAATACATTATATGTTAATAAAAATAATTAATAAAAAAAAGAAAAATGAGCCTCAGTATCTTTTGATTCTTCTACTATTTTGACACCTCCTCTAAGTAGGTATCTCTGATTTATCTTGGCTTTCCACCCTTCTCACCCACATGATCCTAATCAGGACTCAGTCCTTCATGCCCTCTGAAGACTCTGAGGCAGGCAAAGACTGACTGGGGGAAGAATCTTGAACTCTGTAGTGGGGCGTGTCCTCCACCATGACACACAACTTCCATTACGGGCCTCTCTGGCTCACATACTAAAGCTCTCACTTGCCTGTCTGTCATCCGAAGGAGTGCACCGGGAAGGCGATGCTGGGAGATAATATGTTTCTAATACCACCAGAGTCTTCTACCCTCCTCCCCCCACTGCCCTCCCCCCCCACCCCAGGTTAAAATGGTGAAATGAACCCACACATCTACTTTTGCCCCTTCCTGAAAACCGCTAAGACGTTCTAAAGGGATTGTTTTTTAAAAAGAAACAAACTCCCAAGGACAGAGAGAATAGAAAGGGAGACAATGGCAAAAATAATTTTGTAAGCTGGAAAACGGATGAATACTGATTGACTTAGCAGACTCAAGAAAGCGAAAAACTCAGGTAAAGCTAAGAACAGCCCTCTTTTCATGGCAAAATCCTAAAACCAAAACAAAAACAAAAACTCCAACAAACAAACAAAAAAGGAATCGGCAGTCCTAGCTCGACTCTGGAACTGAGCAAGCCACAATCAGGAGAACTGGAAGCAGTTAAAGTCTCCCTTCTATCACCCTCCATGCTGCAGAGCCCCATCTCCCAACAGGCATATGGCTGGAGAGGTAGCTTCTAGAAGGGGGTAAAACAGAAGGTGTCTCAATTGGGTGCACCAGGGATGGCTGTGAACAAAGGTTTCATGTGAAGAACAGGGGCATTAAGCGAATATTTACTCATTGCACATAGATCCTCAGCTCTCTTTTCTGCTTCCTTACCAGATCCCTGACAGCCACACTCCACCCCTTGTCTCTGGAATTCTGACCAGCCCCAAAGGAAAGAACTAAAGATACTGACATTAGAATTTCCAATAAGTGACAACCCTTGTCTCCCTACTGTGAATCTCTGAGTTGACAAGTCTGACTCCCACATTTTCAATAAGCTTTTCAGGCCTTTAGTCTTAATCAAGAGCAGACAGCCAAAGATCATGTCTTCAGTTCCCTAAAAGCAGATGCTTTTAGGGGCACCTGGGTGGCTCAGTTGGTTAAGCGACTGCCTTCAGCTCAGGTCATGATCCTGGAGTCCTGGGATCAAGTCCCGCATCAGGCTCCTAGCACCATAGGGAGTCTGCTTATCCCTCTGACCTTCTCCTCACTCATACTCTCTCTCACTGTCTCTCTCTCAAATAAATAAATAAAATATATTTTTTTAAAAAAGCAGATGCTTTTAGGTGCACATGATTTATTGAGGGTAGGCTCTCAGGAGAAGCCTTCCCCACACCTCTCTCACCTCCCCCAAGAAGCAGCTGGGGAAAGAGCTGGGCAAGGGTGTGGTCTTGTCTGGAGTCTAGCCTCAGTCTGATCCCCCAGGGAGCCCTGGAGTGTGAATTACACCACAGGATTTATTTCACCTGGAAGTAAGCGGGCTGTTTTATGCCCACACATTAATCAGTCATTGATTGTGGGCTGCCAGAGAGGAGGCCGTACTCTCCCAGGCAAGGCAGCTCTTGACTGTGGTCAATTCTCTAGAGAAAGGGGTAGCTCTGATCCATTAATTACCAACACTCACATCAGCTGGGGTATGGGTAGGACACCAATAACATCTGCTACAGGTTACCAGATAGCTGAGGAAAACTGCTATCGGCAAGAGAAGGAAGAAGTAATAACAAAAACAAATAAAGCAAACTAATAACCAAAATAAACATTTAGAAAAGCCACTTGGAAGAACCCAGGACTTAGTCTGAAGAATAAGAGATGATATTGCTCCCATGAAACAAGAATAAGATTTTTTTTTATTTTTAAAAGATTTTATTTATTTATGTATGACAGAGAGAGATAATAAGAAAGTGAACACAAGCACAGGGGAGCTGGAGAGGGAGAAGCAGTCTCCCCGATATGGGGCTTGATCCCAAGACTGGGATCATGACCTGAGCTGAAGGCAGAGGCTTAACCACTGAGCCACCCAGGGGCCCCTAAGATGTTGTTTTAGAAGGCAGGAAACAAAAATAAGCTTTTAAAACAAACAAACAAACATGATAGGAGAAATGAAAAACTCAGTATTTCCCAGAAATAGACCCAAAAGACAAAACAATGAAAAATAGGAAAGAAAAGAGGAATGCAGGAGGAATAGCCCAGAAGGTTTAACATCTGAATAACAGTCATTTCAGAAAGAGAGGGGAGGAAATCATTAATGAAGTAATTCAAGAAAAATTTCCCAAACTGAAAAAAGAAATTTCCAGGTTGAAAGGGCCCATCATATGCCTAGGTCAGTGGGTAAAAGTGGTCCAACCAGTACACATACTTGTGAGATTTCAGAACCCTGGGGACAAAGAAGTTTCCACAAGCTTGAATAAGAGAAAAGAGTCATATACCAACCAAGTCTCAAGAATCAGAATGACTTCAGACTTCCTTCGCTGGAACTGTTCCAGAAACACTGAAAGGTAGAATACTAGGGTAATATCCTTATAATTCTAAAGGAAGTTTGTTTCCAATCTAGAATTCTATACCCAGTAAACCCATTAATCAAGAACTAAGTAGAATAGAGACTTTCAGATGTGTACAATCTTATGCATCCTTTACTTGGAAGTAACTGAAGGATGTTCTCTACCAAAATGAGGGAGTAAACCAAACAGAACGACACAGAATACATGAAGAAGGAGATCCAACACAATGTGGGGTATGGGCTGATATAGTGTGAACCTAGAAGGATTAGAGCCGAGAGACTCAAGACACAAATATGTAAAGGATTGTCATGAGCAGGATGACCACTGACATTGTACCACTTCATAACCAGTTTTTCTTCAAGATACAGATGTCTGAGGTAAATTGGCTAGATGACAGAGACCCCCCTTATTGTTGGAAAGAGCTCTCAGCTAATACTCTTGAGACTTGGTATTCAGTCCTGGCTTTGTTTTGAGATAGCTGTGCTAAGAAAGTCTCTTTCCCTTCCTAGACTTCTAAATCATCCTCTGTTCAATGTCAAGAATGGGCATGTGTCTTGAATGGACAACAAGTCCATGTGTCTTTAAGGCTCTCTGTGCCTCTGTGAACTTCATTCTTCACGACACACAATTCTATGAGTTTTGAAAAATGCATAGTTACATAACCACCTCCGCAGTCATCACCTAAAAAAAATGCTCTCATGCTACTCCTTTGTAGTCAACCCCTCTCTCTTCCCCTCAACTCTTGGAAACCACCAATCTGTTCTCCATCCTTACATTTCCTATAATATATACATGGAATCATACAATATAAAGCCTTTTGAATCGCGCTTCTTTCATCAAACACAATGCATTTTGTTTGACACCCTAGCCAGCAATTACCACTAATCTTGTTTTCAGTTCTCCCTCAAAGCAGATTCTCAGGCAAGAATTCAAATGCAAGTAGTTGATGTGGGAGGTGATCTCAAGAAGTGCTAGTTAAGGGAATGAAGAAGTGAGATAGGGACGGGAAGGAAGCCAATAGAAGGTATCTTCTTTTTCAAGTAGGATATCACTGTGGGTACAAGTCTCCACCCTCTGGGGACTCTGGGATCCACTGCAGAACCCCCACCTCAGAGCAGTCCAGCCTAATAGGTGAAGAAGCTGGGATATTTATCCACCAACTTCCTGTTCATCATTGATTGAGGGCTGCAAGCACTTCTGGCTTGCCTGGTATGTGGACCAAACATGTTTCTGCCACCAAGGGGAAGAAAAAAGCCCTCAGGCAGAAAGATACAGGTGTTCACAGTAAGCAGCTTTTGGTGTGCAGTGGTGAGTGCCAAGAGAGATGTGTGAGGCATTGACAGCATCGGCTACACCCTGCCCCTCCAAGTGAGAGGATGAAATCCTCATATACCACCAAACAGCTGCAGAGAAGAACCTTGAGGGCATCAGTGGTTAGGGCCTGAGAAAACAGGACAATGAACCCGGGGTCCCACTGGAAGAATTCTAAGGATGGGGACTTTTCACCTTGAGAATAGGAGGGGACCTCTGAGAGATAAGACTGCCTTACCTGAGGACTGATGGGGACCACCCCAAAACAAGTCTATGTCCCCACCGCTGAATCCCACCCTTGCACCTTCCACCCTTCTCCGTGAGAATCAACCCCCTGATGTGAACCGTAGAGCTTTTTCTCTACACAGTTGGTAAAACAAGCTTGTGTTACTTGCTTAGAACCCTCAGCTCTCTTAGAAAATTACTGGTTCAGTAGATGTGCCTCTCAGCAGAAAAATGTTGGTGTGCAAGAAATACCTTTCAATTTTCACAACCTAAACTGAACTCAGTTTCTTTCTTTCTTTTTAAAAGATTTTTATTTATTTGTCAGAGAGAGAGAGAGAGAGTACAAGCAGGGGGAGCAGCAGGTAGAGGGAGAAGCAGTCTCCCCACTGAGCAAGAAGCATGATGCGGGATTCAATCCCAGGACACTGAGATCATGACCTGAGCCAAAGGCAGATGCTTCATTAACTGAGCCACCCAGTCATCCCCTGAACTCTGTTTTTATTGTGAGCTTCATTCTGTGTTGATGTCACCTTAATCTCAGTCAGTTGTTGCCTGTTTCCGGGAGGCTTTCAGAAATCCAAAGCACTGGCAGGTGGCATCTGGTCTGCGTTATCGCTGTCCACATCAACATCACACGAAATGCCCTCTTTTGATGTTGTCTTTGGTGGTCAATTCACCTAAGTCCTTGCTGGCCCCACCCTCATCATTTCCTCCTTGATTCCTTGGAGGCTGCTGTCTCTCAGCCAATTCCTGTGCCCTTCTTGATTCATGGGGTATTCTAAAGTTCTGTGATGGGCCAAGGGAACTTAGTGGGTTATTCAGGACTCTTTGGATTCTCTGGGTTATTCACAGATGTACACAACTCATTCTGTTATTTCCACACTTTCCTGACTCTTGGGAGCCCTGACTGTATGTAATGTAATGCATTCACATGGTCATTTCTTTGGGGAAGTCTTATGGCTGCCCTGAGCTCTACCTAGGGTTCTCTCTGCACTTGGGTTTTCCAAACCGATATGGGTTTCACTGAGGAAAAAAAGATGTAGAGCTTCCTTTTTCAGGTATCTACCATCATGTAATTCTCTTTAGTACCCAGTTTGGGAATTTATTCTAATGGAGATGTGGATATGTAATTTCTTTCAAATCAAATGCATTTTCTCAAACATGTTATACAATTTGCATATACATTCCTCTAGGTTTCTAGTAGGCAACCTTTTAAATTAACTTTTTATTTTTAGATAATTGTAGATTCACATGAAATTGTGATTAATAACACAGAAAGATCCTTGTACCCCTCAGTTTCCTCCAATGGTAACATCTTGTATACCTGTAGCACAATAGCAGAGCCTGGAAATTGACATTGATACAATATACCAATCTTACTCCATTTTCTCCAGTTCTACAGACAGGTATATGTATGTATTTCATTTTATGAAATTTATCACAAGAGTAGATACATGTAATCATCACCACAGTTGAGATACAGAACAGTTTAACCACCACAAGGATTCCTTGTGCTGCTGCCCTTTTAAATCATAGCCATATTCTTGCCACTGAACTCCACCCCATGCTGTCCCTAAATCCTGACAACTACTAATAATTATCCATCTATATGATTTTGTTACCTCAAGAATGTTATATAAATGACATTATACAGCGTATAGCCTTTGGGGGTTGGGTTTTTTTTTAAAGATTTTATTTATTTATTTGACAACAGAGATCACAAGTAGGCAGAGAGGCAGGCGGAGAGAAGGGGAAGCAGGCTCCCCGCTGAGCAGAGAGCCCGATGCGGGGCTCGATCTCAGGACCCTGGGATCATGACCTGAGCCGAAGGCAGAGGCTTTAACCCACTGAGCCACCCAGGCGCCCCATTGGGGATTGGTTTTATTTACACATCATAATTCCCTGGAGATTATCCAAATTGTTGTGTGTATCAGTAGCTCGTTCCTTTTTATTGCTGAGCAGTATTCCACAGTTTCTTTAACCATTCCCCCATTGAAAGATATCTCGATTGTTTCTAATTCGGACTGTTACAAACAGTCAAGACAATACAATAGTAATGAACATTTATGTACAGGCTTTTATATGAACATAACTTCTCTGGGATAAATGCCCAGGAGTGCCATTGCTGAGTCATATGGGACTGTGTGTTTAATTTTGTAAGAAACTGCCACATTGTTTTCTGGAGTGGCTGTACCCTTTGATATTCCCATCAGCACTGTATAAGTGATCCAAATTCTCTGTATTCTCACCAGCATTTTGTGTGTCACAACCTTTTAATCTAGCCATTCTGATAGATGTGTAGTGATATCTCATTGTGGCTAATGAGATTTTGAACTTTTTTTCCCCCTCCATTTCCCCAGTGGCTAATGATATTGAACACATTTCCCTGGTGGCTAATGATGTTGAACATTTTTTTTTTCATGTGCTTATTAACCATCTGTAGAACTTGGTAAAATGTTTGGTTAATCTTTTGCTCATTTTCTAACTGGATTGTTTGTGCGGTTTTTGTTTGGTTTTGCTTTTTTACTGTTGACTTTTCAGAGTTCTTTACATATTCTAAGTACTAGTCTTTCATTGGATATGTGATTTTAAAATATTTTCTCCCAGTCTGTGGCTTTTATTTTCATCCCCTTAAAGGTCCTTCACAGAGCCAAAGTTTTTAATTCTGATGAAACCCGATTTACCAAATATTCTTTTCATGGATTTTGCTTTCCATGTCAAGTTATGAACTCTTTAAAATAATTAAAAAAAAAGATTTTATTTACTTATTTGAGAGAGAGAGAAAAGAGAAAGAGCACATGAGCAGGGGTGGGGCAGAGGTAGAAGCAGATTCCCTGCAGAGCAAGGAGCCTAATGCAGGACTGGATTCCAGGATGCTGGGATCATGATCTGAGCTGAAAGTAGACGCTTAACCAACTGAGCCACCCAGGTGCCCCAGGTTGTGAACTCTTTACCTGGCCTTAGATTGTAAAGATTCTCTCCTAAGTTTTTTCCCAAAATTTTACATTTTACATTTAAGTCTCTGATTCATTTTGAGTTAATTTTTGTTTAAGTTGTGATGTTTACGTTGAAGGGTTTTGTTACTGTTGTTATTGCTTACTTTTGGATGTTCAATTGTTTTAGCACCACTTCTTGAAAGGCTATCCTTCCTCTGTTGAATTGCTTTTGTGCCTTTGTAAAAAATCAGTTGGGCGTATTTGTGTGGATCTATTTCTGGGTTCTGTATTCTGTTCCTTTGATCTATATATCTATCCCTATCCTAATACCACAAAGTCTTGATTACTGTAGCTATATAATAACTCTATAATTTGGGTAGACTGATTCCTCTATTTTTCTTCTTTTCTGTACTTGTTTTATCTATTCTATGGCGATCCCTTTCCATATACATTTTATTTTTGCTTAGGTTCACTGAGATATAATTGACATATAACACTGTGTAAGTTTAAGGTGTAAACATAGTGATTTCATATATGTATATAGTGCAAAATGATTACTGCAGGAAGATTAGTTAACACATCCATAACCTCACATAGTTGTAATACTTTTTTAAAAAGATTTTATTTATTATTACTTGAGAGAGAATGAGAGAGAGAGAGTATGAGAGGGGGGAGGGTCAAAGGGAGAAGCAGACTCCCCACTAAGCAGGGAGCTTGATTCGGGACTCTATCCTGAGAGTCCGGGATCATGACCTGAGCTGAAGGCAATTGCTTAGCCAACTGAGCCACCCAGCTTCCCAGTTATAATACTTTTTGTAAAGATTTTTAAAATTTATTTTTGAGAGTGAAAGAGAGTGCATGCAGGGGCAGGGGTGGGGGAGGGGAGAGAGAGGGAGAGAGAATCTTGGGCAGAATCCGTGCTGATCTCAAGCATGACATGGGGGGCGCCTGGGTGGCTCAGTGGGTTAAAGCCTCTGCCTTCGGCTCAGGTCATGATCCCCGCATTGGGCTCTCTGCTCGGCAGGGAGGCTGCTTCTCCCTTTCTCTCTTCCTGCCTTTCTGCCTGCTTGTGATCTCTGTCTGTCAAATAATAATAAAAAAAAAATTATCAAACATGACGTGGGGCTCAATCTTAGAACACTGAGATCATGACCTGAGTAGAAATCTTGGGAGCTTAACTGACTGAGCCACCCAGGTGCTCCTATAATATTTTGTAGGCGTGGTGAGAACTTTTAAAATCCACTGTCTTAGAAGCTTCTAAGTATATAATACAGTGTTGTTAACTATAGTCACCATGCTATATATTAGGTCCCCAGAACTTAGTCATCTCATAACTTTCACTTTCTATTCCTTCTCCTCCTCGCCCTCTCCTTCTTTTTCTTTTTCCAGTTTTTGTCTGGTTTAGGTATCAGAATAACACTGGCCTCATAAAAGTTGGAAAATGTTCCCATGTCTATTTTCTGGAAGAGATTGTATAAATTGGTATTAATTCTTCTTTAAATGTTAGAATTCCCATATGGACCTGGAGATTTCTTTTGCAGGAGTTTTTAGATTATGGATTCAATTTATCTAATGGTTATAGGATTACTCTGATTTTCTACTTCATCTTGGTTGAAATTTGGTAGTTAGGTAGGTTGAAATTGGTCTATTTCTTTTTTTATATAATTTTTTAAAAAAGATTTTTATTTATTTATTTGACAGAGATCACAAGTAGGCAGAGAGGCAGGAAGAGAGAGAGGAAGGGAAGCAGGCTCCCTGCTGAGCAGAGAGCCCGATGTGGGGCTTGATCCCAGGACCCTGGGATCATGACCTGAGTCGAAGGCAGAGGCTTTAATCCACTGAGCCACCCAGGCGCCCCTGGTCTATTTCTCTTAAATTGTTGAATTCATGAGCATAAATCTTTTACTAGCATTCCCCTCATTATCCTCTTAATGGATTCAAGAATGAAGTGATATCCTGCTTTGTTCCTGATATTGGTTATATTTGTCTTCTCTCTTTTTATCTTCATCAGTTTTGCTTGAAGTTTTTAAACTTTATTACATTTTTCAAAGAACTAGCTTTTTAAAGTAATTCTCTCTATTGGTTTCTTCTTTTCAGTTTCACTGATTTTTGCTGTTTATTATTTTATTTATTCAGCCTGGTTTGGGTTTATTCTGCTGTCCTCTTTTCCAATTTCTCCAAGTAGGAGCTTAGATTATTGATTTAAAGCTTTTTCTCTTTTTTAATATAAGACTTTAGTGCTTTAAATGTCCCATTTAGCACTGCTTTTGTTGGATCCCACAAATTTTGATACTTTGTGTTTTCATTTTAATTTAGTTCCACTTTTAAAACAATGTTCCTTGAGACCTTTTTGACCCATGGATTATTTAGATGTGGGTTTATCTTCCAAAGTTTGGAGCTCTTCATGTTGTCATTCCATTATTGACTTTTTTTTTTTTTCACTTTGATCTCATTATGGTCAGAGATCCTACTTTGTACATATGTTTTCAATTATTTTAAATTAGTTGAGGTTTGTTTTATGGTCCCGGATATGGTTTATCTTGGTGAATATCGTATGAATTCTTGAAAACAACATGTGTTCTGTTATCGCTGGATTCCTAAGATGCCAGTGATATCCTGCTAACTGGTAGTGTTGAGTTTTTCTCTATCTTTAGTGATTTCCTAACAGTTTTACTACTTGCTGAGAATGGGGTTAAAGTCTCCGCTTGGCATTATGGACTTGTCTATTTCTTCCTACAACACTACTAGTTTCTGCATCATATATTTTGAGGGTCTTTGTAGCGTGTGCACATTTAGGATCCTTGTGCTTTCCTAGTGGATGAATCTTTTTATTTTTATGTCACGTTGCTCTTTGTGTCTAGCAGGAAAAAGTATAATCCCTATTTACAGATGAGGAAACTAAGGTGCAGAAGAATTTAAAACTAAGTCTAAAAATGCAGGAGATCAAAAATCTCCACAAGGCAAACCCTACAGTAATAACAGTTTCAGGCAAGTTCCATTGATGGTTGCAAAATTTAGTAGGTGAAAATTTGATAGGTAACAAAATCTTGAAGTATCTCCTCAGCATACCTATTAATTATAAAGGGAAAATATTGGAGGGCAGAAACCCTGCAGACACCTGTATAACCAAGGGATCAAGGTCAAGATTACTAGCAATAGCCATATTGACATTACATAACCTTGACATGATGAACTAGGAAGGACACAGTATTGCTTCTTGTCTCAATCTAATCGTGACAAACCCAAAGGGAAAGACAGTCTACAGAATCCCACAGAGGTGCCTGGATTAGAAACCAGAGCTCCTACTCTTTCCACTTTAGTCAAGAAAGATGTGGAAGCCAAGAATATGGGGGTGCCTCCTTTCTGAGGGAGGCTGTCCTGCTGGTGGATGGTTGCCCACCTCACTGCTTGGGACTCAGTAGCTTAGTGTGTTCCGTGGCTAAAATCCACATCTCTCTGCTGGAGCACTTTCTTCAAACCATGAAAGTGGTTCCATGTGTGTCACCCAGAGATTAAAATACTCCCCCACCACTCCTGTTTAGCCTTCAAGCAGCAACTGATGGGAGCAGGAGCCTAAGCACTCCAGCTCTCTTTCCCATCTGGGGTTTGCGGGGAGGTAACCCTGGGGCGTGTTCTCCATTGGCTCCCAGAATTCCTCCATGGTGTTGAACTCTAGTTGTTTGTACTGGCAACTTATTGATAAGGTACATTTACTGGCTGCCTCCACCCACCCCACCCCTGCCACCCCGTCTCACTTCCCCACTCCGCTACCAATGTTTCTTAGCATCACCTCTCAAACTACTTGCATCCAGTTCCTTGTCTGAGAGTCGGCTTCTGGAGGAACCTAAATGAAGGCATCTGCTGATGGGTGCCATTATCCCTCAGTCACATACAGATTGCAGCCAGCAAAGGCATCATGCAGGGGCAGCACCGGACAAAGCTACTGTGAACAGCTACTCAGGCAGTGCACGATACAACTACCCGGAGCTTTACAAATTGGTGCCTGTATTAGTTTCCTATTGCTGTGTAACAAAGTAGCTTAAAATGACACGCACTTGTTATCTTGTCTTACGGGAGGTCAGAAGTCCAAAATGGGTTTCGCTGCACTCCAATCAAGATTTGGGCAGCTCTTTTTTCCCTCTGGAGATTCTGTCTAGGAACGTATCTGTCTCCTTGTCTTTTTAAACTTCTTGAGGCTTCCTGCTTTCCTTGACTTGTGGCCCCCCCTCCTCCATTTTCAAAGTTAGCAGTGTAATAGCTTAAACTTTCTCTTTCTTTCCTCTGTTTTTTTCTTTTCTAAAGATTGTTTATTTTGAGAGAGAGTGCATGGGAGTGGAGAGGGAGAGGGAGGGAGAGAATCTCAAGCAGACTGTGCTGAGGTGGAGCCCAATGTGGGGCTCGATTTCATGACCCTGAGATCACAACCTGAGCCGAAACCAAGAGTCTGACCCTCAGCCGACAGAGCCACCCAGGTGCCCCCTCTTTCTTTTCTTTTCTTTCTTTCTTTCTTTCTTTCTTTCTTTCTTTCTTTCTTTCTTTCTCTCCTCTCTTTCTATCATCACATCTCTGACTCGCTTGTCTCCCTCTTTCCTTTATAAGGACCCTTGTGATTACATTGGACCAACCTGGATAATCCAGGATAATCTCCCCATCTCCCCAGGATAATCTCTCCATCTCAGGATCCTTTATTTAATCACACCACAAAGACCCTTATGCCATAGACGGTAACACATTTACAGGTTCTGAGGAGTAGGACAGGAACATCTTGGAGGGCCATTATTCTGTCCACCACAGTGCCCATGATCAAGGGTCTAGAATAAAGGGACTGAGTTGGCAATACCTCCCCAGAGGAAGTCAGCACTGTAAGGGAGGGGAAGGTGGAAAAAGAGGCTCTTACATAAAATGGAGACAGAAAAGAAGACATTTCAATGGCTTTATATACAATATATATTTTGCACACACACGCATATGCACATGTGATTATGGGGAGGAGGGAGCTGGAGGAAGCAGAATGAACATAACAATGACAGGAGCCTGCTAGGAGTAGGAGGAACAGTAAGGACGAGACAGGCAGGGTGGATCTACTGAGGAAGTGGCCCTGTCTTAGGTGGGGCAGCAGACAGACCGGGTGAGGGTGGAGCCCATGGACTTTACAGAGAGAAGTTTTAAAGGCTGCCAGGAACGCACACATGAGTGAAAACAGAGGAAGGGAGTGTGGTCTGGTGTGCCAGGCTGAGTGGAGGGTGGGCGGAACCTTCTCACTGCAGAGAGGAAGGAAGCTGGGCTCTGGGACCAGAGAGGGGAAAAAGAAAGAGAAACTAGTTTTGTTGTGGGAAATAGGACTGTGGTTTCATATTTGGAAGTGCCTGTGTGTGATGAGTTTAAGTATAGAATTTGGTGACTGGTTGGGGGAAGAATGATAAATTTGCAACTTTTTTTTTTTTTTAAAGATTTTATTGATTTATTCAACAGAGAGAGAGAGAGATCACAAGTAGGCAGAGAAGCAGGCAGAGAGAGAGGGGGAAGCAGGCTCCCTGCTGTGCAGAGAGCCCGATGTGGGGCTCGATCCCAGGACCCTGAGATCATGACCTGAGCCGAAGGCAGAGGCTTAACCCACTGAGCCACCCAGGCGCCCCAAATTTGCAACTTTTATAAAGCATTTTGTCCCCTATTAAAAGTCCTCTGTGCATGTCGAATGAGATTCATCTGTGAATTCATGTAATAAACACTGACCGGCTGCCAGGCCCCCTGCAATGGGGATACAGTGAGCAAATGAGGTGAGTGAGTGAGTGGGTCAGGAAATCGGGGTGAAAGAAAGAGAAAGTCAGGGGTATGGAGGAGGGAATAGGAGTGGGTGACAGAGGCCAAATAGGGGATGAGGTGTAGTTTTCAGGATCCTGTCACCTGTGGAGGGAAGCTTGTCCAGCTTCTACCCTCCACCCCTCCTCATGCGGGAAGCAGCGTTGAGGACTATGTCCCCCACTTTCTTCCTTGGGGACTTTCCCTTTTTTCTTCCTCCTCTCTCTGTGCCTTTCTTTGTCTAGAGCTTAGGAGGGACGGTGACCGTGGCTTCCTTCTCTTGCTTCCATTTTTAATTCCTACTCTTTGGACCCAATTCAAAAAACAAAATATTCAAAATTCAAAAAATTCAAAAATGAATAGAGGCTTACTCTGGGCCTGGAATATACAAGATGGGAGACTCCCATGGCCAAGGGCAATGCTCCAGCAAGGAGGCATCTGGGAGCCATTAGCAGCAACATGCACAGCAGCTGGGCCAGGGGTGTACCAGCCAGCAAAGGGGATCTGTGTGAGGCACCAACAGCATCCACAAAAATGAGGGTGTGGAGTAACAGATGGTCTCACACCCTGCTCAAGGGAGTGCAAATTGCTATAGGACTTTGGAGAGCCATTTGGTAATGTAGAGTAGGAGACTCATGTGTCCTATGACCCAGCAATTCCACTCTCAGCCACATACCCTAGAGAAATGTTTGCTTATGTAGGAGAAAATGAATACAAGAACGTTTGTTGCTGCATAGTCTGAGATAGCAAAAATTGGAAATAAATAAAATGTTCATCTCCTATGAAATTGGATACATTCACACAATGGAACGCAGCAGGTGAAATGAACAAGAGTTACAAGTATAATCAGTGAAAGAAGCACACTGCCTAACAATTTGCATAATGTCACAATTTATAGTTTAAAAGCATGCAAATATTTGTGTGTGTGTGTGTGTGTGTGCGTGTGGTGTAAATGTGCTCAGGAATCCTAATACTCAATGTGAGAGTCAGAATAGAGTAACAGGACTTGCAGCCTGATTGCTTGGGTTTGCGTTCCAGTTCCATCTCTTACTAGTTCTGTAACTTGGAAAGTTTAATTAACCTCTCCAGGCTTTACTTTCCTTATATGTAAGATGGGAAATGATGATTGTGTTAGTCCACGGTTGCTGCACTAATGCTGTGTAACAAACAACCCTGAGGTTCCATGGCTTACAACCAGAAGTATTTGTTTTTCATTCATGTCTGTGAGTTGTCTGTGGTTCTGCTGGGCTTGGCTCTAGACTGTGGGTTGGGTGAAGGTCTGTTCCACGTGTCTATATCAGCAACTATCCAGGGTGTGTTCTGTTCACCGCAGAGGTCACAAGTGTAAGAGAGGGAAGCGGAAACACATGATGCCTTCCTAAATCTTCCTAAACAGAACAGCATGTTGCTTCCATTCACATTCCACTGGCCAAAGCAAGTCACCAGGGTGAAATTAGTGGAGTAGAGGAAGCACGCCCCACTCACAGAGAACCAGAGCAAGGACAGGGGAAGAAGTAACTACCAGCCAATAATAGCACAATAGTGCCTACCTCCTGGGGGTTATTTGGAAGGTTAAACAAGTTAATGTATGTACAGGCCTTAGGGCAGGGCCTGGCATATAGTAGGTCCTTTATTCTTATTAATCAGGAGAATGATGAACTCTGGGAGAAAAAGGGGCTTTAACTCTGTTGAATTCCCCTCCTGATTTTCTTTTTTTTTTTTTTTTTTTTAGATCATAAACTAAAAGAGAATGAGGAAAAGTATTTGTTTTCAGGAGATGGCTTTTGAGCTAGGTGGGAATTGACTAGTCCCAGAGGGCAGCGTTGGTTAGGGGCAGACATTCGCACTGATGGGCATGTGACCTCTGGGGAGTGGATGGAGTTGTAGTGAGAGAAAAGGGGTGGGGGGAGGAGAGCTACCTCAGAAAGCATGGGGTCTGGACAAAAGGAGGAAAAAGAAGTGGACAGGAGACTCGGTTGTAGACTCCGAGAGGCAGAGGCTATGCGGTCTTGCTCATCTCAGTGTCCCGGCATCATGCCTGGCATGTGCTATAAACACTCCCAAGGTGCATGGGGAGGGAGAGGAAGAAGCTGTGAAGAACACAGAGGTCAGAGGGAATCAGAAAAATGAGGAGCCCTGTCCCTGAATGCTGGAGGAGTAGATGGTTGAAGGGGATGGGCAGCTCCCATTGGCCACTGTCCTGCTCTGGACCCGGCCTTGCTGTGTGGGTCTGGTGTTCTTGGACAGAGAGGGCAGAATTCTGTTTCATTTGGTAGGCTTTGTCTCAGCCCCAGCTTCTGAGCCGCAAAAGCTGGAAGGCCCCATTCCCTTCTGTCTGTCTGTCCATCTCTTTATTCTGCCACCCCCTTCTCTCCCTTTTCCCCTTTGCTTCCTTCAACCACCCCCAGCATGTCTCCTCGTCAGCCTCCTGCCCGCTTTGGTCTCCACGGCAAAGAGGCCCAGACTGGAAGGAGGCTTGGGGCAGTTGAGGCTCTCTGGGACTGGGAGCTGAGCGAAAGGTGGAATGGAGGCCCTCTTCGTTGCTCCTTTTAGCTTGAAAAGCTCAACGGAGCCTTCATAAAGGGCAAGCAGCCAAAGGCCTTAGGAAAAGGTAGACTCATTTCCTTATAAATGATGTGGTTATGAGGGCTGGAGTCTCACATGTGGCTTTTTGCATAATCAAGTTATCAGGTAGTTAGCCCATTAGAGGGCTCATAAAGTCTCCAGTGGCTCTGACTCATGGCATGAAACACCTGTGAGATGAGCCAACAGGGATGGAGCTCCGAGCATGGGCCTGCCTAGACAGTGTCAGGTGGGGATACTCTCTGGGGTTCATGTCACCAAAACCTAGGCTTTAGTATCGGTTTGGATTAAAGTCTCAGCCTCACCCCTTGCCAGCTGTGTGACTTTGGGTGAATAGCTAACCCTCTCTGAGCCTCTATTTCCACATGAGGTCAATGTTGGCCTGGGCAAGTGCAGCTGGCTGCTCTGACAGATCCCTAAGGAGGGCAGTACCTGGGTGTGGCCACCAATTTCTGGAATCTAATCCTCAGGCTTCCCTCAGAAATTTAGAGGTTGACACTTCAGCAACTAGACTCACTGTGTCAGGTCCTAGGACCACCATAACACGGGGCCACAAACTGGGCAGTTTGAAAAAACAGAAATTTATTCTCTCACAGTTCTGGAAGCTAGAAGTCCGAAATCAAGGTCATGCAAGGTCAGCAAGGTCATCCTCCAAGGCTCTATGATGTCCTCCTGTTGGGGATGAGGGTCACCTTTGCTCCCTTGTCCAGGGTGCTAATGTCTCTGTGGAGGTCAGGGGCAGGGCACCATGATGGATTTGTCAGTCCTAAGGATATATGGAAGGTTTGGAAGCCCTCACTGCTGGAAGAAAGGAAGGAATACTATAGAGCCTGAGTTAATTAAGGAGGATATTTGGGCATCCTCACACTCCCTCTTGTCCCCTTGAGACGGCCTCAGTCCTCAGCATGCTGGAGAGAACACCAGGAGGGAGTGGGAGCAATGTACTCTGGCAAGTGCTGCCCCTTCTGGATCTCTTTCTCCCTGCTCTGGGGATTCAGCCCTCTGCTCAAGTCTCTACCACCTTAGGCTAGGGAGGGATGGGGCACAGAGAAGCTGGAGGCAGGGCTGGTGGGGACTGGTGGGAGGCGCCTCAGGACCGGAGTGCCTGCCTGAGGGGGCTGCCTGGGGAGCTGGTTCAGTGGACACCAGGCAGGTTGGAGAGTGGAGCTCTGTCTTGATTCCCAAGAGTTAAGCCTCAGAACAATTGGGGATTTGGAGTGTCACAAGCTACCTACAAGCGTGGTTAGGTGGTATATAGGACCATGCCCTTGGACGATGCTGTTGAGCCATGAGCTGCCCACTTCCTGCTCTCCTTTCTATGTGTAGTAATCCAGGTTCTCCAGAGAAATGGACCAGTCCAATATGCATAGAGAGGGGGAATGGAACAGGGGGACGGGAAGGGGAAGGGATTGGTTTATGTGATTATGGAAGCTGATAAAGCCAAAATCTGAAGGGTGGGCCACCAGGCTGGAGACGCAGGGAATAGATGTTACAGTGACAGTCCAAAGGCCATCTGCTGGCAGAATTTCCTTTTGTTCAGGACAGGTCAGACCTTGTCTCTATTTAGGCCTTCAACTGATTGGATGAGGCCCACCCACATTATGGAAGGCAATCTGCTTTACTCAAAGCCCACTGATTTGAATATTCATATCATTTAGATATGATAGACACTCTCACAGAAATACCCAGAATAATGTTTGGCCAAATATCTGGATGTCCCATGGTAAGCCAAGTTAACACATAAAATTAATCTCCATACTAAAATGACCTCACCAAGCAATAGAAGTGGTAGCTTTAAGTCACTGAGGTGTTACCTTGTATTGGGGGCCTTGTGCTTACTTCCCAACACCTCACACACGTACGGTAAGTTTTATGTTCCTTTCACAGAGGAGTCAACTGAATCTTGCCCAGTGTTATAGCCAATGTCGATGACCCACTTTGATCTCTTTTCCCCACCAACAACCCCTCTCCCAGCTGCTGTCAGGGAGGTGGTTAAAAGCTTACATCTGAGACTCCCTCTGGAGGATGGCCTGTGGCTGCTGGGCTTGCTTTTTTCTAGAACTTTCTGGGCGCTTACACCCTCCTCTCCCATTACCACTGCCCCCATCCTCCAGGGATGGACAATGACTGATTGACACAGGGGTACAAAAGTGTGGCCTGCTTACCAGAAGGGGGAGAGCGCTAGACCATTTACTCCCCAGAGCTCCCTGTGGGATCAGGCAGAGGTTAGGCACCAACTGACACCCCATTCTTGCTGAGTATCTTCTCCTACTTTGTCCTGCTTCCCTCTCTCCCTCCTTTTCTCTTGAGATCACTTCCTCAGTAAATCATGTGCCCAAGAATCCCCATCTCAGGTTCTGACTCTGGAGAGTGGGATCGAAGGCCCCTGTTGATAAGGAATTTAAAACTAGGTGTACTTGACTTCAAAGTTGGCCCACTGAACCCCGGCATTGTCTACAGCTGGGGGTGGTAGGCTGGCAGGTGTGAATGCATCCTTGAGGGACCCTGGTCTCAGCTGCGAAGAGGAGAAGAGTCCTAGCCTTGAGGAAGGTCTTAGTGACCCTCTTCCTCGCTTTCTTGTCTCTTATTCCGCAAAGCACAGCACCAGCAACAAGCTGGTTAATTAGGTACCGCCACAAGGTCAGGGAGGGGCAAGTTGAAAGCTGGTCCTGTGAGCAAAGAGACCAGGGGTCCATAAGTCTCGTGCCTAAGACTTCTCAGAGCAGAGAGTCACAGTTTTCAATAGCAGGAGACCAGATGCGCAGTAATAGGAACGTACTGGAAGTCCTGAGCTGTAACTTGGGAGAGGGTGCGAGCCAGACCCGGGTGGGCAGGCTGCCTAGTCAGCAGGCTCTGGGCCTCGGCTGTGGTCCGAGGCCCCATTTGCAGCCCCCTGCCTGTGGGAGTGCTGAGTCACCACCCTGGGAAGGTCTCGGCTGGATTTTTCCATAACTTAGAGGTTTGGACGTGCTCCAGTCATGCCTGTTCCAGTTAGAATGTTGCCTTCAGATTTCCCAGGAGGCTTCCAGCCCTGTCTGAGAGTCAGCTGCTCAAGGACAGCAAATAAGTGAGAACAAGCTGTCCCAGGTGGAGATGAGAGAGTCTGGACCCAGGAAGGTAGAGAGCCAGAGCCTGGCAGAGAAATTACTGAGGGGGGCTATCCAGGTGGGGAAGGGCTCCTCACTGGCCCCCAAAGAGCCTTCTACTCCGCCTGGCTGGAGAAGACAACAAAGGACGGGGTGCCCATTATTGGAAGGCTTCTCTCTCTTTTTCTTTCTTAAGAGAGAGCGTGTGTGCGCATGGAGAGTTGGGGAGAGGGAGAGATCCCAGGAAAACTCCACTGATTGCAGAGCCCGGTGCGGGGCTTGATCTCACCATCCCAAGATCCTAACCTGAGCCCAAATCAAGAGTCGGACACGTCACCACTTCACCGCTTAACCGACTGAGCCACCCAGATGCCCCTGGTGGAAGGCTTCTCTTAATGAAAAGAGACATTGTTGGGCTGTTCTCTTTGGTTAAAGACCTTTATTACTGCCTCCTCTATGAAAGAATACAGCGTGGGGGCTTTGGTATCAGATAGACCCAAATTAAAAACTCTGTTCTAGCCTTATAATTTCTGTGATGCTGGGAGGGTCACTTCATGTTTCGGAGCCGCAGTTTCCTCAGCCAGTAAATGGGTGGCCACGGTCAGCAGACAGGCTCATTGTCTGGGATGGGACAACTCAGAGAAAGGAAGTAGATTGTTAAGAGGCAGAGATAGCCTAGATGGACTAAGAATGCTAGGGAAAAATTCATCCAACTTTACCATGAAGGAGACAGTTTGCTTCCTGAGCCAGGGTGGTAGACATAAGGCCCCCACTCACCCAGTCCAGTGCTCAAGACAGACATCACTAGGTGTGTCTGTGAAGTGTAACCCTGGAGAGAGCCTCTGGGTAGCTTCTCTTGTTGGATCAGACATGGCACTTGGGATAGAACCCATGTGTCATCCTCGCTCTAGAGTCAAGATAGCTTGATAGTCATCACTAGGAGTCTCTACGTGAGTATATAAGAAGGAATTTAAAGGAGAGAAAATTGGTCTTTAAGGTATCTTCTAGCTGGAATGCCTGGGGATGGAGATGGCTCTGACTGGGTGACCCAAAGGGTCTGTTATTTTCTGGCAGCTTGAGTTATGTGGCAGAGGTCAGGCGTGGTGTGGACCTTCCAGATGACCACTAGCTTGGCAGCCCTGGTCTCATCAAAGATGGACTCTTTTTTTTTTTAAGATTTTATTTTTATTTATTTATTTGACAGAGATTACAAGCAGGTAGAGAGGCAGGCAGAGAGAGAGAGAGGGAAGCAGGCTCCCTGCTGAGCAGAGAGCCCGATGTGGGGCTCCATCCCAGGACCCTGAGATCATGACCTGAGCCGAAGGCAGAGGCTTTAACCGGCTGAGCCACCCAGGCGCTCCCAAGATGGACTCTTAAGCTGCACCACCCTCAGCACCAGGCCCTGAGACAAGGATTATGCAAACAGTACAAGAATGCAAGTAGCTTATTTGCAGTATGATCCCAGGACCACCCATGGGAGATTCAAGAAGTGAGATGGGGTGGAGGGAGCAGAGAAAGAAGCCAGTGCAAGTTGGATTTTGAAGTAGGTTGTCATTGTAGGTGTCTAGAGCTGAATCCTGCAGAGCAAAGGCTGGGAGATTGCGCAGAGCACACGTCAGTGCTGGTATCAAGGGGTGAAGGAGCTGTTGGGTATTTGTATATGCCAACTCCCACCAGTCATTAGTTGAGGGATGCTGGAGTAGGATGTTAAGTCCCTGGTTACAGATGAACAGGATGGGAGTCAAGCAATCAGAGAAAGCTCTCAGGCCAAAAAAAAATAAATAAATAAAATCAATCAATCAATCAATCAATCAATCACAGGTAGTGGCAGCCAGAAGTAGTAAGAGTCAAAAGTAGTTATCTGTTATTCATGTGGTCCCCAGATCCCGAGGAGCTCAAGCAAGTCTGCGCATTGAAAATCAGATCAGCCTAACCTTTTTCCAGCACGTAGTTCTCTTTACAATGCCAGCCTCACCCTGCCCCACTTTGTTCCACTTCTAGGATATAGAATGCACTGTCCCTGGACTAAATGACCAGAACCCTAATGATTAAAATAGCAAATATTTATTTTGTGTTTACCATAGACCAGGTGTTCTGGTAATTGCTTTATAAGAATGACCTCATTCTTATTGAGGTTGTCATTTTCATGACAACCCTGTGAAACAGGTGCTATCACTTTTTAATTTAACTTTATTTTTTAGAGAGGGAATAGGGAGAGGCAGAGGGAGAGGGAGAGAGAGACTCCCAAGCAGGCTCCACACCCAGTGCAGAGCTCAATGTGAAGCCCAACAAGGGGCTCGATCTCACAACCCTGAGATCATGACCTGGGCCAGAATGAAGAGTCGGACGCTTAACTGACTTTTAGACTGAATGTTTGTTTTCCTCCAAAATTCATCTGTTGAAATCCAACCCCCCCCCATTCGTATCTCCCCTAAGTGGCACTATCCCATGAGAGCCCATGCTGTCCTCTCTGCCTGGCCAAATTTCACCCACCCACCCAGGCTGCACCTCATCTCACCATTTCCCAAAGCCTCGTCAAATCCCGGAGCCTGTGTTGGACTCCCACAGGCTGTGAGACTGGGGGCTTGGGCCAAAGTGAGCTAGATCTCTGGGGTGGGGAGCAGAGGGAGCCCAAACAATGCTCTTAGTAGTCTTTTCCAGACTCCAACACCCAAATAATGAGTTCAAGGGAGAAGACACCAGACTTGATTCTCATTTTCATGTATCCTATGCCCATAGCACTGTAGGCCCTTCCGTGTCTCCTGTTTGGTGCCTAGGACAAGGCTGATGCTGTGGGGCACTGGGAACGTGTGCAAATTACCAAAGCCCTACCCTTATGGAGCTGACATGTTGACTGATGACAGACAGACAGACAAACACGACAATCAGCAAATAGACTGTGTCAGACAGTGGGAAGTGCTCTAGAGAAAAACAGAGGTGGTAAAGTCTACAGGGCTGAAGGAAAGTAAAGGAAGGAGTGGGCACTAGAGGAAGAGCTTTGTTCTTAGGGGGCCACCCAGTGCTAAAGTCCAGAGGCAGGAGCATCCTTAGCCTATGAAAGGACCTCGTACAGTGTGACGGAAGAGAAGGAAAGGAAGGGGGAATGATCGGAGAGTAGTAGCAAGGAGGGGATCACGTAGGGCTCTGCAGACATTATAAGGACTGTTTCTTTTGTTTAGAGTGGGGTGGGAGCCATGGGAGAGTTTCCAGCAAAGGCAGAACAGAGTTCTGCTTAGCCTCTGCGGGGTTACTCTGCGGTGAGAATCACCCAGGGCTGGGGAGTCCTGGAAGGAGAGAGAAACAAGGAGGAAGCCGAGGGGAGGGTTTCTGCAGAGAGCCTGTTAACAGGTGATGGTGGTCCAGACCCCTGGTAGCCGTGGAGGTAAGCAGTCAGGTGTTTTAAAGGCACATATGATAGGACAGCTCATGGCTTGGTTGAAGGATGTATGATTCTTTTTTTTTTTTAGATTTATTTATTTGAGAAAGAGAGATAGAGAGGGGAAATTGCATGTGAGTGGGAGGAGGGACAGAGGGAGAGAGAGAGAATTCCCAAGCTGACTCCCCGCTGAGCAGGGAGCCCAGCTCAGGGCTTGATGCCAGGACCCTGAGATCATGACCTCAGCTGAAATCAAGAGTCAGATGCTTAACTGACTGAGCCACCCAGGTGCCCCTGTGTGATTCCTTCTATATGAAGTTCAAGAACAGGCTAAGCAAAGCTAAAATCAGAACAGTCATTCCCCCTGGGGAGGATGTTGGGATTGATGAGGAGCGGCACACGAGACCTTTCTGGGGTGATGGAAATGTTCTCTATTTTTATTTGGGCGGTGGTCTCCCAATACATAGACAGGTTTTTGAAATCTACTGAGTGGAATCCTTAAGGTGTATGCATTTTACTGTGTGTAAATTAAACTTCAATTTTTAAAAATGGCACAATGAAAAAAGCAAATGACCTTTGAAACGTGGGTCTATTTGGAATACCCAGGTCCTTATAACAGAGTGTAAAAGAATAGAGTGGTGTGAGGGAATTTATCACCTTCTTTCAGTTGCACAATATCAACCGCCCCCCCCCCCCCACACTTGGGGCACCCAACCCTGTGGACTTGCTTTCTCCAGCCACGAGAGTGCAGGTCCAGAACCAAGCTCGGCCTCTCTGGAAGGCTTCCCAGAGTGCTGAGTCTGAGATGAGGCCACAGAAAGCAGACAGCGCCAAGAACATGGCCACGGTCAGAGATGCCAATGCCCGGCCACATTCCTCCAGTGATCAGTTCTTCTGATCAATCCTGTAAGTCACCCTGTAATCTTCTAATAAATCCCTCTTCTGCTTAGGCCACTCTGAGCCATTTTTGTGGTTTGAGACCAAGCGCCCTGCCTGGTCAATGCTGTGTGGAAAGAGCCCAGGGCTGAGTCAGAGAGACCTGGACGGTGTCCTAAGTCACTCTGGTTCATCAGGTCCTGCCACACTGGTGATCAGACAGCCAGAGAGAGCTTATCCCATGACCAGCCCAATCCACGAGGGAAAGCCAGAGGGCAGGGAGAGCCCCCTGCGAGGGCGGGGAGAGCTGCAGAGGGCAGCTGCAGGGCAAGCCGGCCTAACCAGGGAGCCTAGTTTCATCTCTGAAGGTGCAGACTGTGGCCTACCAGTCTTGCAGGACTTAGGGGCTGGACCTAACCCTTATAATCTAGCCTGAACATTAGGCAGAAACAGCTTTCAAGGAAGGAGGGGCCCACATTCCTGCTGCGGAATGTCTCCCAGCATGAAACAGAGCCTGGGCCTCAGCAAGAGAAGGAGACCAAGGGGTGCCTGGGTGGCTCAGTCATTAAGCGTCTGCCTTAGGCTCAGGTCATGAACCCAGGATTCTGGGATTGGGCCCCACATCGGGCTCCCTGCTAGGTGGGAAGCCTGCTTCTCCCTCTCCCACTCCCCCAGCTTGTGTTCCCTCTCTCGCTGTGTATCTCTCTGTCAAATAAATAAATTAATTAATTTTTAAAAAGGAGAGAGAGAGAAGGAGACGAAACCCACGATGTGAAATGGGTGAACAGGGGTGTGTGTGTGTGTGTGCGCACACCCTAGCCTCCTCACACCTTAGCTGAGCAGGGAGACCCCTCTTGGTCTGCTCAGTTTCACTCTGATTACAACCACAGCTGACATTGCTGATTTAGCACCAAACTCAGCATAGCCACTCACAGAGTTGGGGGTGCCAGCAGGTAACTGCTGGAGAAAGACCTGTGTGGCTTGGAGCCCCGCACGGGGAAGGCCCTGGAGGCCTGGGAGACTGCAGTGTGCCTGTGGATTTGAGCCCTGGGGTCCCTGCTGGGCTCCAGGCCGGGAGACCTTGTCCAGTCCTCTGACATTTCCTGGGCTCGGTGCCACAAACCAAGGCCCCAGTGTGTGGAAGCATTTTGTAAACTCGTCTGGGCTGTTCACTTCTGAGTGGTTTTAAGGCTTGGTTTTTGTTTTTCATTTGAGAGACACTAGCGCCTTGGGGATGGTGGCCATGAGGGACCTAGGAAGAATCTAGGGAGGCACACGACGGGAGAAGATGAGGACTTGGGGTTCTGTTTGAGGGGAAGTGTTTGCCTAGGAGTTGGGAGGAGTAGAAGGATCCAGAAAGAGAGAGCGCTTGGCCTTCTGGAGTCTCCCCCAGCTTGGGGAGGGGAAGGCTTGGGACAGTTGCTGCAGAGGACTTCTGCTCACAGCAGCTCTGCACTCCCTCAGCTGCTGGGCTCAGAGAGTTGGAGTTGGCAGGAGGGGGGGGTGGCAGGAGTGGGGTGGGAGAGGTTATCCTCCCTGCCTTCCAATGGCAGACTCCTGGGTGGTCTGGACCTACGTCAACACAACTCCCCCCTCCTCTCTTCATCCTCCTCCCTGCTGCTCTGAAAGTCCAGTGGCGTCACTGCTTCCAGATGTGGTGTCCAGATGTGGCTTGGAGCGGGTCAGGCAGATCAGGGAGGCAGAGGCAGCCATCCAGCTCCTGGCTTTTCCTCCCCCTTCCTTCTCCAACGGGGCCTGCCCAGTGTACTCCCTCTCCTGCCTTCCTTTCACCACTGGGTCAGGGTACCAGGGACCTAGAGGCATGGGTGGATGGATATATAAATACCAGTTAGGAATAAACCTGAGCCAGACAGATGCATCTTTATTCATGTTGGAAAGAGTTTATAACTGGGGGAGTGGAGATCTCTCAGATATTTCCGTTCTGAGCAGTCCCAGTGGCTCCAGGAGGAGGAAGTGAGCTGTCTCCTTGGCTGGGGACCTGCCAGGGCACTGGGCTCTGGGCCAGCCAAGGCCTGAGAGAAGCTGCTGAAAACCTCCCCCTTAATGGGAACAGCCTGGCCCCTTGTGTCTCACTGGGACGAAGCCCCAGTTAGGGGGGAAAGGCAGCTGTTTTATTAGTGACAGGCTGTGCAAACCAGGTGGTGCTGTGGGGAGCGAGTTCTCTTGTTGCCTGGACAAGCCTGTATCCAAGAGCACCATGCACGAAGTCCCCAGGGCTCACGTTCAAATGCAGGTTCTGACTCAGTCCATCTGGGATGGGGCTTGGAATCTCTTATTTCTAACTCGCCCTCAGGTGATTCTGATGCTTGCTGGTCTGTGGGCCACATTTTAAGTAGCAAGGCACTGGACCAGACATCTAAAACATGTCAATATTTTTTGACACTATTTTTTCCTGCAGGCTCTCCTCTATTCTTTTTTTTTCTTTTCTTTTCTCTTTTTTCTTTCTTCCTTCTTTGCTTCCTTCCTTCCTTTCCCTTTCTTTCTCCCCTCCCTTCCTTCCCTACTTAATCCCTCCCTCCTTGTTTTCTTTTCCTTTCTTTCCTTCCTTCCCTCCCTCCTCACTCCCTTTCTTCCTTCCTTCCTTCCCTCCCTCCTTTTCTTCCTTCCTTCTTTCTTTTAATTAAAAAAGTACCAAAGACGGTGAAAAATCTCCTAACCCTGCCCCCTGCAAGGCCATGATCCCTTCCCATGACCAACCAGTGCTGTTGACGTTCGTGTACATCTCTCCTGGGATATTTTATGAATATACAAATAACTTCTCCCTCCGTATCCTGTCCGAGCACCTGCTATGGTACTGTTTTGTATTTTGCCTTTTCCACTTAACAACGTGCCTTGGAAGTAGCTCCAGTTCTTTATTTCTCTTTTGAATTTGCACATTTCCGTTAGATACCATAAATTACCGAGCAAATCTCTTTCCGATGGACACTCGGTTGTGTCCAGTCTTCTGTCCTTGCATACAGGAGTGCAATGGATACCTTGGAGTCCTGTCACTTCCTGCAGGTGTGAGTCTATCAGGCAGACAGAGGCCTGCAAGTGGAAATGCAAGCTCAAAGTCTACATGCTTTTGTAATTTTGATAAATATTGTCAAATCGACCTCCCCAGGGAGGTTGTGCTGACAAGGGAGAGAGGGCCTGTTTCCCTTATTCTCCCAATGCCAGGTGTGAACAAATTCCTCATCTCTGCCAACTGGAGATGGAAAACATGGTAACTGTACTTTTTGAAACTCTCCTCCTGGGATCGCCTGTCTGGTTCAGTAGACTGAGTATTTGACTCTTGATCTCAGGGTGGTGAGTTTGAGCCCCAGGTTGGGTGTAGAGATTACTTAAAAAATAAAATAAAATCAAAAGAAAGAAGAAAGAAAGAAAGAAAGAAAGAAAGAAAGAAAGAAAGAAAGAAAGAAAGAAAAGAAAGAAAGAAACTCTCTCCTCCTTTAGCGTCCAAGACTCTCTTCAACTATTTATTTATCGGTGAGTCACTGCTTTGATCATTTCTGGGCCA
The DNA here is from genome assembly GCF_002288905.1 of Enhydra lutris kenyoni. NCBI lineage: Eukaryota > Metazoa > Chordata > Mammalia > Carnivora > Mustelidae > Enhydra > Enhydra lutris. The sequence goes on from NW_019154090.1 coordinate 30,088,719, forward strand.
ATGACCCAGCAGAAAACTCTGGACTAATCCTCATGCTCTCCTCTGGTAGAGGAAGACAAGCCAGTAGATGGTCAATAATTCCTGATGAGCACAGAGAGTGCTGTGAGAAGGGCGTGAATTCTCCAGACAAAGCTTCTCAAACTTCATCAGTGGCTGTTGCCTCAACCAGAAGATCTGATTTAAAGGCAAATTCTCACTCAGCAGGTCTGGCGTGGAGGCCAGGATTCTAGAGTTCTAACAAGCTCCTAGGTGAAGCTGGGCTGTTGGGCCCCAGGTGACGTGTTAGTAGCAAGGACCTACCTGAAACGAGGTTGGCAAACTGTTTCTGTAAAGGACGAGATAGTAAATCTTTTCAGCCTTGTGGGCCACATGGGGTCCATTGCAGCTCTTGAACTTCGTCTTTGAAAGTAGCCTTGGACAACACATGCATGAGTGGGTGTGACTGTGTCCCAGTAAAAATCTATTTACAAAATAAGCAGTGGGCCAGGTTTGGCCAGCAGGCTGGTGTTGGTTGACCCTTGCCCTAGAACATCAGAAGCATCCCAGGCCTGCTTGTTGCCCTGATGAGTAAAGGGTGCTATTGGAGCAGTCGCAGGGGCCTGAGCTCGTCTAGGGGTCAGTGGTGCTGGAGGAATGGCTTATTAGTCAGAGTCCTACCAGGAAAACCGAAACCAGCATTTAATAGAGGTAATTAAATGCTGGGAATTGGTTACATAGGTAATGGAAGAGCTGAGAAGTCATCCAGGGGCAGCCTAGAGATTAGCAACAGCAGGAAGCTGCTACCACCCTGGGGAGGGGGAGGAGGAGGGAGGAGGTGGTGTTGCTGAGCTCAGATTACCTGGTGGGAGTGGGAACCATGGTAGGTATACCCACTGGGAGCAGGAACCATAGACAAGGTCCAGCTGTGGTTGGAGACCCTGGAATATCCTGGCTTCTTCCTTTTTCTTGCCCTCCCTTCTCCTATCCATTGGCCAAACCTAGCTGTGATCCAGCCTACACAGGAAACTGCAGGGGCCAGCCCCCCTCCCACAGAGCTGAGCAGGGGAAGTCAAGGCATGGCCTGAGACCAATAGGACAATGCCCAGTCATAGAGATACTTAGAATGAAACTTGAAGTGTAGGTAATTGACCCAGCACAGGAGAGAGGAAGGATGGGTATTTCAGGCACAGAGAGCAGGCCTAGCTAGGGTGTGTAGGGGTGAGTGTGTGGGAGGAGGTCAGCAGGGAGGCCACTCCCTTAAGCAGGCTGAGATTTATGATTTAGAACAGGGTTTGGCAAACATCTGTGTCACATAGTTTTCCTTGTTTTGTTTAAAAACAAAATGTAAATACGTAAAAACCATTCTTAGCTCACAGGCCACAGACAGCTTTTGGCCCATGGTTGTTTGCTAGCCTGTTTTAGAAAAATCTACTTTAGAAGGATGGATAGGGGTGGATAGGAGGCTGAGAGCAGACAGAGAGGTGGGAAAGGAGGTGGCTGAAGATGCCAGGCAGGAGATGGTAACCGTCCACCTGGGGGGCCATCGTGGTGGAGAGAAGGGATGAGGTAGAGATTCAGAATGGACAGGATGTAGAATGAAATTCTAGGCCAGGCTTGGAGGGGTTTTCAAACTGACACATTGCTTAGCTCAGAACTCCTGGCTTCCTTGCTTCAAGGAGCTAGAGGGACACCTGTCATCCCAGCAGTATGCTTCCCTACCCTACCCCCCAACTCCTCCCCAGTCCTCTGTTTAAGAGGAATGAGTTGTGCTGCCTCTAAGTAAGCTGGGATTCAGGGCTGCCCAACTGATGGTGACTCACTGACTGCTCATTCTAGAATATTGGTGCTGAGCATCTGCTGTCCTCAGTTTCAGGGCTTGGTGGACTTTCCAAGATGACCATGGGGTAAGACCTGGGAGACCCCTTGCCCAGTTGTGGGTCCAGACACCTGCTGGTAGCCCATTCTAGGTGTGAACAAATATGCCACAGGATAATTGTGGCATAGATAGGGCTAGAAGGATGTCTTAGTTTGGGGTCCCCAGAAGGGAGAGACAAAGATTCGAGCGTAAGTAGTTCAGTGCACCATGGGGGAGTGGGGAAGTGAGACAGTAGGGCAGTAGTCCATATGGGGCATATTATGGAGGTAGATCCACTGTGGGCAGCTGGCACTTAGTCCTCCTGGAGAACTCTGGACTCAGAGTAGAACATGGTCCTGTCAGAGGGGCAAGGCAGCCGGGGTATTTCTCCATCATTTCCTGTGAGGGACAGATGGAGGGCTCTCCAAGGCATGCTTTTTCCCTGGCATTTGAAGTCCACTCCTTGGCTTTCTGCAGCTCAGGAAAGAGAACCCTCAGGTGTAGACATGCAGTAGGAAGATAGCTGGAGCTTTCTGATGCGGTAAAGCCCCAAGGAGATGAGCAGGAGGCCTGTAGAAATACACTACAGATAATTATCCTCTGCTTTTGATGGTTGGGGAAACTGAGAAGCAAAGTGACAGCTCAAATCACACAGCAGCTTTATGACAGTTGAGGGGCCAGAGCTCAGAGCCTATGAGTCCAGCCCCTGCTATCATGGGTCTCTGGGGCATGAAAGGCCCTGCCCTTCGTGTCTTACAGGTTGACTCCAGTTATCCCATCCGCCCACCTGCTATATTCTCTGCCCTGAATATTCCCCACTTCCTTAGTCTACCCAGAGCCCAGAGCCATATCTAGGGGAAGGGGGAGTTGCAGGACATGTATATATGGCAAGGCTTGGCTTCCTTACCAAGTATCTATATGGGGCGTGCAGAGACTAGGAGGAGGGTAAGCAGAAGACAAAATGGGGCCAGGAGTTGGGAGGTGGCCAACTGGTGAAGCTGTGGGGGCAGGGTGTGCTGAGCAGAGGCAGAGATAGAATGGGATGGAGTTAATGTGGAGGTCTCTCAAGGGGACTATGAAGTAGGCTGGGCAAGTCTGAGCCCCTTACCCCTTGTCCTGGTTACTTGGGACTGGGACCCTTTGCAGAGCAGGGAGCAGAGGTCCCAGACCTCAACACTGAAGTCTGTGTGTGTTCAGAATTGAGCATGAGCCAACCACTTGGTCATCTGTTCATTCAAGGATCAGTTATGGGGGCTCAGGGTATCCCAGTCATGTGCCAACCACTTGGGGGAAACTTGGAGGAATCAGGTGATTGGCTGTTCTCAGAACCTGTTGTATCCTGTAGGGGGAGTAGATCAGCTTTCTTTCACCTGAATTTTCCATTTCGTATTGAGTCCTGAGTTGAACGGTGGAAGACAGCACAGCCCTCAGGAAGCCCTTAGTCTGAGAGGAAGACTTAGTCTTAGTCTGAGAGGGAGACAAACTTTCAAATCCAGGTGCGGAGTTGCTCCTTGCTCAGGGAGGCTTAGAAAGAGTTTTGTTCCTGAAGTCTATGATACCCAACAGGGGATAGGAGTGACTGGAAGCTCCACCTGAGTGGCCCAGCAGAACCCACATGAAATTCCATCCTATTCCCAAACCTAGCCTGTGACCAATGATTATCAAAGATGGTGTACCCTTTCTCTCCTTATGCCCTCACCCTTTGCTGTGTGACTTTGCCACTTATCCCATCAGGAATCTCTTCTTTATCCCTTGAATTTGGGCTGGTGTATTAGGGTTCTTTAGAGAAATAGAACCAACAGGATTTATCAATCTATTGATTAGTTAATCTAGCTCTAGATAGAAGTATCTCAAATTAGATAATTAATCTAAAATTAACCACCAGGGTTGACCTGTCACTTGCTTTGGGCCATAGAATGTGGTAGAAGTGATGATGTCTGAGTCCTGAGCCTAGTTCTTAAGAGGCCTTGCTCAGTTCCACTCACTGTCTTGGAATTCTGCCCAGTCACCATGTGAACAGTCAGGCTGACCCTTGGCAGATGAGAGACCATCTGGAACAGAGATGATTTGTGTCAGTTGATGTCAGGTCTCACTCAACCTGGCCGCTGATAGTGTATATACAAGGGAGTCCAACAAAGATAAAATTGCCCAGCAGAGCCCAGACCAAATTGCTGAGCCACAGGACCATGAACTAAATAAAGAGTTGTTGTTTTCCCACTTAGTTTTTGGAGTGGTTTGTTACACAGCAAAACTAACTGATACACAGTCCAACTTCTGTGGCACCCTATCAGCCTGCCATCTTGGCTGATGGAGAAGACACAGGCAAACAGAGGGCCTGTTTCAGGTTATAATGAGGCTCTGGGGGTGTCTATATTCGTTGGGGGCATGCATGCAGACATCCTTCCACCCTGATATTTAAATATAGCTCCGCCCAAGCCCACTCTGGCCTGGCAGGCCCCCACAATAATACACCAGAGCAGAGGGAGGGGTGGTAACTGGCAGCTGGCAGCCAAGAAAGTTCATGTTGGGGGTTGAGGGAGACCCAGGGCTGGTCTTGGCCCTGTAGACTGTGAGGAGCTTCAAGGATGCATCATAGGATCAAGCACAGGAAAAGGCCTGGAGCCAAACCTGGGCCAAGTTCTGTTTCTGTTGCTGGGCAAGGGTGTGTCCTGGGGCAAGCTGCCTTACCATTCAGAGCCTCAGGTTCTCCAAGGGGAGAGTTAGGTTTTGGGGGGCCCAAAGCTGATGGCAGTTGGGAGCCTGCTTTAAGCAGAAGGATACAAGACTATGATGATAAAGTTGCAGGAAGGGGCCCAGGCAAGCGATCTTAAGCTTCACGAGCTTTGCAGAAAATTGCTTCTGGCTTCCTCACTAGTAAAATAGGGAAGTTAATAATAGCCATTGCACAGGATTGTTTTGAAGGTTAAACAATACACTATAGATTCATAGATCATCTATGCATATTATAGTGGGTATCCTAGTGGGTGGGGTCCGGCAGGAAGACAGCTGTGCATGGGGGAAAGGGCCCATGTGGCAGCTGGTGGGTGGGCTAGCAGGAGGAGAGCTGGGCAGGGAGGAGGAGGAGTGGAGTGAGAGGAATGGTGTGGAATTTCTACTACCACCTGGCCAACAGACTGCCCCAAGGCTTGCAGGAGGGAATTCAGGCAGATGCAGGTGCTCATTTCATGAGGGTCTTGGGGAGGTCCTGGGACCTAAGTAAGGTTTCTGGATGCAAAGGTTTCTTCTCTGGCATAAGAGGTTGAAATGGGGATTCTTGAGCAAGTGATATATTGAGGGCATGCTCTCGGAGAAGCATAAAAAAGAGGGAGGGCAGCAGGACAGTGCAGGGGAAGATGTTTAGTAAGGATGGGGTCTCAGCTGGCATCTAGCCTCTCTCTGATCCCACAGGGAGCTCTGGGGTATGAACAGGCCAGAGAGTTGTCCCCCCTTGAAGGAGGGCAGGCTTTTGTCAATCAGCCATTGGGAGGATGGTGGGAAGTATCATTATCCAGGGTTACCTGCCAGCCAAGGGCAATTCTCAGGGAAAGGGGGCAGCCTTGTAGCAGCTGGTGGATGAGTACAGTGGCCTGGGAAAGGGGATCTGCTCAGGGCACCAACAGAATGTACTACAAGGATCCTCCCCACATTTCTCCATGATATTCAGACTTATCATGACATGGCATTGGCAACTTGGGGAGTGCAAAGGGATGAATGGATGGAATTTAGGAGGGACCAGAGTGCTGATCTTTAGGGCACTCTGGCAGGGGAAGTGGTGAGGTGTTACCCCTCCAGTGGCTTCTAAAGACTTGGCTTTCTAGGAGGGATCACTGTGCTAAGTTCATTGGAAATAGGCGGGACTTTCAGAAATAACTGGGCAAGTTGAGGGACCCTGAAGCCTCCATGGTCTGCAGATGGCGGGGGGGGGGGTAAAAGCCCACAAGATGTGTATTTTTCCTGTTAATGCAACCTAGTTTGTGTCCATGTATTGATCAGACTTGTAGGAACTCGGGGCACATACGGGAAAGGGCTTTGGCAACTATAAAGTAGAGGATGATTTCCAAGGTCATGCATGTCATGAGATGATAGGTGGTTTCCAACCCTGTGGAAGGACCAAAGATTCACTCCAATTCTGGAAGCGGTGCATTGGTTGGTTCCTAAAGAAGAGGAGCTAGGGAGGAAGGTTTGGTAGGTTTGGTGCAACTGGGGTCCTGCATCTTGCCATGTCCTGTGATTAAATGCAATGTTCTTTGTCTTCGGTGAGATGGGTCTTAGAGAAAAACAGCTGGATTGGTGTGTGGTGTAGGCTGGAATGTAAAATGGGAGAACAACTTTGGAAAACGGGCAGCTTTTTGTGAAGTTAAACATACATCATAGGACCTAGCAATTCTACTTGTATCTACCCAGGAGAAATGAAAATGTACACTGTAGTTTATTTGCTGCTGTGTACTAAATTACGTCCCAACTTAAAAGCTTAAAAGAATAAAAAACACTTATTATCTTCCCAGTGTCTGTAGATCAGGAATCCAGGAGAGCTTAGCTGGGTGGTTCTAGCTGGAGGTCTTTCATAAAGTTATAACCAATTTGGTGGCCAGCCAACAGGAAAGTTTAATGGAGTTGGAAGATCTGTTCCTAAGATAGGGCTCACTCATACACCGGGCAAGTTAGTGCTGTCAGTGAGAGGCTTCAGTTCTTCTCCACGTGGACCTCCCTATAGAGCCGCTTGAGTTTCTGTATGACATGGTGGCTCACTTCCCCCAGAACAAAGTATCCTAGAAAGTGAGGCCATGCTGCAAGCCTTTCATGACCTAGCTTTGAAACACACATGCTGACACTTCTGTATATCCTATCATCTACTTGTCTGCTTTATTCAGTGTTGCAGGGATCTGCATGAGCTCATGAAGTGTAGGAAGGGAGGGTCATTGGGGGTCATTTTGGAGGCTGGTGACCTCAGAGGTTAATGCAGACACACCTCCTCTGTTCTGCATAGAGCAACACATGCACACCTGCGGCATCTTGAGATGAATGCGTTGAGTCTTGAGTATCATTCATTCCCAGTGGAACTGTAAGAGCAGAAGAAGAAGGAGGAGGAGGAAGGGAAGGAGAAGGAGAGAAGAAGACTGCAGTTCTCGGCAAGAGGCTGTGCAAAGGTCCCATGGCCTGGCTGGAGTGTGTGAGTTCTTGAGTGAACAAAACCTTGACCCATGAGCCAGCCACGGTTTGCAGTGTGGCTTGGTGTGGGTTATTTAGGCCCAATGGAAGGGACTGGAGGAGTCAACCTGGTCTCTACTTTTATAGACCCTGAAACAAGGGTGCAGGACCCCTAAGGTAACCTCTCAGCTGGTGTGTCAAGTTCAAGCAAAGTGGCTATAAAAGCACTTCGATGAGGTGGGATTTCCAAGCCCAAGGGCTTAACTTTTCCTCATCCTGGAGTCTCCATGGCAGGATAGGGAGTGTGTGAGGGGTCTGCTCTGTGCCGTGAAGCCAAGGAAGAGCAGTCTCCATACTATGGTCCAATGATACCTCTCCTGCTTTCCAAGACAGGAAACAGGACTTATCCTTAAAGACCTTTATTACCTGGCCTTGTGCTTTATGAATAGGTCACTTCAACTGAATTGCAGGGTGTTCTGATTGGTGGGCTCTTCCCCAGGAGTTGAGTCCTTGACTGAATGTAAGATCCTTAGTCCCCAATCCTTCTCCACAAACCCTATCAGCTCAGTTTCCCATCTGGGAGCCTGGGGTAAGGTGAGTTGGTGCCCATCATATGGGCTGTGTCAGAGGATGGAGGTAGGAGATCAAGACATGGCCTCCTTCTTGAGGGCAGCCTATGTTCCCATAATGGATTTTGGAGCCTCAATAATGGATTTTGAATGAATACAGAAACTTAGGGACCCCACAAACAGGTTGACTTCTTCTTTTTCATCACCAAAACCCGCATGACCTAGGAGTATGGGTATAGAGATGAGAATGGAATGGGAAAGAGAGGCACTAGCCCTTTAAAGAGAAATCCAGGGTTTGCAGAGAAGTGCAAATTAACATGCAAATGGTCTGCAAAAGCAGACTTGGGACACAGGGTAGTGGACTTGGATGAACCAAAGGGTACCCATGCCAGTTTGCCCAGCCCTGAATTGTGGTTCCCTGCTGGATGCGAAAAGAAGCACTACAGCTCCAGAATTTCTATAAAGGAGGCAGTGGGGTAGGGAGTGCAATCTGGCTGGGGAGGTGGGAAGCCAGAGAGTCATTGAACTGACCTGGGAGCCACTCATTTTTTTTTTAAACTGATTATAAATTTATTAGAGGGTGGTTCTGATTCTCAGTTTCTGTCTCTAATCTGTCAATGTGACTGCAGGAATCAATGCCACTTAAATAACTCCCATACCCAGTTCTTGGGCTACCTCTTTCCAACTTGATGGTCTATTTTGGAATTTTGTAAACCACTCCTCCCTCCATGTTCCTTTACCACCTGGATTCAGCCATTCTTTTCATGACTGATGGAATTTGACATTCTTTTCATGTACTTGCCTGGTGCTAAGGTTGTTCCAGTGACCTATGAAGACTCCTTCCTGGAGCTCTGGACTCAAGCAGCACAGTGTTTCCTAAACAACTCTCTCTGGATGCCTGTATCCCAGGGACCCCAAGCTGTGCAGATTTGAGATAGGACTCAGAGTCCTCCAAAATCCAGTTCTTGGGAATATTCGACAGCTCACTCCATGTCCCGGTAAAATGGCAGCCCCATCCAACTAGCGTACAAGCCAGAAGGCTGAGGTCAGCTGGGATACCTTTCTTACTCTCATGCCTTTCTCCTCCCCTCTGCCATGAAGTCTCTAAGTCCTGAGTCCTCTTGTCTGATACCTATACCATTTCAATGGCTCTTAGCTGGTCTCCCCACACCCTCTCTTACTACCCTCCTACCTTACTACCAGACTCCTTCAGTCTTCACTCAGATGTCAGAATTATTCTTGTCCCCACTCTGATGCAATAATCTATCTGTGTGATACTTGGAAAGTTGCTACACTTCTCTGAGCCTTAGCTCCCCATTGGTCAAAGAAGCTTGCCAAGGACCAGAACAGACCAGTTTCTGAGGTGTCATGGCTCTGAGAGGTGGGCTGCTTTCTGGATAGAGGGTACCCCATGGTGAGGTGAAGGACCCCCATGGGTCCAGGAACTGCCATGTAAGCAGTCCTCAGAGCCTTTGCTTTCCAGGTCTTTACAGCCTGCCTGCCACTTTTTGCCACCAAGACGGAAGAAGTGTAAGCCACAGCTGAAACTCATGTGTCTCTTCTGTTCCTCTCCCCCTCTCCCACATACCAAAAATACGGGCTTGCTTTCCACAACTTGCATTCCACAACTTCAAAGCCAACACAGTCTAAGCCAGGCTGTCATCCTGTGAACTATCATATATTGATCTGAAAACCCCTTTTTATTTTAAAATTATTATAGATTCACAGAGAGTTACAAAGGCAGTAGAGAAAGGTCTCAGGTGCCCCATACACCTCATCCTGCTCCCTGCAATGGTTATATTTGACCTGACTATAGTAACGTATCAAAACTGAAAAATTGACATCCATACGATGTGTGCATAGTTCTGGGTTATTTTGTTACTTTTATAGGTTCTCATAACCACCACTCTTGTTGAGATACAGAACTATGGCATCACTACAAAGATCTCCCTCCCACTACTCCTTTGTAGTCATGTTTGCTCCTCTCCCTACTGTCCCTCATCCCTGGCAACCACGGATGTGTCCTCTGTCTCTATATTTTTGTCATTTTGAGAATGTTACTCAAGTGGAAGTATATAGTATGTGATCTTTTGCATACCCCCCACCCCAAGTCCCAGAGATCCATCCAGGTTGTTGAATATACCAATCATTTCATTTTCTGAGTAGTGAATGTACCACTTGCTGTGACTGTACCAGTTTGTGTAACCATTCACTTGTAGGATGTTTTGTTTGTTTCCAGTTTTTGTTACTATAATTGAAACTGTGATGAACAGTTTTTGACAGGCTTTTGTGTGGGTATAACTCTTTAGTTCTCTGGGACAATGGTACCCTGGGGTACCATTGCTGGGTTGTATGGTAAGTGTATCCTTCATTTTTTTAAAGAACTTGCCAAGCTATTTTCTGAGCGACTTTACGATTTTCCATTCCCACCAGCAATGTATGAGAGATCCTGATTCTCTGCATCCTCTCAAGTATTTGGTATTGTCACTATTTGTTTTTTAATTTTAGCTGTTTTAACAGGTATGTGATGATATTGTATATGGTCTTAATTTGTACTTCCCTAAGGGCTAATGATGTTAAAGCATCTTTCCATGGGCTTATTTACCCTAATGTATATTTTCTCTGGTGAAACATCTCTTCATGTCTTTAGCTCATTAAAAAAAAAAAAAGGATTTTACCTATTTACTTGAGAGAGAGAGAGAGAAAGAGAGAGAGAGAGCGCACGTGAGAGCATGTGAACGGGGGGAGGGGTTGAGGGGGAAGGAGAGGGATAGAGAATCTTGAGAAGACTCTGTACTGAGTGTGAGGCCCAGTGGGGGCTGGATCTCATGATCTGAGATCATGACCTGAGCCAAAACCAAAAGTCGGTTGTTTAACCAACTGAGCCACTCAGGTGTCCCTTTTGCCCATTTTCTAATTGGATTGTTTTTTTAAACATTAGATTTTGAGAGTTCCTTATGTATTCTGATATGCATTCTCTGTCAGATATGTGGTCTGCAAATGTTCTTTTCATAGTGTAGCTTGTATTTTCTTCTTTTTAAAAAGATTTTATTAATTTATTTGAGAGAGAGAGAGAGCATAGAAAGAGAGAGGGTCAGAGGGAGAAGCAGACTCCCTGATGAGCAAGGAGCCTGATGTGGGCCTCGATACTGGGACTCTGGGATCATGACCTGAGCCGAAGGCAGTCACCCAACAAACTGAGCCACCCAGGTGCCCTGTAGCTTGTATTGTCATCCTTTTAATGGTATCTTTTTTGCAAAGCAAAAGTTGTTAATTTTGACAATGCCCAGTTTATTGATTTTATGAATTAAGATTTTGGTGTCATATCTAAGAACTCTTAGGTCATCTGCTCAGATGATTTTCTTCTCTAAAAGTTTTATAGTTCCATGTCTAAATCTGTGATCCATTTTGAAGGACTCTTTTGTATAAGGTGTGAGGTTTAGGACTAGTTTCATATTTTTGCCCATGGATATCCAATTGCTCTAATGCCATTTGCTAAAAATTTCTCTATTGGATCATTTTTCTACCTTCATCAAATGTCAGTTGGCCAGGGGCACCTGGGTGGCTCAGTCAGTTAAGTGTCGAACTCTTGATTTCAGGTCAGGACATAATCTCACAGAGGGGAGATTGAGTCCCATGTAGGGCTCTGAGCTCAGCATGGAGTCTGCTTTGTCTCTCTTCCTCTGCTCCTCTGTTCAATCTCTATCTCTGAAATACATAAATAAATAAATCTAAAGTTGTTTTTTTTTAAAGATTTTATTTATTTATTTGACAGACAGAGATCACAAGTAGGCAGAGAGAGAGGAAGGGAAGCAGGCTCCCTGCTGAGCAGAGAGCCCTATTCGGGGCTCGATCCCAGGACCCTGGGATCATGACCTGATCTACTGACTGAGCCACCCAGGTACCCCAATAAATCTAAAGTTTTAAAAGAAAAAATGGTCAGTTGGCTGTGTCTGTGCAGGGCTATTTCTGCATTCTCTATTCCATTCCATTAATCTATTTATCTGCCGATAACATACTGTCTTGATGATTATTGCTATATATTAGACCTTAACATTGAATAGAATGAACTCTTCCCACCTTATTATTCTTTCTCAAAATTCTTAGTGTCTTTCCATACAAATTGGAGAGTAATCTTGTCTATATAAAAATTTTCTGGGATTTTGATAGGAATTGTATTAAATTTCTATATCAGTTTGAGAAGAATTGACTTCTTTACTATAGTGAACACAATCCATGAACACATTATCTCTCGCCATTTAATTAGATTTTAAAAATTTCTGGGGTACCTGACTGGCTCAGTCAGTAGAGCATGTGAGTCTTGATCTGGGGGCTGTAAGTTCAAGCCCCACGTTGGGGATAGAGATTAGTTAAAAATAAAATCTAAAAAATAAAGTCTTTATGTTTTGCAGTTTTCAGTATACGAGTTCTATACATGTTTTGTTAAATTTATATGTAAACATATCACTTATTTATAAATAAATAAATTATACCAACTATAAATGGTATTGCATTTTTGCAGCTTTATTGAGGTGTGTGCTTATGATTTTGCCCATAAAATTGTGTATGTTTAGATTGTACAATACCTTTTAAAGGTGTGCAACATGATGTTTTAATATGTATACCTTGTGAAATGATGACCACAGTCAAGTTAATGAATATATCCATTATGTCACATAGTTAGTGTTTTTATGTGTGATAGAATACTTATGATCTCCCTTGAATTTTAGAAGATTTCAAGTATACAATATAGATTTCAAGTATTTCAAGTATACAGTATATATAGTATTTCAAGTATACAATATAGTACTATAATCACCATGCTATAAATTAGATCTCCAGAACTTATTCATCTTATAATTGAAAGTTTGTAGCCTTTGGTCAACATCTCCTCATATTGCCTCTGTCCCCCTTCCCCAGTCCTTGGCAAACACTGTTCTACTCTCTCGTTCCATGAGTTAGATTTTTTTAGACTCCACATGTAAGTAAGATTGGACAGTATTTGTCTTTCTGTGTATGTCTTTTTCCACTTAGCATAAAGTCCTCTAGGTTTATCCAGGCTGCGAATGACAGGATTTCTAATAATATTCCATTTTATATAATGCCGCATTTAAAAAAAGATTTATTTATTTGAGAGAGAGAGAGAAAGAGAAAGAGAGAGAGTGTGACCAGGGGAAGGGCAGAGGGAGAGGGAGAGCAAGAGAATCCTCAAGCAAACTCCCCACTCAGTGTGGAGCCAAATACAGGGCTCGGTCCCAGGAGCCTGAGATCATGACCTCAGTTGAAATCAGGAGTCAGACACTTAAAGGTCTGAGCCTCCAGGTGCTCCTATACCACATTTTCTGTATCCATTCATCTGCAGATTGACAGGTTGTTTCCATATCTTGACTATTGTAAACAATGCTACAATGAGCACAGTAGGGTACATATCTCCTTGAGATACTGATTTCACTTCCTTTGGATACATACCCAGAAGTGATATTGGCATGTCCTACAGTGGTTTTACATTTAACTTTTTGAGGAACCTCCATACTATTTTCCATAGTGGCTGTCCTAATTTACATTTCTATCGACAGTGCATAAAGGTTCCCTTTTCTCTATGCCCTGGCCAACACTAGTTATTTTCAGGTCTTTTGATAACAGCTATCTTAATAGAAGTGAGATGATCTCTCATTGTGATTTTGATTTACATTTCCCTGATAATTAGTGAGGTTGAGCATCTTTTCATAGGTCATTTGCATGTCCCTTCATTCTTCAGGTCTTTTGTCTGTTTTTTAAATCAGGTCATTTGTTTTTGTTTTTTTGCCATTGAGTTGCATGCATTCCTTATATATTTTGGAAATTAACCAATATTTGGATATATCAGATATATGGTTTGTGACTACTTTCTCCCATTGGGTAGGTTGTCTTTTCATTCTGTTGATTGGTTCCTTTGGTGTGTAGACGTTTTTTAGTTTTATGTAGTCCCACTGTTTATTTTTGCTTTTGTTGCCTGTGCTTTTGGTGTTATACCCATAAAATCCAGCTCTCCAGCTCCCTTGCTCTCTAAGGACATTTTCTTCTGTTCATGACAGGTTTCAAGAATATCAGGTCATGGAATTACCTTCCTTAGGCCCTTCTGGTCTGCCCTAACCTTCATTCTTTTGCTTTTTCCACTATGCATGTTCTTTGCCAGCCTGTGCATATTCTCTCATGGGGACTCCAACCAGACCCCTGCTGGTGTGTTGTTTTTCCAATACATTCTCTGAGTGCATGGAAGTAGAAAAAAAACACAAGATTTTTATATGTTGATCTTTTATGTTGTGGCTTTGCTGAGCTCACTTATTACTTCCAGAAGGTTTTATTTGTTTGTTTGTTTGTTTTTTGTTTTGTAAATCACTAGGTATTTTCTAGATAGGTGATCATGTAATCTGCAGAGGAGTTTTACTTTCTTTTTAATCTATATGTTTAATTTATTTCCTTTCCTTGCCTTTTTGCATGGGTTAGAGTACTATGTTGAATGGCACTGTTGAGAGTGGACATCCTTGCTGTATTCTTCTTCATAGTGGAAAAGCATTCAGTCTTTCACCATCAGATGTGATGTTAGTTGTAGCTTTCTGTAGATATACTTTATCAAGTTGGGGAAATTTCTCTTTATTCTGAGTTTTCTGAGAGGTTTTTTTTTTAAGATTAATTAATTAATTTTTTTTGAGAAGGAGAGAATGAGCGAGCAAGGTGAGGGGCAAAGGGAGAGGGAGAGAATCTCAAGCAGACTCCCCTCATGGGGCTTGATTCCATGACCCTGAGATCATGACCTGAGCCAAATCAAAAGTTGGATGTTTAACTGGCTGAACCATCCAGGCACCCCTGAGAGTTTTTATTATGAACAGACATTGGGTTTAGTCAAATGCCTTTCTGCATCAATTGACATCATTTTTTAAAAATGATTTTTAAGAAATATTTATTTATTTCAGAGAGAGAGAGAGTGTGTGCGAGCATGAGTGGGAGAGGCAGAGGGAGAGATTCTCAAGCAGACTCCTTGCTGAGTGTAGAGCCTGATGTGGGGCCCAATCCCATGACCATGAGATTGCTACCTGAGCCAAAACCAAGATTCTGATACTCAACCAGCTGTGTCACCCTGGCATCTGATATAATTTTTCTTCTTGGTAATGTGGTGGATTGCATTGGTTTTCCGATACAGAAGCAGGCTTTCCTATCTGGATTAAGCCCCACTTGTTTTTGATACACATATATATGTCTTTTAAAATATATTTTGAGGGGCGCCTGGGTGGCTCAGTGGGTTAAGCTTCTGCCTTTGGCTCAGGTCATGATCCCAGGGTCCTGGGATCGAGCCCTGCATCGGGCTCTCTGCTCAGCAGGGAGCCTGCTTCTCCCTCTCTCTCTGCCTGCCTGTCTGCCTACTTGTGATCTCTCTATCTGTCAAATAAATAAAATCTTAAAAAAAAAAAAAGAAAATAAACAAGCAAAAAAAATCATTACCTACATATCTTAAAAAAAAATATATATATATATATTGAATCCTATTTGTTAATATTTAGTTAAGGACATTAGCATCTATATTCTTGAGGGATATTGGTCTATAGTTTTCTTTTTTTGTCCTGTCTTGGCTTGTTTTTGATATTAGGGTAATACTAGATCCAGAAAATGAATTGAGAAATGTTCCTTCCTCTTCTATTTTCTGGAAGAGAGTGTATAGAATTGATGTTAATTCTTCTTTAAACATTGGATAGAATTCTCCAGTGAAATCATCTGGGTCTAGATATTTCTTTTTTTTTTTTGAGAGTCTTATAATTATGAATTCAATGTCTTTGCTAGTTAAAGGTCTGCTTAAATTATGTTTCATATTGGGGTGGGATTTGTGATAGCTTGTGTTTTTCGAGGATGTGGCTCATTTCATTTCAGTTGTCAAATTTCTCTGTGTAGAGTTCATCGTGTTTCCTTATTATCATTTCAATGTCTGCAGAGTCTATAATGAGACCCCTATTTCTTTCCTAATAGTGGTAATTTGTTTTCCCTCTTTCTTCTTTTGTCTGTCTTGTTGGAGGTTTCTCTATCTTACTAATTTTTTTTAAGG
The DNA here is from genome assembly GCF_002288905.1 of Enhydra lutris kenyoni. Classification (NCBI taxonomy): domain Eukaryota; kingdom Metazoa; phylum Chordata; class Mammalia; order Carnivora; family Mustelidae; genus Enhydra; species Enhydra lutris. The sequence continues at coordinate 30,104,344 of NW_019154090.1, forward strand.
AAACAACTTTATGTTTTATTGCTTAAAAGAAGATTTTATTTATTTACTTGAGAGAGAGAAGGGGAGAGAGAGAGCACAAGCTGGGGGGGAGGCAGAGGGAGAGGGAGAAGCAGACTCCACAGTGAGCAGGGAGTCCCACATGGGGCTCATTCCCAGGACCCCAAGACCATGACGTGAGCCAAAGGCAGTCACTTAATTGACTGAGCCACCCAGGTGCCCCTGTCTATTGCTTTTATCTATAATTTTTTGTTTTCAGTTTTATTGATATCTGTTCTTATCTTTATTATTTCCTTCTTTCTCCTGGATTTGTTTGTGTTTCTTTGCTCTTCTTTTTCTCATTTCTCTTTTCTAATGTAAGCATTTAGTACTACAAATTCCCTCCCAGCAGTATTGCTGGTCAAAGAACACAACCGGTGTGATTTTATTTTTACTTATTTTTTTATGGTGAAAACAATTTATATGTAGATTTAGGCAGCTGGACTCAGTTTAGATGGTCCCAATTTTGTTGGCAAGATCCAAAGCACCATAGTCAGGAGCCAGCTGGACATATGCCTTCTTCTGCCTTTCAGGCCTGATCAGGGTGTTGACCTTGGACACATCAATGTCACAGAGCTTCTTCACAGCCTGTTTGATCTGGTGCTTGCTGACCTTGACATCCACAGTGTACACAAATGTGTTGTTGTCTTCCACTTTTTTCATGGCTGACTCAGTGATTGGGAGAACTTGGTGATGGCATAGTGTTCAAGCTTGTTTCTCCTGGGGAGCTCTTTCTAGGATATTTAGGCCAACTTCAGAGACTATCTGAGGCTGTCAGAAGGTAGGTGATATGTGGATTTTTTTTTCTGCCATGGCTGGGGAAGCTCTTCAGGGCTACTTTCTTGGCCTTCAAAGGCTTTGATTTGGTTTTGGCTTTGGAAGGGGAGCTTTTGTCACCGTCTTTGCAGAAGGGCTAGTGAATAAATGAAGTCTGAGGCCAGGGTTGGAAGTCCCACTGAGGCCAGGTTATTACAGCATTGGCTCCCATTTTTGGTGCTGAAACCTGGCTGGGTTAGTTAAGGGGTCTGCCTGTTGGGACGAAGGTTTCTTGAAGGGCATCGCACCCCTCCCCACCTGAGGATCCCTCATTGGGTCAGTAGAGCAGCTACTGGCTGGGATTTTTTTTTTTTTTAACATTTTTTTTTTGAGGAAGAAAGGCAGAGAGAAAGCAAAAATGGGGGGGGGGAGGGGCAGAGGGAGAAGCAGACGCCCCACTGAGCAGGAAGCCAGGAAGCCGAATGAAGCCCCATGCAGGACTCAATTCCAGGATGCTGGGATCATGATCTGAGCCAAAGGCAGACGCTTAACAGACTGAGTTACCCAATTGCCCCTCCGCAGGGATTTTTATTTTATTTTTATTTTTTTTATTTATTTATTTTTGAAATGATTTTATTTATTTGACAGACAGAGATCACAAGTAGGCAGAGAGGCAGGCAGAGAGAGGGGGGAAGCAGGCTCACCGCTGCGCAGAGAACCCAATGCAGGGCTCGATCCCAAGACCCTGAGATCATGACCTGAGCTGAAGGCAGAGGCTTAACCCACTGAGCCACCCAGGAACCCCAGGGATTTTTAATGCAAGATCTCAGCCAGCCAGGGCCTGGCTTTCTGTCGCTGAGGAGCTCTGCAGGTTGGCAAGGCTGTGGGGCTGCCAGCTGCCCCCTGGTGGCAAGCCTTGGCCTTATCCCTCTTCCCCCCAACAGCTCTCCTACATGGTGTCCTCCCAGTCTCAGGCAGCAACCGCACATCCCAGGGATGGGCCCTCTAGGTCCCAGATGTAAGGGAACAAGAATGAGGGCTCATCAGCCCTCCTACTTTGCCCTCCTTTCTGCTGCATCTTCATCAGGGAAGACCTCAGGGCAAGACTTGGGCCACGTCTCCCTTCAGCATCCATGACAATACTGCCAGCGTCCAGGCCCTTGCTGCTCTCCAAGGCCACTTTAGCATGATCAGGACAGATTCCAAGAATATCAAGTCATGGAAGGACCTCCCTCAGCTCCCCCTTCATCTGGCCTGACCCTCCCTCTCTTGCCTCCTCCTCTTGGCATGTTCTTTGCCAGATTGTAGATTCTATCAATGAGGGAGGCCCAGAAGTCCCCTGCTTCCGCAAGTGCCTAGAACTGCAAGCCCAGGGCCTTAGAAATCAGATGGACACACACTTTGAACAGGTTGGGGCTGGCATGAGCCCCCCCAGTGCTGCCTCTCTCCCCAAGGCTCTGGGCCCCTCAGCAGGCTTCCCCAGAACAGCCCTACAGACATTCCTTCCCTGAATCTGTAGCCAGTGCCAGCCCATATTCACTGGCAGCTAGAGTAGACGGAGAGGTCATGGGTTCCCATGGTCCATTGGTTCTGGACCAATGATGGATTTATCCAGCCCCCAACATGCTCTGACCTTGTTTGACAGAAAGCCCAGGATGAGCTGCGACTGCAGTGGGGGCACCTGCGGTAGGTGTGGTGGTTGGGGGTGGGGAGATAGCTCTTCTTATGCCAGAAAGGTCAGGCATCCCAGATAACTGGGCTGAAGTGTGGGGTCTTCATGCCTTCAGGCCCATCTACTTTATCTATAGCCTCTCCCTAACGTCCTGGTAAGAAGACACAGAGCAGTTTCTCCCTAGGTCTGGGGAAGAGTCTTCACTTCCTCTTCTCCTCCTTCCCATTAGAATAGTTCATAACAGAAAGGGGAAACTATGTCTCCACCAGACCTAGATGCCTCTAACAAGAAAACACGTAAAACGAAGATGTGAAAATTATGTCAGTTATTGGGGTTTTATCCAATAAGTCATCCTTTTTACTGTGTTCCGGGTTATCTTTATTCACAGGAGGCAAAACAGAGGTCCCAGGTCAGTTCCCAGCTCCCCATGTCCACCAGCTTCCTGGGGGTCTCTGAGTTGGTGGGATGAAGTAGTTTCTGGGGACCCACAAAGGTTGAGCCTTACACAGAGCCTGGCACCCCCAAGAGGCCCAGTATTGAGTATTGAGTGGAGAAAAGCAGAGGGCAGCCTGTCAGAGAGGTAGTGGGAGGATTACTGAGTCACAGATGTTCTACAAGGGCACAGGTGAGGCCATGAGAGTGGGCACAAAGGAGCATGCATTCCCCCAGCTGCTCTGTCCTGGGGCCTAGTGTTTCCCTAATGGGGCTCTAGGGGTTCGAATCACTTCTGAGACTGAGAACCCAGGCTCAGAGAGAAGTGTGGGAGCCTCACCTACTTGTAGGACTCAAGCAAGGCAAATCTCAAAGGCCAGCAGTAGGTACTGAAGCTGGGTGCGGGGACTCTGGGATAAAGCAGACTTCTGGGGCACAAGAAGACTAGGGGCTGGCCTGAGGGGCAGATGGGATGCCCAAGAAAGAGCATTAAAAAAATCAGAGCAAGTTTAAGTGTACCGAAGACAGACCTGGGACAGGGAAATCCAAACTGGTAGGTAGAGGAGATCACCAGGAAGTCCAGGTAACTGGGGTACTTGAAAGACCACACAGTGGTGAGCTCAGTCAGAATGGATCTATCTTGATCTTGATCTCGATTTCTATCTATCTCTATCCTCTCTCTCTCTCTCTTTCTATATATCAGTTAGCTCTTGTTGTGTAACAAACCATCCCAAAATAAAGTGGCTTAAAGCATTAACTATTATTTCTCATGCATCGATAGGTTGGCTGGGCTCTGCTAATCTTGGCTGGGCACGCTCATGCTTTTGTGATCAGTTGCTGCACTGGCTGGGAGTTGGCTGGTGTCGAATGGCCCTCCAGCAGACCAGTCCAGGCTTGTTCACATAACAATTGCAGGGGTCCGGGAAAGCAAGTGAAAATATGCAAGGCCTCATGGAGTCATGACTTGGAACTTATACACTGTCACTTCCGCCACCCTCTTTTGGCCAAACAAGTCTCAAGGCTAAGCCCTCCTTGAAGGGGTTTGGAAATAGGCTCTGCCCCTTCACGGGAGGAGCTACAAAGTCACATTAATGGGAGGGAAGAGAAATGGGACGATTTTTGCCATCAGTCTACCACATCGCAAATTTACAAAAGACAGAAACCTGTGTGACATTGTGATGGCTCCTTTTCTCCAACATCCACTATATCACTCAGGCAAATCGATTTCACCTCTAAAGCTCCGTTCAACTTCTCCCACCGTCACCACCCCAGCCCGAGGAGCCCTAACTGTCGGTCTAATTGGTTTACTCACATTTTGTCCTCACTGTGGTTGGATTTCTTTAAAGTGCAAGTCAGATCCAATCAAGATCCTATCACCTCTCCTTGCCCCAACCTTCCAAAGACCCTGCATCCATCGGGTCTGAGTGGCAAGCAGCAGATACAGCCTGTGACTAGAGCAGAAAAGAAACCTCATCAAAGGGTATTGATGAGCTCACAGGACCACTGGACAACTAGACCCAGAGATCATACAGGCACAAAGGGTGGAGATTGGATAGTCAGCACCATAGTCAAAACCACACTGCTGGAGCATGGGCAGGGTGAGGGGGCACTCCACAGCCACCACCACTACCAGGAGGAATCCTCTATAGTTCCCCCTTCCTTGCATCATTTGCTGCAGAACTCAAAGACCTGAGTGGAAACACCTTATTGGCTAAAGCCCCCAGTTTTGGAAATGAAAGTGAAAAACATCTCATGTAATTTCTGTGCTGACCAGTCAGTAGGGATTTCCTCAGTCACAGGAAGGAGATTCGGATGCTGGACTTTCCTTTTCTCCAACTTTATGGTGCTTAGTGGGCTCCAGAAGCCAACAGAGGCTGGGTGGGTGGGTATCTTAGCTGGTATGGGGGTATTCCTGCTGCAATAAGCAATCTTTTTGTTCAGAGTCACAAACCCCCTTTGGTTTAAGTGATAGAGTGGTGAGAATGGGGATCCCCCCCACCGTCCCCTCCTCCCAGGCATAAAGTGGAAAAAGTTAGCCTAGTCCTCTGGAGAAAAAGAAATAGGTCAAAAGCTAAAAGTATGACCTAATCCTTCTTAAGTCAGGCAGGAAATAGGAGACAGGCAAATGTTGTGCAAGGGAGATTCCCCTGGGCTTGGCAAGAGGATCCAGGTCGGGAGGCCGGGCCTCAGGACCCATTAGACTCACAGACTTTGTCCAGATGCTCTGAAAACTCTCTCCCAGTGTCGGGGTCCGGGGTCCGTGTCAGGATAGGCTCCCCTGTTCCCACCCTGGAAAGAGCGAGAGAGACTGGAAGGGGGCAGGAATAAACAGGAGAGGAGACTTAAATGGCTGCTCTAGTCACAGGCTGTATCTAATCCCTTTACAGGCTTGGGTACCACCCCGCAGCTGGAGTGCTTAGTGCCTGCGGCTGGGTCACCTATAGGCTTTCTTCCCCGGAGAATTATCTCAAACCGAGCTCGGAGCTTGGTAGGCTAGGTGTTCCCACCCCCCGCAGTCCGCAGCCAATGGCTGACTGAGATGTAAAAGCCCCGCCCCCTCCCCCGGTGAGTCTCAGGCCAAACCGCGCTGTGCCTAGCACCTTGGTTATGACGGCAAAGGGAGCACGGCTCCTGGGGCTTCCCTTTCCCTCGGCCCCTGCTTCCCCATCCCAGCCCAAAGCTGGGCCTCCTCTTCTCTCTCTATTCCACTTCCTTCCCGGGTTGGGAGCCAGAGAAAGGATGGCAGCCTGTCCGTTGGCTCTCTTTTGCCCCCTCGTGGATCTGGTGAGAACTATGGTGACTCCCAGATCGTTTGCCGCCACCCCCCCCACCCCGCACCCAGCCCCCCAGCCTACTTGTTTTTCCAGAAGTGGAACGCTGGGACTGAGGAGAGCTGGGATTGGGGTCAGGTAAACACTTGTCGCTGGCAAAGTTGAGGGTAGTTTTCCCAGCAAAGGCCTTGGTGGGTTTATTGTGGGGAAACGCATGGTAATTTGGCTCAGAAAGCCTTGAGGTTCGTGAGGGCCAGGCACGGAAGGTGGGGTGAAGGAGCTGGTTGATTCCGTGAGTGATTTCTGTGGCCTTGAGCCAAATATCCCCTCTTTGGATCACAAATTCTTCTTATGACAAGAGGAGAGAATAAGACCAAATCCTGTAATCTGAGGTCGTTGGTGGATTTAGTGTACTTGCAGATTAAAAAAAAAAAAAAAAAAAAAAGATTTATTTTAGAGAGAAAGAAAGAATATGAATGAGTGGGGGGAAGGGGCAGGAGAGAATCCTCAGGCAGACTCCCCGCTGAGTGCGGAGCTCCTGGGGCTGGATCTCACCACCCTGAGATCATGACGTGAGCCAAAACCAAGAGTCTGAACTTCACAAACTGAGCCACGCAGGCGTCCCAATGTAATTACAGATTTGAGAGCTTTGGTGTCTCAAGCTCTACCGATCTTGTTGCTGTGAATTTCCATCATATGTTCCATCTTAGCTATACAACTTTATGTGTGATTATCTATTTTATTTCTTCCGTGTACTGCAGCCTCTTCCTGCTGGTCTTCCAGTGTCCACATTGCACACGGCAACTAGAATTCTTTTACTTAACACCATGTAGGTATGACACAAAAGCCTTCAAGACTTCCCTGTTGCACCTAAACACCCAGTTACGTTCTGTGGCCCCCTCAAACGCTTCATGATCTGGAGCTTGCCTCTTTCCCCAGCCTCACGCTTACACTCTCTTCATTGCTTCCTCTGGTCCCATGCCTTCCTTCAGTCCCGTCACCAGCTCTTTTCCATCCCAGAATGTTTTCACTTGCTATTCCCTCTGCCTGGAAAATCCTTTTCTCGTGTGTGTGTGTGTGTGTGTGTGTGTGTGTGTGTGTGTGTCCAGCTCCTTTTCAATTCTTTACAGCTTAGTTTAACTATCATATCACAAAGCAGCTTTACCCAGTTCCCTCTATTTATTTTCCTTCGTAGTAATTACCACAGTCTTACATTATCTTGTTTACATGTTATACCCCCCGCCCCAAAATGAGTCTTCCTGGGCTGCCTGGGTGGCTCAGTTGGTTAAGTGTCTGCCTTCAGCTCAGGTCATGATCTCAGGGTCCTGGGATCAGCAGGGAGTCTGCTTTTCCCTTTGCCCCTCCCCCTGCTCACACTCTCCTCTAGCTCTCGCTCTCTCTCTCTCAAAGAAATAAAATCTTTAAAAATAAACAAATAAAATGAGTCTTCCCATCCCAAGGTCATGGCTAATCAAGGTAATCCCTAATGGCTAAAATAGTGCCCCCTATTCTTCTAATATCAGTTAGGAATACGTTTGGCTGCAAGTAACAACAATATGTGACAGTGAACTTAATAAATAAGGGTTTATTTTAACCACCTAGGAAGAAATCCAAAGGCAAGCCGATTGCTGTTATTGTTTTAGTGACCCAAAATACCACTGGGCCCCCAGGCTCTTTCCATATTTCTCCTTCATTATCCTTAGCATGTTGATGTTTCTCCCCTCATTTGTTATAAGATGGCTACTCCAGATGTAGGTGTCACATCCACATGTAAGCTGGGGAGACACGAAGAAGGTGCTAATCGTGTCTCCTTCTAAGGGGGTGAAAGTTTTCCTAGGACTCCCTGAGCAGATTTCCCTTCACATCTCATTACCCATAACTGGGTCGCTGGTTCTGGCTTTGAGGGAGGCTGGAAAATGGATCATATGATGCTTAATTTTATGTGTCAACTTGACTGGGTCATGGGGTGCCCAGATATTTTGGTCAAGTATTATTCTAGGTGCTTCTGTGAGGGTATTTTTGGATGAGATTGACATTAAATTGGTTGACCCAGTGGAGCACATTGCCCTCCCTAATGTAGGCTTCACTCTGTTGCAGATATGAATAGAATAGAAAGGCCGACTCTCTCCCAAGTAAGATAGCATTCTTCCTAGCTGACTCCTTTCGAACTGGGACATTGACTTTTTCCCTGCTTTCAGGTTTGAACCAGGACATCAGCTCTTCTTGGGTCTGGAGCCTGCCAGCCTTTGGATGGGAACCACACCAACACAATCCTGGTTATCAGGCCTTTGTATGTAGACTGGAATGAAACCACCAGCTCTTTTGGGTCTCCAGCTTGCTGACTCACCCTGTAGTAGTTGCAACTTACCTTCTTCCATAATCACATAAGCCAATTCCTTAAAATCAATCAATCAATCGATCAATTTTATTGATTTATTTCCATGGAGAACCCTAATACAGAATATTGTTACGATTGGTTCAAAGTGCTGTACAACAGAAATATAATGTGAGTCATTTGTGTAATTCCAAGTCTTCTAGTAGCCACATTAAAAACAAAGATGAAATCACTTGTGGTAATATATTTTATTTAACCCAAGCTATTCAAAACATTTACTGTGACCTAAGATCAACGTACAAATTAATAAGGAGATATTTTATAATTTGGGAATTTTATAATTCAAAATCAAAAATTTTATAATTCAAAATTCAAAATTCAAAAGCATTTTATACTTATAACAAATCTCAATTCAGACCAGCCACATTTCAAGTGCCCAGTAGCTGCCTATGGCTAAGGTCTACCATATTGGCGAGTGTAGGTGTAGACCATCAAGATACATTATTCGTATTCAGGATATATAGAGAACTCTTAAAACTCAACAGTAAGAAAACCAACAACTCAACAAAATATGGGAAAAGATTTGAACTGATACTTCACCAAAGAAGAGATACAGATAGCAAATAAATGCACAAAAAAATGTTCAGCATTCAACCTAGTTAGTCATTAGGGAGATGTAAATTAAACCACAATAAAAATCTTACTACACACCTATGAGAATAACTGAAATAAAGAGAAAGACCACAACAAGTGCCATTGAGGATGAATGTCAACTGGAACTCTCAGGGCTGTTGGGAATGAAAGTGGTACAACCACTTTGAAAAAGAGCTTGGTGTTCCTTAAAAAGTTAGACATACACCTATGATACGACCAAGCCATTTCCTTCCTGTGTATTTACCCAAGAGAAAGAAAATGTTCATACAAAGACCTGTATGTGAATGTTCATAGCAGCTTTGTTTGTTTGTGAACAACCCAAGTGTTCATCAACAGATGATTGGGTAAACAAATCATGGCAAAAAAGGAAACACTGCCCGGGAATAAAAGTAAACTATTGAGGGGCGCCTGGGTGGCTCAGTGGGTTAAAGCCTCTGCCTTCAGCTCAGGTCATGATCCCAGGGTCCTGGGATCGAGCCCTGCATCGGGCTCTCTGCTCAGCGGGGAGCCTGCTTCCTTCTCTCTCTCTGCCTGCCTCTCTGCCTGCTTGTGATCCCAGGGTCCTGGGAACAAAAAAAAAAAAAAGTAAAAAAAAAAAAAGTAAACTATTGATACCTGCAACAACATAGGTGAAACTCAAAATAATTATGAAAGAAGTCATATTAAGAAGGTCATGGTAACCGGGTTCCAAGGTGGCAGGGCTACCTTAGGTGAAGAAGGAGGTGAAGCATGTGTTTTGAAGGAATAGCCTTGGGTCTGTGCCATTTTGGGACGATGGCATCTTTTTCCTTTAAGGCTCATAGGCTTCAGCAGAGCCATCTGCTTTTTAGAAGTGTGAACCTCAGCAGGCCACAGGATGACTGCTCTCTGCCATATGAGGACATCGGTCACATACCCAGTGGTCACACAGTAAGGGTCATTGCTCTGAGCCTGGCATCAGCCATGGCTTATGCTGAAATTGACATACGGTGCAATAAGACATATAGATAGGTCCAGGCCAAGGTACATGATCCAAGGCCACATTAAGGAGGGCCTCAATCCCATACTCCTGTTCCTAAATGCCAACTATTGAAAATTCCAATGTTGGCTGGAAAAATCTATTATTGATGATCTCTTACTGATGTTTCAGTAGGACTCAGCATAGGCAGCACAAACCAGCACAGCTCATAACACAAGCAGGGAGCAGAACCAGTTAATAAGCCAAAGCAAGAGAAGAGAGACCTCCAGTGGTTGTGGTCATCACCTAAATACCCACTTGGCATGCCCGTTGTTGGGGTCCATCCTGCCTCTTTGGGGAGACAACATGTGTCGAACTATTGCGGGGTGGTGTGTCATAATGGCCACAATTGGCTTTGAAAAGCTGCATCCTTTTCAGTGGGGAGCCATTGAGGGCTTTAGACAGAATAGGGACAACACTGATTTGGGTCAGAGAAAAATCTCTGGGGTGAAGAGGGATGGTATGCTGCAGTGGGGAAGAAGGGCTGGAAGTGGGAGGAGCGTGGCAAGATGTGTTTTAGGTGACCATATTAACAGTCCAATGAGAGTTGCAAAAATGTTCACTCTGTAGTTGGGGGAGGGCACAAGGACAGGTAAGCCGAGTGCCTAGTGGCTTAGAAAGAAAAGAACATGGCTGGGAGGGCTAAGGTAGCTGTTGGCACATTCATTAACGCTGGTGTGCCTCAGTTTCTCTATCTGTACAATGAAAGTGCGTTAGTCTGCAAGGACCACCATAACTCACTATCACAAGCTTGTTAGCTTGGACAACAGAAATTTGTTTTCTCACAGTTCTGGGTCCAAGATCAAGGTTTTGGCAGGTCTGGTTTCTTCCTAGGCCTCTGCTGGTAGATGGTCCTCCCTCCACCTGGGACTATTCTAATTTCCTCCTCTTATAAAGACATCAGTTATATTGGCTTCAGGCCCACCCAAATGACCTCGTTTGAACTTAGTTATGTCTTTAAAGACGTATCTCCAAATGCAGCCACACTCTGAGGTTTTGGCAGTTAGGACATCAAATATCAATTCTGGAGGGGAGGTAGGCTACAACTCTGCTCATACAGGAGGCTAATGAGAGAATTTACTTCACAGATTTGTGAGGATTAATTGAATTAGGATGTGTAAAATGCTTAAAACAGTGATAAAAAATGTTTTTCTGTTATTAAAGAGGACATAGGAAAACGAGGCAGCCATTTCACAAATGTCTCCAAACTCCTGCCTCCTCCAGGAGTGGGATCCTTTGAGTCCTAGCTGTTCTCTGAGCCCAGTACTCTCAGAAGCCCTCTTCACCTGCTTCCGGTGTCTCCCATCTGAGACATCTGAGGTCACAGTTTTTCTTTCTTCTTTTTTAAAATTTTATTTATTTATTTATTTCACACACACACACACACACACACACACACACACACACACACACCCCACAAGCATGGAGGAGAGTCAGAGGGAAAGGAAGAAGCAAACTCCCCACTGAGCAGGGAGCCCTAGGCAGGGCTCTATCCCAGGACCCTGAGATCATGACCTGAGCCAAAGGCAGACGCTCAACCAATTGAGCCACGCAGGTGCCCCCAAGGTCAACAGTCCTTTTTTTTTTTTTTTTTTTTTTAAGATTTTATTTATCCATTGACAGAGAAAGAAGGCATAAGCAGGGGGAGTGGCAGGCAGAGGGAGAAGCAGGCTCCCTGCTGAGCAGGGAGCCCCGCTGAGCAGGGAGCCTGATGCGGGACTTGATCCCAGGGCGCTAGGATCATGACCTGAGCCGAAGGCAGACACTTAACAACTGAGCCACCCGGGCGTCCCAAGGTCATGGTTCTTAAAGGTCAGGATCCTCTTTAATCCCCTTCTCCTCACAGGACAGCTTGACCAGAGGGTGCCTTGAAAATAGCGAAGCCTGTGTTTCTCCACAAAGTGTGGTCTCTAGACCATGAACATCACCCGGGAACTTGCTAGAAGGCAAAGGAAGCAATTCTGTGGAACTACCACCTGGGGGCACCACAGGACCACTGGTAAGCATGGGCTAGGCCAAGTGCCCACAAATGCAAAAACTTTTCATGGCCTTTTCTGCCTCGAATCTGGCCCCAAATCCCTCTGCTCAACCCATAGCGCTGGAGGAACCTCTTGAGAGCCCCTAACTCGACTGTGTTACTGGTTCAGAAATCTTCAGCGGCTCCCTAGGGCAAGAAAGTCTGTCTCCAACAGCATCTCCTCCCTCCTGCATCTTCCATGTTGTCCCGGGCTCTTTGTATGTTCCCTGGACTCATACTGACCTGGGTTTGAATTTCAGCTCTGACATTTTGGGTGTGATCTGGGCAACACATCATTCTGAGCTTTGGTTTCCTCGTCCCTGAAGTGGGGGCAATTAGTAAGAGCTTTTCTCATGGGTTATTAGAAGAGAGAGCTGGTTGATAAAGGGTTTTTAGCCCAGGGTCTCGCAGACCGTGTACTCCGTGCCCAGCAACCCCGCTTCCCTTTCTGCACTGCAGTCAGGGTGCCCAGGCCCACACCCTCGCCAGGGGCAGTGGGTGCTGTTGAGTTCCACCCATGTCCCCAAGGTCATGACTTCCAGCAGTCGGCTCCTCCCTCTCTTTGCCAGGGGCTTCCTCTGGCTGCTGCTACCCTGTGTGCATCAAACTCTGTGGATGAGGATAATACTTGTGTCTATCTCATGGCACTGCTGGAAGGGTCTGGTTATTGCCCCATGGAGAAGGGGTCCTCAGATTTCTGCCGTCAGGGTGTAGACCTAGCGCTCGCCCTTCTCTAGCCCCTCTCTGTGACTCCCCGTACCCACAGGAGTGGCCCTGTCAGAATATCCGAGGATGAAGGATAGAGGAGACCCAAAGGGGTCTGGAGCTCTGGTGGCTTCCTGCCCCACCACTCCGGACCTCCTGCCCTTGGGCCACACGGGCTGGCTCAGGCTCCTCCCCCCACCCCACCCCCGCCCCACCCCAGACATCTAAGATGCCCCTGTTGATGTCATAGGGTGTAAGAGGACACCAGCCACCGGGGACTGCCAGATGACCCTGGCACCTTGGCCAGGGCAGCTGGTGCTCTCAGAACCTGAACTGTCTTGGGCTGGGGACCTGGAAGTGATGTGGCCCTTCCTCCTGCAGCCTGCCAGGGCTGGGGCCACAGGCCTTGTCCGATAGTCAGTGTCACCAGGACTCCACAGTCCTCCGTGGCTGTCTCCTGGGTATGGTTTGCCCTTGATCTCCCCATTCTGTGGGGGGCTGCTCCTGCCCCTGGAAGCAATAGACTTTCCTCTGCCTGGCTGGATGTAAGGGACTCCAAAGTCACCCTCCGCACCCCACAGCTGAATTCTCTCCCCTACCCCCCCCCCCCAATCCCGGCTGTCTCTGCAGGAGGTCTGGGGCGGGGCTCATCGCCCTCTTCCAGGTAGGCTTTGCAAAAGTTAGCAAACTGTATCCAGGACCAGCTACGCAATCTGGGGCACTCTGCGTAACACGAAAATGCAGGTTATGAGGGTTAGGAAATGCAGGTTATGAAATTATACAGAATTGCCAGACAATGACAAGGGAGAAGTAAGCCACGTGTAGGGCCCTGTGTGGAGGCCCTGGTGGCACTTGCCTACAGCCTGGCTCTGACTGTGATCCTTCCGTCAGCACGCTCAAGTTGGTCAGAACTTCCCTTGCACTAAGGTGTGGCCCTGGAGCTGCTCAGAGAGGATACAAGAACATGGAGTCAAAATGTACCCCTTCCCCAACATCTGTTGTCCCGATATCCAAGTATCCAAGAGATACTTGGAGCCAGTGTTCTCTGTGCAGGTGGCCTTTCTCACTGGTGCCCTGCCCCTGCCTCAAGGTCCTAGAGTTCTGACAGCCTGAGGGGCAGTTTCTGCCTCCCACCCAGCGGGTCCCAGCCCCGCCTACAGGGGCTGCTGTGTTGGTTGTGTCTGCTCTGGGGTATGGGGAGGATCCATTGAGGCCCCTTTCCTTTTCCGTGGGCAATCATCAGACCTTTGGGTTTAGGTTTCAGCAGCCCCTGGAGAGCCTCCAGACGTATTCCTTGCACTCAAGGGTGCTCCCAGCTCTCTCTAGGCCCACCCTCCCAGCTTCTCCTCCTAGCTCTGTGCCCTAGGACCCTGGGCTGTGTGATTGCCCCAGTGGGCTGCAGGCATTCTGGCTTCCCCTTGGAGTGGAACCAATGGGAGCAGCAGCAGGAAATTGAAGGGAAGGGGGAATGAGAGGGGTGGGGCACTTACTCCACCAGCTCCCTCCCAGAACCTCCTATCCTGGCTGGGTCCCTGTCCCAGGATAGGGGACAGGGACAGGGCAGCTTCCTCCACAGAGCCATCCCTGCCTTTAGGGTCTGACTTTCCTAGATGATAGCCCTCTCCCCTTGGCTGGCCAGGCCCTGGGCTCATCGCAGAGTCCAGTTGTCACTACTGTTACCCCCCACATTCTGCCTCCCCCACCCCCAGATGTCCTGATACCCCGCCCAAGCCTCTCTGTAAATACTCCCTTTATCAAATTCTCCCAGGATTTTCCTGAATTGAATTTGCATCTATTTCCTTCTGGGATCCTGACTGGTATAAGAATCTTTGTTCTCTGTTGTACTCCCAAATCTGACTTTGTAGCTCCCAGTCCCTTGGGACAGCTAGGTCAGGGGGTGAGTATCCAGGAACTCCAGTCAGGGCCCACTCCCTGGCTTCTTGCAGAAGTCAGACCCTCCCTCATGTTTTCCCAAAGATGTCCACTGGAGCCTCCATTTACAGCTAACTGGAAAACAGGGACCTAGATGTTGTGTCTTTTCCTTTCAGCTTCAGGGCCTGTTGGTGGCAAGCTGGTTTCCTCAGTCAGCACCTCAGCCCCAGAGAGATCCACTTTGATCAGGTGACTAGGTAATCAGATAAGCAGAGAATCAGATAACTAGGCAACCAGGTGAGCAGACAGCCAGGCAGACAGACCTGTAGACAGCACTTGCTGAAGAGCTCTTCCTTTCCTGGTATTCTTGTCCCTTCTGCTCCTCTTCCTGTCAGTCCCCTAGCTTACCATTGACCTAAACCAATCAGCCAATCAGCCTTAATCAAAGCTGATCCCAGGACCTTCCTTACCAAGAAGAGGTACTTTCTTGCTGGACCTGCTGAGGGATAATGAGGTCTGGGCCTCCTGACCTTAAATCTAGGACAGAGGCCAACCAGGAAGACAGCAGGGCTGAGAAGCAGACATTGAGCCCCAATAAGCCATTCCTGAAGCTGACTACTCTAGAAACTTTCAATTATATGAACAAAGAGGATTCCCTTTTTGCTTAAAGTCAGTTTATGTGGAGGGTAATAATAAGAAATATATATATTTAGTGTTTGTCTCCATTCTTGGCACAGAGTATCTCGAAACCCTTTGAATTTCCTATCGAAACCCTTCGAATTTCTTAGGTGATAGGAGTGTCTTTTGTTATTTGTAATGAGTCCTACTGATCATACTTGCGTGTATGCTCATGAGGTGATTTGGGGGGCTGGTCCCTATATAGCCTCTGGATGGGTTTCCCAAACTCCTAGGAACCTCTTCATCTGGTTGCTAATCTGTATCTCTTCTATTAACCTGGTAATGAAAGTATAAGTAAATATTTCCCTGAATCTGTGAGGCACCCTAGCAAATTACTGGAGCTGAGGAGGGGGTGTGGGGAGCCCTGATTTACAGCTGGTCAGTCTGAAGTAGGGGTGGCCTGGACTTGTGATTGGCCCTTGAGGTAAGGAGCAGTCTATTTGCCCCTAGCTTTATCGGGATGTAATTGACATATAACACTGTTTAAGTGGTATACATTGTGTTCATTTGATACACTTATAAACAGCAAAATGATTATCACCCTAGTTAGTTTCCACCGCCATCTTGCTACAGAATTACCTTTTTTTTTTTTTTTTTTTTGGTGATCATGACTTTTAAGTTTTACTTTCTTAGCTCCATAAGTGAGATCATACAGCTTTTGTAGGGCTTATTTCACTTAGCATGATGTCCTCAAGTTTTATCCAAGTTGTTGCAAATGGCAGGATTTCCTTCTTTCTCATGAGCTGAGCAGTATTCCATTTTACACACACACACACACACACACACACACACACACACACACATCCCACATTTTCCTTATCCATTCACCTGTTGACAGACACTCCTGTTGTTTCCATATCTTGGCTATTGTGAATCATAGTGAAGTCAGGGGTGCAGATAATCTCTTGGAGATCCTATTTGCATTTTGTTTGGATACTTCCCCAGAAGTGGCCTTGCTGGATCAGGTGATAGTTCCCTTTTAATATTTTTTATTAATTAAATATGTTTTATTAATTTAATTTGTAAATTAAAATTATTTATAAATAATTAAATATAATTATTATGAATATTTATATATCATGTATAAATATAAATGATTTAGAAATAAAAGTTATTTATAAATAATTAAGTAGAATTATTTATAAATAATTGAATATAAATAAGATTTAATTTATAAATTAAAATGATAAATATAAAATGATAAAATGATAAATTAATAAATTTTTAATTTTGTATTGATAAAAATGAAATTTTAATAATTAACATTGTGAATTGGGGGCTAGTTTTTACCTGTGGGGTCTGAGGCTACCCCCAGGTAGATAGGATCAGAATGGAGTTAAATGGTAGGACAACCCAGTTGGAGGCCACTGGGGAAATGAATTGCATTGCCCTGGGGGCAACCCCATGCATCTGGTTTGTGAAGTGTTTTGTGTGAGAATGTCCAGAGGGCTTCGCAGACCCTGCAAAGGCTAAGAGCACTGGCTGGGGTGGGGGAGCCACAGACGCTTTGCTCCACTGGCCTGCCATTGAGTGTGAGAGGGATGGGGAGAGAACCGCCCGCACAACAGGCCTCTCTTTGCTTGTGAGAGTCACTCGGGAGGCCTGGGATCAAACCTGAGTTTCCTTCTTGCGAGCTGGGTCCATGGACATGTCCCTTCTGCTCTCAGGTCCTGGCTTCTCACGGGTAGCTGTGGGGAGAACTTCTTGTCCTGCTTTGCCGCTGGGAGCCATTGGTGGGGTGTGAAGGCCTGGAAGCGGCTCTCAGAGCCGGAGTCCTTGTGGCCTCCAGGAGAGAAGCCAGGGCTCCCTGTCCCTATTCTTCATTCAGAAAGCTCAGGCTCCCAGCCAGGGTAAGAGCCCTCCTGCTGTGGCAGCTAAGCCTTCTCCACTGGGGGCCTCTCCCGCCTTCTCTTTGTGCTTCCCTCAAACACTGCCCCGAACTGGTCTTGCACCAGGAACTGAGCACATGTTAATGCCATTTTATCAGGAAAGCCCATCTGTTCTCGCAACTCAGCCTTTAAGCGCTTGGGATCGCTTGTCACGAATGCTTAGAGCTGTGCTTCTCAAAGAGTGGACTTCAGACCGGAAGGGAACTTGTTAGAAATGCACATTCTCAGGCCCCACACCAGACCTGGTGGGGGGCAGCAATGTGTGTTTGCAGGAGACACCCCTGCCCCCACCCCGGGAATGCTTGCTCAAGTGTGAGAAGCTCTTGGAGCTGCAGTGAGAACAGCATGCAGCTGTTGCTGGTCCCCAAGGGGCAGGAGGGGAGGATCTGGTAGGTACCTGCTTAGATCTCTTGGACGTGCAGGTAACCCATCGCCCCCCTCCCCGCTACTCCCGGAAGTGAGTGCTGGCTGCTAATAGCTTCCAGCTGACCCTTCGCTGGAGTGCTGCCCTGTGCTGAATCTCTATGTCCAGAAATGCCTGTGAGATTCTGTACACACTTGCCTCCCCTGCCCCCCACCAGTGGGCCGCAGCCAAGGACTGATGGTTGAGATGTCACAGCCTGACCCTTTATCTCAAGGTGGGACATACTGGTGGGAATTACTCTGCAGATTCCCTCTGTGAATTAGGTTTAATTGCTCCAAGTTGCTACTCCATGTAACATGTTTCCCAGGGAAATTAAAAAAAAAAACAAAACCAACCAAACAACAACAAAAAAATGGCGATTATTCTCTTCCCCAACTGCCCTTCCTGAGAGGAGAGAGAGGAAAATGTTTACTTGCTGTCCTCAATGAGGGAGAACCAAACCAAACCAAACCAAACCAAACCAAACCAAACCAAAGGCAGGGCGTGAATGAGCTTCCCCGGTGGGTATCGGAGCAGATGGCGTGCGTGCAGAGGTGCGTGTGTATGTGTGTGTGTGCAGGGATGTGTTTGCAGGTGTGTACTTAGAGGTGCATTTACATGCTTGAGCCTGGGGCTCGGGTTCCATTACAGAGAGATAGTAACCAAGGCCAGAAGACCCATCACAGCCCATCACCCCCTCTAACCCCCCTGAAGGTGTCGTGCCCTCCATGTCGTGTTGTTTCCGCCCAGGGCCTCACGACTGCTGACTGCTACCACTCTCACCTGCTACCCTGTAGGAGCCCCCTGGGAGCATGGCAGCTGTTGCTGGACAGGACAGTGCGATGACCTGGTCTGGGCTCCAGCACCTCTCTGCTTTGGGATGGCAGGGGTCTAACATCCTGAGTTGGGAGCAAAAACAGCAAAACCTGGGTTATTTTCACCCGAAACATATCCAGAGGCCTGGGGGTGACAGAGAAGGGGAATTTAGTTGAACAAAAATATAAAAAGATCAGACAGAAATATAGGAAAACATTTAAAGCCTCTTTTTCCCTGGGATCGGGGCTTCTGGGTGCTGTCTACTCATGGCTTTGCTTTTATTTGCATTAAGACTTTCTAACACCAGGACGAATTATGTGTACAACAATTAAAAATGAAACCACAAAATAATGACAAACACCCCAACCTCCCTTCCTTGAGTGCCAGCTTCCTTTCCTACCCCCCATTATCAGAGGAAAGCTTTTACTTCCTCAACTTGGTCTTACGCAAACCTCTCCGCACACAGAAAGAAATGGGAAGACTAGTACAGCAAACACCCATCCAGTGTGCAATATACCCCTCCACCTAGGTTCAAAAGTGCTACCTTTTTGAATCTTTGCTTTTATTTGTACGTAGATACGTTTTCCTGAAACATTTGTAAGTAAATTGTGATGTGCTTCACCTCTGAACACATCTGAATACATCATCTACATTTCAACATTCCAAAGACTCCAGGCGCCAGTTTCGTGTGGAATGTCCCACAATCTGGTTCAGCGACCATCAGCCCTCCCTCCTCAGCCCATTTGGCTCCACAGGATTTCTCTGGACTGCTTCCCCTGTCCAGATCCAATGCAGATTCAGGGTCTATTGGAAGCCCCACCTCCTCCGCGAAGCCTTCCTTGCCATTACCGAATAGACCCTGTTTGGTTATTCAGCTCTTCGCCCAACATTTCACAAGTAGAACAGCTCAGCCCGAGACCCAGTCTTGTTCTCTGGGAGCCTGCAGTCCCGAGCACCGGGCAGGAAACAGGCAATTAGGCAGAGGGCTGTGGGTGCTGTGGGAGCTCTAGGACTTGGTGCTGGGGGAGGAGGCCAGGGAGAGGAGCCTCCCAGAGGCTGGGAGTGGTCAGAGAGGGTATTTCACAGAGGTGGAAGGCTTCCGAGCTGAACCCTGAAGGATCCATGGGGAGGATGGGGAGCCAGGGACAGGTCAGGATGGGCAGAAGTCGTCTTGGTTAGATGCTCATGTTAGAAAAATTTCTCTGCCCACGTAGTCAAAAATACTGTTTGAATGCATGAGCCACAGAAGAGAGAATGGGTTGGAGAAGGACAGAACTGGAAGTATTACAGTCATCCAGGGCTTAATCAAAGTGTGGACCTGAGTAGATGGATATGAGGGTGTTGGAGAGGTCCACGCGGCAGGGGCTGGGTTTGAGTGGATGTGGGAGGGTGAGCAGGGAGATAAGTCAAACTGGATAAAGCATCCACACTTCTGGCTTGAGCAGCTGCCCCGATATGGTGCCTTTGATGAGTCAGGTAATTTAAAAAAAGAAATAGGATTTTATGGGTGGGTGGGTGGGGAAATGAGCTTCCTTTCACGTGTGTTTTGTTTGAAGTTCCTGAGGTTCATCCAAGCGGAGACATCTGATAGTCAGGAGTTTATATGAAAGGTCAGGGGACTCATCTAGACGGCGGGTACAGATTTGTGGGGCTCCAGCAAATGCATGGCTAGTGAAGCATGCCTAGGAAGAGAGGGCGTCTGCAGAGAAGTGGGCTGAGCCCTGCACTCAGAGGAACTGCCACGTTTAAGAGTTAGAAGGAGGGGACTGAAAAGGAGGCCAGAAAGGTAAAGAGGAGAGCCAGACCCTGGTGCCAAAACCCAAGCAGGCTGCCAAGGAAGGAGGAAGTGGCTAGTGGGTCGGATGATCCCAAAAGGGTAAGTCAGACAAGGATGTGCAAAGGATGTTATCAATGAAGAATAGTTTCCACCAAGCAATAAGGGCAGAAGTAAGAGATCTAGGGGCTGGAGTGCTAAGGACAATTAAGGCAGGGAGATGCCAATAGGGTTTGCTCCTTGAGTGATAGGGAGGAGTTGAGAGTGGGGCTGGATGGGTAGAGAGGAAGGGCTAGAGATCCCTTGAAAAGGGTCTTCCCATTCTCCACTGTCCCTTAGTAAGTGGCTGGGGAGGAGGGAAGCTCTGATGGGACATGGAAGGGGGAGGATGTGGCAATTGCCAAATAAACACACCATCCAGGGAAGCCAGCCAAGGTTGGCCCAGAATATCTGGAACGGAACCCATCTTCCTTTTGAAGCAGGAAGTGGTGCTGGGAGCCGAGTTGACCGTGGAATTTCCGAGCTGTGAGGATATTCCCGGTGAATGCTTTTTATTTATTTATTTTTTCATTCATGAAAAAGAGTTGGAATTAAGTGACACCCCCCCCCTCCCAACATTCCCTCCCACAGAGGAAGCGCTTAATTTAGCCTAATGTTCCCAGTTGAAAAATATCCTTGAGGTCTGGAGACGTCTGCTGGCTTGTTTGTCACCCTTGAATATGGCAGGATGTTAATGCCTATGGCAGGATCGGTCTCTTTGTGTCTCGATTTCAGCGGAGAGAATAGGTGGCACCATCCCAACGTCAGTGCCAAGGGGAAGTCCTGTGAGACCACCCACACAGGATGTGGGGAGAGGTGTCAAACACCAGCTTTGGGAACCTTAGATGACCCTCCCCATGCTGGCCCATCGAAGAGGTTGGTGAGGCAGAGAGAGAGAGGGTAGAAGATTAGAATTTCTTTGCAGGCGCTCGTGCTAAGGGTTCTATCTCCCTTGGGATGAGGGAGAGTGGTGTTTCCCTTTATCTAAGGTCAAATGACAGGGGCCTGGATGATGCTACTCAGAGAGCTTAATATATGCCCTTGGAACTTGTAGGGCACGGTAGACTGGCCTTCGTACCACCCAAGAGATTTGATTTGTAAGAGGACTGTGCCTAGAGCTGATTATCTGGGATCTAAATGGGAATGTGCTTGTATGGGGAGTAGCTGTAGCCCCGGGGGTGGTGGGTTAAAGGGGCTAGGTGGGTTAAAGGAAGCAAAGAGGATTGTTTGGATCCCTCCCCAAGGGGTCACCTGGCATGAGGGGGTGACACCAGCATGAGGACCCTGGAGGTGGACCATCCCGGATACCTATTAAAAGGGTTTATAAGAGATGTATCCTTAAGAGGCGGTTTTTAAAAGGCATTCTAAGCAAGAGATAGGTCAGGATCCAAGGCTTTCTCAAGCATATATGGGAAGGGTGTTGGCTGTCCAATGGGCATCTGTCCAACAGTGAAGAGCAGAATACAGCTGTTGCTTTCCTATCTGTGATATTGTAATTTATCTTAGGAAATATATATTTAGTCTTTGTCCCTGGTTTCTGGCACAAAGCTCCTGAAATCCTTGGGATTTCTTAAGTGATGAGAGTAATACAGGCATCTTGATATTCTTAATAAAACCCTTTCAATCTCACCTGAGTTTATGTTAATTAAGTGAGGTTTGGAAAGGCCCAAGGGTGGGAGCTGGTTGCCAGGGAACCTACTGTGAGATTAGAGGACAGGAACTTTCAGTTCCTGCTTCCCCCCGCCCCCCACCCAGTATTTCCAGGGAGGGGAGAGGGACTGCAGATGGAGTTCAATCACCAATGGCCAATGATTTATTCAATCAGGTCTATGTAACAAAGCCTCCATAAAACCCCAAAAGGACAGGGGTGGGAGGATTTCTGGGTTGATGAACACACAGAGGTGCTGGGAGAATTCGTGCTTGAAGAGGGCTTGGAAACTTCACGCTCTTTCCTCCATACCTTATCCTATGCATGCCTCTCTTCCATCTGATTGTTCCTGAGTATATCCTTTTCTAATAAGCTGGTAACATAGTGAGTAAAATGTTTCTCTGAGTTCTGTGAGCTGTCCTAGCCGACTAATCAAACCCAAGGAGGGGGCCATAGAACCCTCAATCTATAGCTGTGGTCAGAAGCACAGAAGGGGCACTTGGGTGACTCAGTCAAGTGTCCCAACTCTTGATTTTTGGCTCAGGTCATGATCTCAGGGTGTTGGACTCCATGCTAAGCGTAGAGCCTGCTTAGGATTCTTTCTCTCCCTCCTCTCTGCCCCTTTCCCAAGACATTCTCTCTCTTTCTCTTCCAAAAAAAAAATAAAAAAGCACACAGAGGATAACCTGGAAGAGAGAGCAAGAGAGCACAAGTAGGGGGAGCAGTAGAGGGAGAGGGAGAAGCAGGCTCCTCGCTGAGCAGGGAGCCCGACATGGGGCTCCATCCCAGGACACTGGGATTATGACCTGAGCTGAAGGCAGACACTTACCGGACTGAGCCACCAGGTGCCCCATAGAGAGGACAACCTGGACTCTTAGTTGGCATTGGTATCTGAAGTGGCCAGTGGGATGGGGTGGAGAGGTCAGTCTTGTGGGGGTTGAGCTCTTAACATGTGGGATCTGATGCTATTTCCAGGTACATAGTGTCAGAATTGAGTTGAATTGTGGGACACCTGGTCAGCGTCCTCTAAGAATTGGAGAATTCATTGGTAGTGTTGGGAAAAAACACACATTGGAACATCTAAGTCTATTATTTCATTTGCCCTTAAGGCAGTTACCATCAAGTTGAATAAAAAGTTTCGAGTTTTCAAATGTAAAAACAAACCAAAACCAAAACCAAACCAAAACAAAAAAAGATGGGGGCACCTGGGTGGCTCAGTTGGGTGAGCATCTACCTTTGGCTCAGGTCACGATCTGCCTTTGGCATCTGCGTTTGGCTCAGGTCATGATCTGCCTTTGGCATCTGCCTTTGGCTCAGGTCATGATCTCAGGGTCCTGGGATGGAGCCTCATGTTGGGCTCCTGGCTCACTGGGAAGCCTAGTTCTCCCTTTCCCTCTGCTGCTCCCCCTGTTTGTGCTCTCTCTCAAATAAATAAAATCTTTAAAAAATATATGTTCTTTAGGTAAGGTTACTTGAGCATCAAAATGAATGTGGATAAATACAGCTGAAGCCTTCTAGGGGTTTGAAGAGGCTGGACAAAAAGAAACTCCAAGCCTGTTCTAAAACCCTTAAAACAACCTGAACCAGGTTTGTGAAAAAAACCTGAAGCCAGCTTTGAAAGCTCTGCAGAGCCCTGGTCTTCGTGCAAATGCTTGAAAGTCCACTTTTTAACTGACAAGAACTGATCTCCAAGTGGGCAATGTCAGGACCAAGGAGGAAATGGACCAGAACCAAATAGGCCAACCAAGGATCTCACGTCATTGTCAGGGCAGTGAGTTTCATGACTCTTCCCCTTGAGCTCCCCACTCTGTGAGGCTTGATCATAGCTTGAATCATTGACTACTGGCAGGTTCCCTACTCTCCCATTTTTCAAAGGAGAGCTTTTGTCATCATTACCCTGTTTCCACTCCAGCATTGTCTAAAGCCCCATGTGTGTTGGGGAACAGATAACATTTGTTTTATCAGTCACTGAACACAGAGAAGTGTATCAAGGCCTGATGGAGAGAGCAGGACCTCTTGTAGGGTTCCTGACTTTTGAGCTGGAGTCATTCATTGGGTAGGGTTTGGGGGTCATCTCCCTTGGGGTGAGGCAAGAGATTTTCTATGTGTGGGTACAAGGGTTTGCATGGCAAAAGTGGTGGACTGTTAAAAAGATTACCAGATATATCCCATCTTCTCTATTTTCCTTTTATTTTATGGCAGTGGAAGGTTTTGCTAGGTATTTGGTTACTGGCCAGGACCCCATTTCCCAGATTCCTCTGTAGCTGGATGTAGCTATGTAGCCAAGCCTATGAAATACAAATGGAAGTGATGTATACAATTCCCTGGTTGTACTCTTAAAAGGACATTTGCTTAGTCTTCATTTCTGAAATGACTTTTTATTTTTACTCAAAATTCTCTAAGTGCTGCACCTTATTTCTAATTTTTTCTTTTCTGATTTACGTAGCTATTTCATATCTTATAAAATCTCATTATCTTTTAGCTCATTTTGGTATAGAAGATTACATTTTAAAATCTGTTTTGTGGGCACATCTTTCTGACTCATGTTCATTGTCTATAAAGATGTTATTTTGCTCCTTATTTCCTCTTTCTTTTTTTTTTTTTAAAGATTTTATTTATTTATTTGACAGAGAGATCACAAGTAGGCAGAGAGGCAGGCAGAGAGAGGAGGAAGCAGGCTCCCTGCTGAGCAGAGAGCCCGATGCGGGGCTCGATCCCAGGACTCTGAGATCATGACCTGAGCCGAAGGCAGCGGCTCAACCCACTGAGCCACCCAGGCGCCCCTATTTCCTTCTTTCTTATAATAACATCATATGGGATTTGGCCTTGATATTGTTCTATTGGTTATTTCTATGTCAAGTTAGTTTTCCTGAACTTTTAGAAGAAGGTTAGCCAGGACTTCCAGTACAAATAAGAGCAAATGACAGTGGGTTTCCTTGTCTTATTATAGAATTTTTTAGAGTAAAAATGTAACACTTCTCTCTTAAGTATTTTTTTCTTTTTTTAAATTTAAATTCAATTAGCCAACATATAGTACATCATTAGTTTTTGATGCAGTGCTCAATGATTCATGAGTTGTGTATAAGTATGTTTTTTATTCTATTTTTTATTTTAATTTTTAAAAAATATTTTATTTATTTATTTGTGAGAGAGAGAGAGAGAGAGAGCACGCATGAGCATGAGCAGAGGGAGGGGCAGAGGGAGAGGCAGGCTCTCGCTGAGCAAGGAGCCCAATGCTGGACCCTGGGATCATGACCTGAGCCAAAGGCAGACGCTTAACTGACTGAGCCACCCAGGTGTCCCTAAGTATGTTTTTTAAAAAGAATGTTGGTGGACATCATTTATCAGGTTTAGGAAGTTCCATTCTGTTTCTAGATATTTAAGAATTTTAATTTTTAAAGGACATGATTTAAAAAATTATTTTTCCATTTGAGATCATCTTGTGTATTTTTGAAATTTAATAATGAGGTGAGCAATATATATTAATGTTGAACTGTTTCTGAATTCTGGAGGTAAATCTAATGAGGGTATAATGTGTTGTTGTCTTAAATACATTCTTGTACATAGTTTGTAGAATTTTGTTTTGAACTCTTATATCTATGCTTATAAGTGATACTGGTCTGTGCTATTTCTTTCTCATTTTGGTCTTGTTTGGTTTGGGTATCAAACCCAAAAATGTTTTTCTGACTTCATAAAATGATTTGGGACATGTTCTTTTTTATTTTCTGGAAGAGTTTGCATGAAATTGGAATGATCTATTCCTTGAATGCTTTGAAGAAACTGCCTATAAAACCATCAGAGCCCCTTTTTAAAGGGATAGGTTTTCAAACGTTTGATTAAAATTTTCAAGTGTTTATGGAATTATTTATCTTTTCTATTTCTCCTTGAGTCAATTTTGGATACATGTATTTTCTAGGGAGTTAGGCATTTCATCTAAGCTTTTAAGTTTAGTAGCAAAAAACTTCACAGTTTATAGTTGTTTACAGTTTAAATATTTGTATTTTCTATTATTATGCATCTTTTTAAATTTTTAATATTTTTAGATTGTACCTTCTTATATGTTAAAAATATTCTTCTTATGATATATAATATATTCTTATAATATAGATGATATATATCATAAGAAGACTATCATTATATATTTTATACATATAAAATATATTTTATTTACATATCATATATATATGTGTGTACTTAATTCCCAAATTTTATTATTTCATTCCTTCTGTTTTTCCAGATTTATTCTATTATTTTTCCCCTCACGTTTACTGTTGGCTGATAAGCTCAATAATTTTCAGCCTTTCTTCTTTTCTAATATTATCCTTTATTGTTATATGCCAATCACATGTCATGTTTCCTAGAAGTAGAGCCTGAGAAGGGGATTCTTGCGTGTATGATTTATTGAGAGAGGAGAGGGCTTTCAGAATAAGGGAGCTGAGGGAAGCTGGATATGGTAGAGGGAGGAGCTAAGCAAGAATATGATCTCAGCTGGAACCCATCCAGGCCTGATCCATGGGGAGCTCTGAAGCATGAATGGACACAGAATTGGTCCCACTTTGAGGCAAGTGGGCTGAACTTTTATACTCCTACCCAATCAATAATTGACTACAGACTGCTGTTAGGAGTGGGAGGGAGGGCAAATCTTCCAGGTGAGACGGCTCCCATCAACTGAGGGGAATTCTCTGTAGAAGGGGCAGCCATGAGCTGCTGACAGGCACATTTACCATTAAGTGTGAAAAAGCATTATGTCTAAAAAACATATATACCTTAATTAAAAAACACTTTATTGCTAAAAATGCTAACCATCATCTGAGCTTTCAGCAAGTCATAATCTTTGCTGGTGGAAGGTCTTGCCTCAGTAAATGGCTACTGACTGATGAGGATGGTGGTTGCTGACGTTTGGGGTGGGTGTGGCAATTTCTTTCTATTTTTATTGAAGTACAGTTGACATACAATGTTGTATTTGTTTCAGGTGTACAACATAGTGATTTGACATTTTATACATTACTCTATGCTCACCGTAATAAGAGTAGGCAATTTCTTAAAATAAGACAACATTGAAGTTTGCTACCTGATTGACTCTTCCTTTCATGAACGTCATGAGCCATGTTTTTTGATACATTTCAGACACAGTAGAACTTCTTTCAAAATTGGAGTCAATCCTCTCAAACCCAGCTGCCGCTTTATCAACTAAGTTTATGTGATATTGTAAACTCTCTGCTGTCATTTCAACAATCTTCACAGCATCTTCAACAGGAGTAGTTTCCATCTCGCGAAACCACTTTCTTTGCTCATCCGTAAGAAGCAACTCTTCATCCATTAAAGTTTTATCACGAGAGGGTAGCAATTCAGTCACATCTCCAGGTTTCACTTCTAATTCTAGTTCTCTAGCTAGTTTTACTACCTCTGCAGTTACTTTCTCCACTGAAGTCTTGAGTCCCTCAAAGTTGTCCATAATGGTTGGAATCAACTTCTTCCTAACTTCCATTAACATTGATATGTTGACCTCTTTCTATGAATCATGAATGTTCTTAATGGTATCTTGAACGGTAAATCCTTCCCAGAATGTTTTCAATTTACTTTGTCCAGATCCATCAGATTGATCATTATCTATGATGGTTATGGTCTTACAAAATGTATTTCTTTTTTTCTTTTTTTAGAGAAAGAGAGAGAACAAGTGGCGGGGGGGCAGAGGGAGAGTGAGAGAATCTTAAGAAGACTCCACGCTGAGCTCAGAGACCAATGTGGGGCTTGATCTCACAATCCTAAGATTATGACCTTAGCCAAAATCAAGAGTCAGATGCTTAATGAACCGAGCCACCCAGGCGCCCCCAAAATGTATTTCTTAAATCTAAGACTTAAAAGTCAAAATTGCTCCCCAATCTATGGGCTGCAGAAGGATGCTGTATTAGCAGGCATGAAAAAACAACATAAATCTTGAGTATCTCCTTCAGAGTTCTTGGGTGACCAGGTGCATTTTCAATGAGCAGTAATATTTTGAAAGATATCTATATATCTATATCTATATATATATAGATATAGATATATAGATATCTTTCAAAAAAGAAAAAAAATATATTTTCTTTTTTCCCCTTAACAGTGGTTCTCAACAATTGGCTTAAAATATCCAGTATACCCTGTTGTAACAGATTTGCTGTCATCTAGGTTTTGATATTCCATTTATAGAGCATAGGCAGAGTAGATTTAGCATAATTCTTAAGGGCCCTAGGATTTTGGGGACGTTCATGACTATTGGGTTTAACTTCAAGCCACCCGATGCACCAGCCTGTAACAAGAGAGTCAGCCTGTTCTTTGAAACTTGGAAGCCAGACATTGCCTTCTCTTCTTCAGCTATGAAAGTCCTAGATGGCATCTTCTTCCAGTAGAAGGTTGTTTCACCTACATTGAAAGTCTGGTGTTTAGTGTAGCCACCTTCATTCTTAGCTAGGTCTTCTGGATAACTTGCTACAGCTTCTACATCTGCACTTGCCACATCACCTTGCACTTCGATGTTGTCGGGATGCTTTTTTCTTAAACCCCATGAACCAACCTCTGCTAGTTTCATTCTTTTCTTCTGCAGCTTCCTTACCTCTCTCAGCCTTCACAGAATTGAAGAGAGTCAGGGCCTTGCCCTGGAGTAGGCTTCAGCTTCAGGGAATGTTGCGGCTGTTTTGATTTTCTATATGGACCACTCAAATGTTCTTCATATCAACACCAAGGCTGTTTCACTTTCTGATCATTTGTGTGTCCACTGGAGGTAGCACTTTTAATTTCCTTTGGGAACTTTTCTTTTGTGCTCACGTCTTGGCTAACTCTTTGGCACAAGTGACCTAGCTTCCAGCCTATCTTGGCTCTTGACCTGCCTTCCTCACTGAGCTTAATCATTTCTGGTTTTTGATTTAAAATGAGAGATGTGCTATTCTTCCTTTCATTTGAGCACTTGGAGGCCATTTCAGAGTTAGTAATTGGCCTACTTTCAATATTGTTGTGTTTCAGGGAATAGGGAGGCCTGAGGAGAGGAAGAGAGATAGCGGAATGACTGGTGGGTGGAGCAGTCAGAACACACAACATTTATTAAGCTTGTTGTCTTATGTGGGGCATGGTTTGTGGTGTTCCTAAACAGTTACAATAGTTAACATCAAAGAGAACTGATCATATCATATCATATCATATTATATTACATTACACATATGGTAATTAAAAAGTTTGAGATATTGCAGGAATTACCAAAATGTGACACAGAGACATGAAGTAAGCAATTGTTGGAAAAATGGTGCTGATAGACCTGTCCAGTGGAGGGTTGTCACAAACCTTCAATTTTTAAAAGACACAATATCTATGAAGTGCAATTAAACGAAGTCTGCCTGTACATGATGTTGGAGGAATTTCTGTAATTTTATTTTTTCTCACAAATCAACAAGGAGGGACTTCATGAAATAAAATAAAGATACACATAAGTAGGTAAAGCCATGCTGTGGCCCAAAAGCTTGCCTGTCACTCACCATGAAATGCAACTCAAAGCAGGAGGAAATCCCAAAGCCCTCAAATTGAACAAAAGACATTTCAAAAACAAGAGGCTGGTGTGACGGGTGGATCATGTGGGAGCTATTGCTGAAGCTCTGAAAATCAGTTTCCCTGAAGCTTTTTGCTGATTTTGAACAGAAGCAGTTTAATTTCTAGTGATGTGATTCAATCAGGGAAAAATGAAACTGTGATTTTAGGCAAGTAGGGAATGATGACAATATCACACATTCTTTAAAAACCTCAAAATCATACCGTCCATTCTAAAAGCACTAAAGAAATTAATATCATAAGCACAAGTTTCCAAAATAAGGTAATCACTTTGATGATATATGTAACTGCCACTAACCCCAAAGAGGCCATAATATTTAATGGGAATAAGGTGTTCATATTTTAATTTTCAAACCAGAATACTTATGAGAGTAAAAGAGGGGGTGTGAATATGGAGGGGGTAAGGATAACAGAGACTGTCCCAAGTAAATTGGGTCACCCTGCTTTTAAATTATAAAGCAATTTCTGAGAGTGGTACTTTCCCCAAAGATGTTATTGTGGCTGCATACCGTAATGGACAGATTCTGGCTGAACCAATGGAGGATTACCTAATAGGCATTTAGAATAGACCTCAGGAGCCATTGGCAACCAGTCTACCCAATACAATACTCTTTTTTTTTTTTTTAAGTAATTTTTAAAAAAGATTTTATTTATTTATTTGACAGAGAGAGACACAGTGTGAGAGGGAACACAAGCAGAGAGAGAGGGAGAAAAAGGCTTCCCACCAAGCAGAGATTCTGATGTGGGGCTTAACCCCAGGATGCTGAGATCATGACTCTAGCCAAAGGCAGATGCTTAATGACTGAGCCACCCAGGTGCCCCAATGCATTACTCTTGATACATGTTTTGGGCATTTATTTGAACAGTGAGATAATAAGCTCCAGAGACAAAAAGAGGGAAAATACAAAGAGAGGGCCAGAGAGTGAGAGTACACAGTGAGAAGTTCTAATATATATTTAATCAAAGTTCCAGATTTGAAGAGCAAGAAAGACAAGGACAGAGGCAATGCTAGAAGAGATAATAGCTGAAAAACTTCTGAAACAATTGAAAGATACCAACCCACAGATTCAAGAAGATAAATTCTAGACTTTATATGAAAAGAAATCTACACTTAGCTACAGAGGGCCAAAGACACAGAGAAAAATCTAAAGAGCAGCCAAAGAGGGCAGAAAAGGACATAAATTTTAGTTAACTGGTAATGGAAATGAGAAGAAAGTGAAACAGTATTTTCACTGTGTTGGGGGAAAAAAAAATCCATGTAATTCTATACCCAGCTAAAACATCTTTTAAGAAAGGTGAAATAAAGGCATTTCCATTAAACGTAAAGTCTAAATTCTGAGTTTATCCCCAGCCAAACTTTACTAACAATTGTTCAGTAAGTGCTTTAGGTAGAAGGAAAATGAACTCAGATGAAAGGGCTGAGAAGCAAAAAATAGGCAAAGAGCAAAAGAAAGAAAAAGAAAGAAAGAAAGAAAGAAAGAAAGAAAGAAAAGTAAACAAGTTTATGTATTTTTCCACAATATTCACTTCCCAGCACCAGACACATTCCCTTTTCATGGCTCCACCACTTGCCCAATTCTCAAGAGCTTCTGAGTGGAAAATAAAGCCCTGATACCAAATGCTTTAGGAGGTTGAGAAAAAGTAATTTCAATGCCAGAGTATTTGGTACCATTAGAAAGACCATGACTACCTTTATTTTGAAATATGTGATGGAAGCCACGAGAGAAAAATACAGCTTAAAGGAAACACATGATGGGATCATTTCAAGGCTCTTCTCCTGATCAAAAAGTGGAATATGAAGAGAAGTCTCAATTCAATGATAAAACAACCCAATAAAAAATGGGCAAGGATTTGAACAGACGCTTCACAAAAGAAGATATACAGGTGACAAAAAAGCACATGACAAGATGCTCAACATCATTAGCTATTGTGGAAAAGTAGATTAAAACTACTATTGAGATGTTATGACGCTACAGTCATATGATCCAGTGATCCAACTTCTAAGTATTTATCCAAATGAAATAAAAACTTATGTCCACACATAAATCTATATGCAAATGTTTATAGCAGTTTTATTCATAGTCTCCCAATAAGTAATAACCCATATGTCCTTCAACTAGTGAACAATAAAATCTGGTATATCCATATAATGGAATACTACTTAGCAATAAAAAGGAATGAAGTACTAATATACACAACATAGATGAATTTCAGATGCATTAGGCTAAGTGAAAGTAGCCAGACTCAAAAGGCTACATACTGTGTGATTCCATTTATTCCAGAAGAGGCAAAATTGTGGGGACAGAAAACAAACAAATGGTTTTTTTAGAGGCTGGAGAAGGGGGAGGGATTAACTATCAAGGGACATGAGGGAATATTTTGGGGCAATAGAACTGTTTTATATATCAACTGTGGTGCCAATAACATAACTTACATATGTGTTTCTCAAAACTTGCAGAACTGTATCCTAACAAGGATAAGCCTTCCTGGATGTATTTTATACCTTAAAAAAAAAAAAAAAAAAACAAAAGAAAAAAATTGAGACATCCTCAGGGTATTTGACAATCTCATTTCCTTTGACGTGGAAGTAGATGCGCTCATTACACACTTTTGTGCAATCCCCCACCCCCAACACACACCAAAAACATTGGTTGTTGTCATGTCAAGTTTCCAGAACCATTTCCCCAGCCTTCTCTCTCCTTTTTGGCAGATGACTTTTCCACCTACTTTACCAAGAAGGACTGGATTAGGTGAATACATCTGACCTTTCTCTCCTCCTCCTCAAATGTTCTCTCCTTATTCATATGATGAAACAAACAGCCTCTAAACATCTCAGGGCATTTGCATTCTAGTATGGAAAGTAATTTTCAAATTATTAACAAGTAATAGGGGCACCAATGTGTCTCAGTTGGTTAAGCATTGGACTCTTGATCTCAGCTCCAGTCATGATCTCAGGGTCATGAGTTCAAGCCCTGCACTAGGCTCCATGTTGGGCATGGAGCCTACTAAAAAAAAGAAAGAAAGAAAGAAAGAAAGAAAGAAAGAAAGAAAGAAAGGATAAACTTACCAAAAAATAGAATAATCTCACCAAAGAGTAAAGTGATTTGGTGGTATGACCAGACACTGACACCCCTTTTTGTTTTGAGATGGTTTGAAGACCAATTAACCATTTAGGTTGAGTGAAAGAAGCCAATCTTAATACTATACTATTGTATACTAATTGTATACTAATACGATCTATATGCTGTATGATTCCCACTATATGACATTCTAAAAAAGGCAAAACTATAGAGACAGTAAAAAGATCAGTGGTTGCCAGGGGCTTGTGGGAAAAGAGAGGGGAAGAAGTTGGAGCATAGGGAATTTTTAGGACAGTGAGACTGTTATTCTGTATGATACCACAATGGTGGATACGTGTCATTATACATTTGTCAAACCATAAAATGTACAACGCCAAGAGTGAATCTTAATGTAAACTATAGATTTAGTTAATAGTAATGCATCAATATTGGCTCATCAATGAAAACAAATGTACCACATTGAAGACAATGAAAACAAATGTACCACAATAATGCAAAATGTTCAAAATTGGGACAATTTTGGGAAAAATTGGGAGGAAGGGTGAAAAGGTATATGAAAACTGTATGTTTTGCTCAGTTTTTCCTTTAAATCTAAAACTGTTTAAAAGTCCACTAATTTTTTATTTTTATTTATTTTTTTAAAGATTTATTTATTCATTTGTTTGACAGACCGAGATCACAAGTAGGCAGAGAGGCAGGCAGAGACA
Organism: Enhydra lutris kenyoni; assembly: GCF_002288905.1. Lineage (NCBI taxonomy): Eukaryota > Metazoa > Chordata > Mammalia > Carnivora > Mustelidae > Enhydra > Enhydra lutris. The sequence goes on from NW_019154090.1 coordinate 30,137,197, forward strand.
GAGGAGGAAGCAGGCTCCCTGCCGAGCAGAGAGCCCGATGTGGGGCTCGATCCCAGGACCCTGGGATCATGACCTGAGCCGAAGGCAGAGGCTTTAACCCACTGAGCCACCCAGGCACCCCTCCACTAATTTTTTAAAAAGTGATGCAGGAGAGTGAACTTTATTTGTGAAAATTTAGGAATACTTAACCAATTTTATGTTCCTTGATATGTCCTTCTTATTTATGCACAAGAATCATAAGCCATAATCCGTTGACCCCAAGATAGTTTAAAAAAGTCTCTGAATCAGGTTGCATCTTAAAATTGATGATATCTTAAATTCCAGGAAATATGGTATGACAAAATATACATTTAAAGAGGTCTGAAGGAGGCCTTTTAATAAGCATTAAATAAAAATTTAATGCTCAACGTCTTGGGAAATACAAATCAAAACCATGATGAGATACCACCTCATACCTGTCAGAATGGCTAAAATAAACACAGGAAACAACAGATGTTGGTGAGGATGTGGAGAAAGAGGAAGTCTCTTACACCATTGGTGAAAATGCAAACTGGTGCAGCCACTCTGGAGAATAGTACAGAGATTCCCCAAAAAGTTAAAAATAGAGCTGTCCTACAATCTAGCAATTGCACTACTAGGTACTCACCCAAAGGATACGAAAATACAGATTGGAAGTCGTATATGCACCCTGAAGTTTATAGCAGCCTTATCAATAATAGCCAAGTTATGGAAAGATCCCCAGTGTCTATTGACTGATGAATGGATAAAGAAGATGTGATCTATATCTATATCTGTATTACTCAGCCATCCAAAAGATGAAATCTTGCCATTTGCAGTGATATGGATGGAGCTAGAGTGTATGATGCTAAGTGAAATAAGTCAGTCGGAGAAAGACAAATATTATATGATTTCACTTGTATGTGGAATTTAGGAAACAAAACAGATGAATATAGGGGAAAGGAAAAAAAAGAGAGGGAAATAAGCCATTAGAGAGAGACAGAGAGCGCACAAGTCGGGGAGGGGCAGAGGGAGAGGGAGAGAGAGAATCTTAGCAGACTCCACTTTTAGCTTGGAGTCTGATATGGGGCTGAATCCCACAATCCTGAGATCACAACTGAGCCAAAATCAAGAGTCCAATGCTTGATGGACTGAGCCACCCTGATGCCCCTATAAGAGACTCTTAAGGATAGAGAACAAACTGAGGGTTGATGGAGGGAGGTGGGTGGGTGATGGGCTCTATGGGCGATGGATGTTAAGGAGGGTACTTGTTATGAGCAATGGGTGTTATATGTAAGTGACGAATAACTAAAAAAATAATAAAAATAGATTAGGGGAAATAAAAATCTAAGATTAGAAAGTGTTGCATCATAGTCTAATTGTCAGTGTTTTTCTTTTTAAGTGGGGCTTAAAATAATAGTGCGTCTTACAACAGATGGTGTCTCAGGTTAGATGAGATATAGATTAAGTGAGCACTATAAAAATCGGCTAGATGATGTATATTTAATTTATCTATTGTTGCCTCTGATGGTGGGCGTTAAAAGGAGATTACAATTTGAATTCTAGTGCTTTATTTCTTGTATTTGAAAATGACAAAGCAACTGACATGAAATGTTAACCAAGATAAATCTGAGAACTAGGAGCATGGCGTTATGTCTTTTTCGGCTATTTTATTTTATATATTTAAAAATTTTATACAGCAAAGCAAATAGCTGAAAAAAAATCAAAGAACACCTCAGAAACCTTCTCAGAGCAGGCCAATCGCCAATGTATTTGTTGGGGAGTTTTCTCGGGGCATTGGGGGATGGCAGAAACGGAGGGAAGAAATTGTCAGCAGGCAGACACCAAAAGACAAATATTCCACTTATATGAGGTACCTACCATAGTCAAATTCATAGAGACAGAAAGAAGAATAGTGGTTACCACTGGCTGAGCATGGTGGGGGAGTAATATTAAATAATATTATTTAATGGGTACAGAGTTGCAGTTTGGAATGATGGAAAAGTTCTGGAAATGAATAGTGGTGGTTGCACAACACTGGGAACGTACTTAAAACCACCAAATGGTACACTTAAAGATGGTGAATTTTCTGCTATATACCCCCTCCCCCAACCTGGGTAGGGGAAAACAAGAGTTTTGTTTGGGCATGTTGGGTTTGAGATGCTAAAGGTAGTTGGATAAAATCCAAGCTCAGTGGAGGGAGTGATCATGAGCTGTAGACATAGACTCAGCAGACAGCATGTTGAAGCCACAAGGCTAGAGAAAGGGGAGGGGAGACCAGGGCCCTCCAACCCTCCAAGGAGTGGGGCCAAAGAAGCCATGAGCAGAAGGTCTTCCCAGTAAGAGGCAGCAGTCAGTGGTCTCAAAGGTTTCTGAGAGACTGACTGAGGTGAGACCTGAAATTTGGCAATGTGGGAGTGCTGTGTTCCAGTGGAGTACTAAGTACTAAGTATTAAGTACTAAGTAAGGGAGAGAGACTCAAGTGGGTCAGGAAGGAGAAAGTGGTAATGGGAACTATCCCCAATATTTTGAAGAAATTTTGCTGTGAATATTAGGGGAGGAAGGTGGGGCTAGCTAGAGGCAGATGAGGTGGCCTAGGGTAGCTCACCCCCTGTTTTAAAAAAAATTGTATTTATTTTAGACAGAGAGAGTGAGATAAGGGGGAGGGGCAGAGGGAGAGGGAGAGAATCTCAAGCTGACTCTGCTAAGTATGGAGCCTGACATGGGACTTGATCTGATGACACTGAGATCACGACCAGAGCCAAAACCAAGAGTTGGACGTTCAACCCACTGAGCCACCCAGGTGCCCCTCACCCACCACCCTGAGCCCCCGTTTTTTTTTTTTTTTTTTAAAGATTTTATTCATTTATTTGACAGACAGAAATCACAAGTAGGCAGAGAGGCAGGCAGAGAGAGAGGAAGGGAAGCAGGCTCCCCGCTGAACAGAGAGCCAGACGCGGGGCTCGATCCCAGGACCCCGGGATCATGACCCGGGCCAAAGGCAGAGGCTTAACCCACTGAGCCACCCAGGTGCCCCCCGAGCCCCCGTTTTTAATAGATGAGAGATTCCAGAAAATGTTTGTATGCTTATGGGAATGATCCACTCTTCCCATTAGAGGGGGCGAGGAAAGGTATAGGAGAGGAGAGAGAACCGAAGGAGGAGGGACACGGGCGGCGTGAATGGCCTGAGGTGGGAGCAGACACTCCATTCCTGAGGAGCATGGGTGAGAGAGTGGGCGGTGGGGCTGAAGTTTGGTGGTGGGAAGGCGATGGGGTCAGCTTTCTGAGCTGAGCTGGGCCCACGCGGGGCTGCTAGAAGTCTGGGCACAGAGAACTTGTGAACAAGTTGTGGCAGAGGTAGGAAAGGCAACACCCTCCCTCAGGAAGTGCCATGGGTCTACCCGGCTAGGCAGAGTGCCCTGTGGAGCCCTGAGGACATCAGTGGAAACCAGTGACAAGGAAGTGGAGTGACTTTCCCTGGCAGGGAGCTCAGGCAGGTGGGCCTCACAAACTCCTGGACCAGCAGCAGGAGCATCACCTGGGAACCTGTTAAAATGCAAATGACCTGACCCATCCCCAAATGCAAATGACCAACCCAACCGCACTGAATCAGACACACGGGGTGGGGCCCTACCCACCTTTGTACCCACCTGTGTTTTTCACAAGCTCTCCAGGTGATTCTGAGAGTTCGAGAAGCTCAGAACTAGCATAAAGGAGCCAAGGGGACCTGGGGATGACCTGCCACTTGGAGGTGAAGGCAATCAGATGTTTCTAGTGCTGTGAGCTCCCTCATGGATCTGGAAGCAAGCCCTGGAGACTGACAGGACTGGAAGGCCCTTTAAAGGAACTCTGGGCTTTCTAATGAATGATTATTTTGCAAGACAAACATCTTTCAAGTGTACTTTTTTTAGAGCCTAAATTTGAATATTGAGTTTCCTGTCCACGGTTGTTTGAAAGGACCCCGGACTCTCTCTCTCCAGAACCTTCTTGGGGCCTGCTCCATCTTTCCACATGGCTCCATTGCAGTTTTCAGTTCTGTGGGGAAAACATTGGCCATTCCCCTATGTGTGAGGCCTCTTCCTTTCCTGACGAAATAGAGACAAGGATGAGTCAGCCTCTCCCAACCTCCAGGATCTCCAGTTGTCCCAGTGACTCAGAGGATGGTCTGTTTCATGGGTAAGTGCTCCTCCCAGGAAGCTGGCAGCCCTAGCCACCCCCTACCTCAGTCACCCCCCTCCCCCCAGGGCTTCCATCAAGACACATTACTAGCGAGACCCGGTGGGGGTTGGGGCAGGCCAAGAAAGGTCAGCCATAAGTGGACCAGGAAAGAGGGTGGGAGCTGAAAGGCTACGATGCAGGAGGCTAAATTTGTTTCTCATCTGGGGGTGACCTTGGATGGATCCATAAAGGGCTCAGTGTTTCTTCTCTTTTCTTTTCTTCTTAAAGATTTTATTTATTATTTGACAGAGAGAGAGATCACAAGTAGGCAGAGCAGCTGGCAGAGAGAGGGGGAAGCAGGCTCCTCTCAGCAGAGAGCCTGATGCGGGGCTTGATTCCAGGACCTTGACATCATGACCTGAGCTGAAGGCAGAAGCTTAACCCACTGAGCCACCCAGGTGCTCCAAGGGCTCAGTGTTTCTACTTGAAAATGGGAAAAATCGTACATCCTACAATATGGGACTTGGTAGTGGCCCAAAAAGAGAGAAGATGAGCCTCTTGGAATATATCTGGCTGGAGACATACTTTGGAACTTTTCTGTGCAAAAGAGAGGGAGCCCTGGGGATGGTTTATCCTTGAGGATTTCTTAGGACAAGCTACCATCTGAGCAGGGCCTGTAGGAGGGTGCGGAGGCCTCCATGGGAGGAGGACGGGAGGTCAGAGGTGGAGTGACTAGTCCAAGGCAGGGGAGCTTGGCAAGTAGGGGCACCTTGGGGGGCACAGAGCAGCTGATAGAAACACAGCAATCCCCAAACTGTGGGTTTGGTGGTGCCTGTGTTGCTGGGTCTGTGACTCTTCTCCTTCACCCCTGTGTCCATCAGTGTCTCTCTCTCTGTCTCCTCCCCCTTCTCTCCTATGTCACAGAGAATAGTGAAGCCTCCTATTCCCACGGGTTCTGTGTTTTCTTTCCTGTTTAGATGGTGACTGGCATCTATCTGTTTATGGAGTCAGCAATCAATCCATCCTGTTTACTTGTCACTGACACAGTGCGTTGTGGTCAGTGAGGCTGTCCACAGCCCCCCAGGGTGGGGTGGGGACCAGGATGTTGACACATACACACACACACACAGGCACACACACTCAGCCATGACCAGGTCAATTGGCTTCACCAGAGCCAGGAGGTCCTGGTCTGTTCTGCTCCGATGTCTGGGATGCTGTGGGCAGTTAGCTGGGCCAAGGTCATCTCCCCCCGCTGCTGAGCTCCATGGCCAGCATGCTTGGCCCAAACTCAGGGCTCAGGAACGATCTCCTGACTGCAGCTGAGTGCCCAGAGCACAGTTCCTCAGGGGTTTTGTGGGGTGTAGGGGTCTTAGAAGTGAGAAGGACAGTGCCCAGAGAAATAACGTCAAAAGGCAGCTTGCTTAGCGTGCTCATTTCTACACGAAGGAATTAGGAGCAGAGAAGGTAAAGGAATTGTGGATTGGGTCACCATTTACTGCATTCCTTCTGCTCCCCTCTCCCGCTTGGGCCCCTCCTTCCTAATTCATGTGACTTGAGACCCACACTTAAGTTTGTTTTTCTTGGTTTCCCCAAATCCAGTGCAGTGGCACTGGTCAGGGTTAGACTGGAGATTGATGAGGTTTCCTGGGGTTTGTGGTGTGAGCGGGGAGAGCAGCAGGGGTCAGGCCAGACCTGTGGGGAGAGAGGGGGTGGTAGTGATGGGCATTTAAATCGAGGTCTGGAAGACCCAAGGCTCAGAAGATGATGCCCCCTGTTTTCAAGGTGCTGGCCCAGGACCTGACTTCTAAACTCTGAGCATAGGGCCCAAGCACGCAAAGATTGTCAAACAAAAAACCAAGGAACAAACAAAATCCACATAAGCCAAGAGTCTAGGCGGATGCCCTTTGATGCTTCCAGAGGATTCTCGGAATTCCTGAGGTCATCTGGAGCTCACCAGGGTCTGCCTCATGGCCTGACTGTACACTGTACACCTACTAGACAGACCTGGGCTTAGGGGAGGGTGGGGGGCTCAGCAGTGCCACTCACTCTCAGGGTGTGTGACTGGGGCCCACGCTTCTGGGAACAAATGATTCCTTGTTTGTCTGAGATTCAGACTGAACTGAGTGCCCTGTATTTTTCTTTGCTAAATCTGCCAACCCTTCTAAGCCCTCCAAACGTTGGTCCCCACCCTCAACTCCTACCTAGAGGCCATCAGTAGCAAACTCTGCAATATTCTGAAGTCTGGGATTGCACCTCAAAAATTCACATAAAGTTTAAGCCCACCTGTGTGTTTCTACCCTTGTTTTGCTCTAAAACAGCTATTAAATTATCCTAGTTAAAAAGCAAACCTCTCCCATGTACTCACACTGGATTTTGGGTTAGTTAAGGTCCTGCTCAGCCTATCAGTCGGCTTTCCAGTGGAGGAAGGAGCATTGGGGACCGTCTGCCCTCGGCAATGGTGAGTGAGGAAAAGAAGGGCAGGAGAGTGAGATTTTCAAAAGGGGATTTGTCCAATTTAAAGGACTCCATTTTTTGCCTCCCTATGCTGCCTTTTCAAGATGTCTTTCACAACATGGGAATCACTTTAGTTAAAAACATTTGATTCCCTTACATGGTAGGATAAAGGGTGGGCAAGCAGAGAGCCAGAGCCTCTAGAAAAGTGGAGAGGAGGCAAGACAGTACACGTCCCCTGAGAACAGTGAGGGGTGCTTTTAGAGCAGTGGCTACATACTGGGATGGCTAGGGTGCCCAGGTTCTCCCCAGACCCCTTACTTCAGAGCCTTTCAGTGGGGGTGGGGGGTGGAGGCCGGGGAGGACCTGGGCATCAGTGCTTTCAAAAGTTTCCCAAGATATCCCAGTGTGTGTTGAGACTCCTACCATTGCTCTGGAGATCTGCCACTCAAAGTCGGGTCTGAGGACTGGGGGGCAGCAGTTCCAGCTAAATCTCAAGCCCCACCCCAGACCTGATGAATCAGAACCTGCATTTTCATGAGGTCTCCAGGGGCTTGTGCTGTCTGAGAAGACCTGCTGGACCACACCTGTTGGGAACCTCAGCTTGATGGGGGTGGTCACAGCAGCAGCTGGCTTTCTTCAGGGGGACCTGAGGGCCACTGGTGCTAGTCTGTCCATCAGAGCCCACTGCACAGTCTCCTGCTCCTGGGTGTCTACAGTTGTAAGCTTACCCACACTGATGGAACTTGTATTCTCTGCCTGGGTCTGTTCGTGTCTTTTCATCGATACATCCTTGTTCCATTGGGACAACCATACGGTAGCCAAAGTTCTTGGCTGAAGAACAGGGACTCCTATCCTGGCGGAGAAACCTAAGGACACCAGTCAGGATCTGTGGAGAGGACAGGCAGAAGCATACAGTGTGGCCTTGACTTCAGACGCAGTATTCACGTACTGCAAGGTTATGTAGGTCTGGTTTTGAGCCATGTAGTCTCTTGTTGTTTAATTCTTTCTTCAGTCAGTTGGAATTGATGTAACTTTCAAAAAGCCTGGTTAGGCGAGATTGTTCTTTGTCTCTATCGGCTGGCTATTGTCGCAACAGTGCTGTGTAACAACCACGAGACCTCAGTGGCATACAACAATTAGTATTCATTTCTCATGGGTATGTGTGTTGCCTGGGATGACTCTGCTGAGGTCCTGCGTCTACAAGTTGGCTGGGCATTTGCTGATCTAGGCTTGGATCAGATAGGTGCTTCGAGATATAGTCTGGGAGAGTCTGAGTGCTGGTCTGCTACTTGAGTGTTCATTCTGCAGTCCTGGGCTGAAGGGCAGTGGTTATGCAGGGGAATGTTTCTAACGAAGGTGGAGGTGGAACCATGCAGGAACTCTTCAAACAGAGGCTCCAAACAGACCTATTACCACTTCTACTCGATTTCATTCAAGCCTGACATCAGTGGGTGGGAAAATATACTCCACCTGAGTTGTGGCAAGAATATGGAGGCAAAAATACTACACAAGGAAGTGAAGAATTGTGGCCAGTAAGTCAACCCACTGTATCTTCCAACCTGGAATGATGCTTCCTTGGGGATATATGACCCATCCCTTCCAGAACTTTAAAAAGCTCCCTCATAGTGGGGACTGCTGGCTGTTCACCAAAAATCACTTTCCTACCCTTCCTGGATTCCCATATTGAACATAATTCCCAGCCTCCCATGTAGTTAGGTGTGACCATGAGACTGGTTTTAGCCAATGGTGTGTGAGTAGAAGTGATATCAGTTTTCAAGCTAAGGCTCTCTTCTGCTGCTGGCTTTGTGCAGATGACTGCAAGACCCTGATGGTTGCTGGAGGCATGTGTTGGAATGAGCTTTGATCCCTGAATCACAATGTGGACGAAAGCCATTATGAAATGGGAATACCTCTTTATTGCATAGGTAAGATATGAATTTCTATTATGTTTGAACTGCTGTATTCTTGGGTCTATTTCTTATAGGAGCCAGCATTACTTACAACTGATACATTTCCTAAAGCCCTTCTTCATTACTCTGGTCTCTCCCTGTGGTGGTGGGTGTGGAAGCACTTGGTAAACTAGAAAATGCTCCACACATGTGAAGTCTGACTGTGATCAATGCTTTACTAATGTTTCAACACACAGCTGAGCCTAGATCAGCTGTACGGAGGTGACAGAGACTGATGCTAATAACCAGTGACATCTGGAGGGGAACTGATGGCTTGGACATCAATTTTTATATCCTTTATTCTTTTTAATCCTCACCACAACCTTGAGTGACAGGGGCCTAACATTACCCCCATTTTAAGAATGGCAAAAGGGAGATTGCCAAACTTGTTCAGGGCCTCACGGTTGGTCAGGTCCTTACACCTGACCTCCTTCCCCTCATTGTTCTGGGAGGAAACAATGAGGAACCTTCTTAGCTCCAGTCCACTTTGCACAAATCAGGCTCCAAAGACCCCTTGGTGGGTGGGGAGATAGAGAAACAGGTTGTACCCAAGGCTGCTGGTGGTGGTGGAATGATTTGTAAGGAGTATTTAAAATTCCAGGCCCTAATCAAAACCATGTACTCCAGAAATCCATTCTTGAAGGTAAGGTATGGGGTTTCTGCTTCATGGTAGATTATCTTTATGATGGTTACCAAGGAATCCTCCCATTCGTGTATGCTCATTTGTTATGGGTTGAATTATGTCTCCCCCATAGATATATCAGGTATGTTGGAGTTCTGGCCCCCAGTACCCCAAAACATGGCCTTATTTGGAGATCGTGTTTTTACAGAGGTAATCTGGTAAAAATGAAGCTATTATGATGGGTCCTGATTCACTGGTGCCCTTGTAAGGAGGGGAAATTTGGACACAGAATAGGGGCAGGCACAGAGGGGAACTTGTGTGAAGATGAGGGGATGAGGACAGAGATCAGAGTGATGATCTATAAGCTAATGACCACCAAAGATTGCCAGCAAAACACCGAGAACCAGAAGACAGTGGGAACCAGCCCTGCTGACACCTTGATCTTGAACTTCCAGCCTCCAGAACCATGAGCATGAATTTCTGTTGATTAAACCATGTACTTTGTGGGACTTTGTTGAAGCAGTTCTAGCAAACTAATACAACACTGCACTCTTCTTATCAAGAGGTGGAGTCCATTTATCCCCCCCTTGAATCTGGGCTGGCTTTGTGACTTTCTTTAGCCAATAGAGTGAGGTAGAAATAATGAAATGGTACTTCTGGGTCGAGGTCTTTAAGAGGTCTGGCTGCTTCCATCTCACCCCAGAGAGAAAGCAGCCTATGGTGTTGTAAGGCCATTCTACAGGAGAGGTCCCATGGAGAGAGAAACCATTTGGATTGTTCCAGACCCAGCCAGGCTTCCAGCTGATGTCCCTAACCAACAGCACACACAGCAGAAGAACTGTCTAGCTGAGCCCAGTGAATCCAAAGAGTCGAGAAATCAGAAATTGTTATTTTAAGCCACTAAGTTTTGAGGGTGGTTGGTTATGCAGCAATAGGCAACTGAAAGGAACTTTGGCAAGTCTTCTAGCATCCCTGCCACAGTAGTCCCTACAGCCAGATGCCTCGGGTGCCATCCTTGCTACCGTCCTCCCCAGTGGATTCTGGGTACCGCCTGTTTCCTCACATTGCTCACTTCCTCAGAAGACTCTTCAGTGGTACGTCTGGTTGCAGGGTCCTGGTGAAGCCGGCACCCCTGCCGCACCAGAAAGTGGGAAAGAGCATTTTGGCTTTGGAGGAGGAGGTGCAGGATTCGTGACATGGAAAATTCTCCAAACTCAGAAGGATGTTCAAAAGCTACTGGGCACCCCTGAAATGATGAAGGCTCTCCACAAGGGCCAAGTATATCTATATTTTTGTGAACTCTCTGTGTGCTTGGCACACAGCCCTGGACCCATTCACCTTCTAATTGTAAACAGTGCCCTGACATCACCCTTCCTCACTCCGCATCCCTGTGGTTGGAATGGACCGACTCCAGGGCTGGGCATGTGATTCAGGCCCAAACAATGATATGTGATCCAGGCCGAGCCAACTTGGTGTAACCTTGGCTTTTTGCTGGGACAGTTGAAAGAAATGAGGACCTGAACTGTGAAGGTGGAACTTAGAGCCCCTGGCAGCCATCTTGCCACAGCAAGGAACAGAGAAGAGAGACGGGGAAGGGAAGACTAAGTCTTGACGGTATTTTTAAAGCCTCTTGGTACCCAGATCAGGCAGACCATGGGCATCTTCTCTTATGTGAGCGTACATATGTCCTACTTGCTTACACCAAACCAATCTGAGTAGTTTTCCATCATTCGTCAAATCCATTTTAACGTTTTTATTTAATACAATGACTCTTTGGAGTAGCTATTATTTATTAATCCCATTTTACAGGTGAGGAAACTGAAGCACAGGGAGGCCACATTGAGGCCAAATTCAAACCCAGGAAATTAATTCTGAGAGCCACTCAGAAACCTTCCTCTTCCACAGTGACAGGGAAGGATTCACAGAGGAAGGTGTGACATTTAACCTGATCTTTAACTCTAAGGGGACACAGGGATTGGTTGGGAGGGAGCGGAAAGGTTTTCTAGGTGAAGGGACTAGCCTGGGCACTGACCAGGACTTTTCTGCTGAGAAGAAACTTCACCTAAAATTCTCCATCTCCCTGCCTTGAAGCCTATCCTCACATGGGTTTCTCCTGCCCAGGAACATTAAACCCCACTTCTGTAGAGACACCTCTGCTCTCCAGGCCTCCACCCATGTGGACTTATGCTCTGCAGTGGGGCCTGGCAGGTCCCCTGTAGGGTCTAGGTTAGATGAGGCACCCTCCTCAGCCTGAAAGACAGTTCAGGGCAAGGGCCTGGCTTCCCCCCAACACTTCCACCCCTTGGACTTGGTCTCTATGGGCTCCAGGAGGCCCTGGAGATGCTCACAGGGTTAAACAGAATGAAATGGTACTAGACCAAGTGATCTTGCCCCTTAAAAGAGCACAGAGGAAAAACTGCACAAGGGACCAGAACAGTGCTTGCAGGATCTCAAATAGGGAATAAGTAATTTCCAAATAACTATGATTTTTTAAAAGAAAATAAAAAGTGACCCTCACACCTATTTGCTTCGGTTTTTATTAAATCGAGGATGAGGCAGTGGGTACTACAGAAGGCTGTTCTCCAAAAGGCCAGTTCTGCTCCGTGGGCTACAAAGGGATGGGCCGTGGCGGTGTGAGCGCCCCCTGCCACCTGCCCCCCACCCCCCAACCCCGGCTGTCTAGAGTTGGAGACTGAGGCATGGAGGTCTCAGAGGCATGGTGGCAGGCGGCTGGAGCCGTGGAGGCATCGGTGTGGGGGAGAAAATGAGATTGGTGGCAGCCCCTGGGGACGAGCCTTCAGTTCCCAACTGAGATCCAGTGTCGGGTCTGCGCGAGTGAAGGCAGCTCCAGCAGGAGAGATGGACAGCTCTTCCCTCCAAAAGCAGGGTTCTGAACTCCGCGGGTAAACCGAGGCCCGAGCTCTGGCTCTGCGGGTCGTCTCGCAGGCAGCCTCGGCCCGAGTTACGCCCAGCACAGGGCGGGCCGGGCTGGGCTGGGCTGGCTGCTGTTCTTTTGGGCCTGAGTGGGGACGTTTGGCGCCCGGCTAGAGAAGGGGGTGTCGGGCTCAGGTGCTGAGCGCGGGGTCGGCCGCTAGGGAGGCGGGGGCCGGAAGCTTGGGAGGCAGGGGCCGGCGGGTCTTAGCCTCCGGCGGCCCCAGCTTCCCCGCCGCCGGCGGGCCGGGCCGGGGAGGAGCTCGGCGCGTCCCCGCCCCGAGGAGGAGCGGGGTTGGGAGGGGGCCGGGCGCGGGCGGACCCGGCGGGGTGGGCCGGGGACGCGAGGCGGAGCGGGGCTCCACACAGGCCGCAGCGGCTGGCTCGGGCCCCTACGGTCCCGGCGGCGGCTGGAGGAGGAAGCCAGGCGGCTGGAGGAGGAGGGGAGGCGGAGGAGGCCGAGGCTGGAGCGCCGCTTACCGCAGACTCACTTCCCCGGCTCAGCAGGGAAAGGTACCGCGCGCCCGCTCCCGGACACCGGCCCCTCGGCCCCGAGCCCCCCAGCTTTCGCTCGCGCCGGCAGGGGCTGCGGCCGCCACGGGAGGGTGAGGGGCCCCGAGCGGCCCCGAGGGCTCCGGCGGCCGGGGGCTGCGGCGGCCAGCGCGGCGCTCGGGCGGGAGGGCTGGGGTGTGCGGCAGCCGGCAGGAGGCTTGCGGAGAGCGGTGGGCGCCGCGCCCCCCTCGCTCGCGTCCGGGGAAGCGGTGGTCCGGCCGGGTGCGGTGATCCCCGGGCGGGGGGGCTGAGCTGGCCAGGCCAGCGCACGGCGGTGGAGGGCAGGCCGGACCCCCGGAGCTGCGTGCGGCAGGGGAGCGCCCGGGGCACCCGGCGGGCGCGCTCGGTGGGCGCAGACAAAGCCGGGCGCCGGCGCCCGGCGAGGACTCGGGCTGTCCAGGGGGTGGGCGCTAGGGAGAGAAGAGAAGACGCCGGGGCGACGGCCGGGACACGGGGAGAGGCTTGGCCGCCCCCCCCCCCCGGCTGTCCGGGTGGTCTCAGGGAGGGGAGGGGAGGCGGGTAGGGTGGGGAGCAGCTCTTTCCGAAGGGCCAACTAGGGAGCCAGGCTGGAAAAGGGGTAGGCTGTACTGAGCGCTCACTTTGGGGGGAGGGGCTGAGAGAGGCGGCTGTCTTGGGGCTGGGGCTCTGGTAGGGCAGGTGAGGGGCGCGTGTACCCCCTCAGAGCTAGCACTAGGAAGAGGCACAGCCCCGATGAGGTAAGTGCAGTGGCAGGCACCAATGGTGAGATGTACCCACAGGTAGTTTGCCGAACCTGCTGGTGGTGACATATCCCCTGCCGTCTGTGAGACGCAACCTTGATGTTCAGCAGGTGCTCCAGGGGTCGTTGGAGTGGACATGAATAGAGGGTTAGGTAGGCATGCGTCTGAAAGTGTGTGCGGGGAAGGCCCAGGGTTTGTAATCTGGCACTTCTGCCCCCCTTCCTTCTTGTAGGGGGGGGAAGGAAGCATCTCAGTTCCTGCCACAGACCCAGGCCGCCACTTGGGCTCCAAGGTGGTCTGCTCCCTGTCCCTCACTCTTGGATTACTTCCCTTCTCTCCAGTGTTAGAAGTGTCTTCTTTTTTCCTGGATAAGAACACTTCTTGACACCCTCCTTCCCCCAGTTATAGCCCCTCCTTTTTTTTTTCCCCCTTCATCCTTCATTTTTCCTCCCTTACACACCTACTTCTCCACCTCTCTTCATAGCAGAACTTCTCCGAAGAGCTGTCTGCACCTGCTGGAGCACATTCCTCTGCTTCTGTCCTAGCACTTCACTGAAATTGCCCCAGTCAAGGTTTCCAGGGATTTCCACGCCCCCACAAGCAGGTCTTCCTTGACCCCCCTTGGTTTTATTGATTTTTTCTCCTTTAGAATCATATCCTCTCTTGACTTCTGGTTTTCCTTCTCCTTCCCTGGCTATGCCTTCTTTAGGGATCTTTGGGGACAACTCCTTCACTCAACTCTAAATGTTGGAAGGTCCCAGGGCTTTGTCCTCAGCCCCTCCTCTGTCCTGACTCCCTACTATTTACCTATCCTCCCAGCTCTCATTCTTTCTTAGGATTTTTAAAATCAAGAAGTAGTTTACAAACACGCTGATCTTAAGTGTATATCATTTTCCTTCTCAGGATTTTAAGTAGCAAATTTTGTCACCGGCTCCAGCTTCTCTATCTAGCTGCCCATCTCTTGATTTGGGGTGTCCTGGATGTCTCATAGGTATGAAAACTTCATATGGATGACACAAAACCCTGACTGCACTCTCCAAAGGTGACCCTCTATGGGCCTTCCCATCTCTCTAAACAGCCCATAACCCATACACCTTTAAAGACAGGAACAGGTGACACCAGCTCCTCCCTTTGCCTCCGTCCCCATATCTAGCCCAACATCACGTTCTTTTGGCTTTTTCTGCAAGATCTATCTCAGGCCTGTTCTTCATGCTCTGACTCCACTGCTGTGACCCCAGGCTACTGCCCCAGGCCAAACCACCTTTTATGTCTTGCCCCAGTGCTGTAGTAGCTGCTCTCTGCTTTCTCCAAATTCCCACTTGCCCACCTCTAATCTATTGTAATTGAGCAGCAAGAATGATTTAGAAAAATAGTGATTAGAAAATCACATTCCTCTAAAACCCTTGATAGTTCCCTATTGCACTAGGAATAAAATTTTAAAGCTTACTGATCAGACCCTCCATGATCTGGACACCATTGACTTCCTCCCGCCTTATCCTGACCACGTCCCCTTTGCATTCTTCCTGATAACCAGGTCTGAATCACTTCTGCTCCCTGAACACTAGCTCTTTCCTGCCCTGGGCCTTTGCTTGTGCCATTTTCTCTGCCTGGAATGTTCTTCTAGGGTTTTCTACTGGGTTGGCTCTCAACTTAAAGGTGCCTTCCCAGTCTTCGTAGAGGTGCCCTCCCCACTTCCCTGTAATGCATCATAGCACCTCGTTTCCTTTCTTCCTTATATTTATCACAGTCCATAACTGTTTGTTGCAGTTGTCTGTTTACTTTGTCCAGCTTCTCAAGGGCTGGACCTTGACTGAATGGCCTACGACTGAACCTGGAGCATCTAGCAGAGTTCCTGGCATGTAGCTGACTCTTGGGAAGTCTTGAGCCAGGTGGGAAGGTCAGGGCTGGGTTAGGCAGAAAGACATAGGTATTGCAGTCAGTGGACGAGCCCCCTCTTTAAACCTTAAGTGACCCTGAGGATTTTTATTTTCTGTCCACAAAAGAAGTTGTACAAATTGCTATAAGATCGGACAGGGCCAGTAGGATGTGAAACAGGAAGTGGGAAAGGTCCAGGCAAGCTCCAAAGCCAGGCCTGTATGCCTAGAGGGGGATTGGGTAGGTTTGGGGCATATGGAGTTGATGTGGATTGTGGTGGGTGGGGCATCAATGATTTCAATTGCTCTCTTTGGTGGAAATCCAGGCTGGGTCAGCAGAGAGCTCTGTGTGTGTGTGATCTAACTCAGGAGATGGGGGCGGTCTGGGCAGCCAGAGATTTATTTCAGGCCTATCCCTTGGGTACCTGCTGGGTGCCCAACCCTGGGGGCAGGGAGTTGAAGGGGAGGAAGAGTCTGGGGCTTGGGGTCTTTCTATAGACCCTTGTCTCTGCACCCACAGCTCTCTTCTTTGTACAAAGGAGCCAGCTGAGAATCAAATTGTGTGACTGGTGCTCTCAGAATGGAGAGCTGAGAACCAGGGGACCTGAGCTCTGGGAGGGCCCTGGATAGAGGGACTGGTGATGGACCAGTGGGATGCTGTGAGGGGAGCGCTGGAACTAGGGGCTGGGGGTTCAGACCTAGGGTCGGGCTGACATGCCTAGGAAGAAGCTGGAACAAGGGGAGTATCCTGTTGGGAGAAATCAAGCAGAGCACAGGAGGCTGGCCCAGGGCCCTGGTATACTCATTGGGTGCCAGGCAATCGTCTAAACACTTTGCAAATATTAACCCCTTCATTCTCTTAACAGCTCTATAAGGTGGGTCATATTCCCATTTTATAGATGGGAAGACCGAGGCACAGTCATATAACTCAGTAGAGATAGAATGAGGATTTGAACTCAGGGAACCTGGCTCCAGAATCCATGCCTTAAGCCACTCCACTCTGCCACTTCTTCCATGCCTCTCAGATCCGCACCAGCTGAAGGCTTCTTAACAAACAAGGGCTTTTTCTGACTCCCAGAGGTTCCTGGCCTTGAGGCGGGGAGGTAGGCAAGTAGTCATACCGTCTAAGGTAGAAGTGGTCCTCACTCAGAGTGGGCAGCTGAGGTTCTCTGCTTCATGCCCCATTTTTTTCCAGGAGGGTCTCCAGGCCCAGGCCAAGTAGTTGGGTGTCACGGAGACTGTGATTTTGGGGTGCTGGGGAGGTCAAGTGCATAAACAGCTCCCTAAAAAAAAAAAAAAAAAAAAACAAACCAAAAACCAGCTCCCTGCTTGGGATGCCATTAGAATGTCACCTCTCACTCTTAATCTCACAAACAAACTGAGGCTTGCTGGGGGTTGGGGGGTAGGGAGAGGGTGGTTGGGTTATGGACACTGGGCAGGGTATGTGCTATGATGAGTGTTGTGAAATGTGTAAGCCTGATGATTCACAGACCTGTACCCCTGGGGCAAATAATACATTATGTGTTAATAAAAATAATTAAAAAAAGAATGTCACCTCTCTGGGTTTAGCATTGCCCATTGGCCTCATCATCTGCCTTTGGAGAACTCAGGAGGTCAGGTAGGGGCTCTGCAGATAACCTGCTTTGGATTACTTCTAGAATGTTGCCAGGTGGAGCTTCAGACTTGGCCTTGGGTTTGAGCAGAGCTGGGGACACAGAGAAATGATACTTGAATAGAGCTTAATCCACATCACTACTCATCCTGTCCTTACCTCTTTTTGTCTGTCTGTCTGTAAAATGGAATGGGAGAAACTTTATCCTTGCCCTCCAGAGGTTGTGGAAGCTGGGAACTCCTCGAGGTTACATGCTTCAGTGCCTTCTTGCAAACCCGGCATAAGGGAGTGAGGACTTCCCACGAGGTGCCAGCCCCAGGAACTGGGCCAGGAAGGAGGGAGGCGGGTGGAGGGTGTGGCAGCCCTGTCCTTCGAGGCTTTCCTGTTTGGTCATGATGATGCCTCTGGGCAGGTGACTTGGCTTCCTCAGGGCCTGGCTGGCTAGCTGAACAAAGGATGCTGACCATATAGGTATGGAGTCTTTGCTCCAAATTCTGAGCCCCAGATTCAGAGATCTGCTCCTCTATCTCTGCAAATCCTGCCAGATCCCCAGGAAAAGAGGGAGGAAGAGTTGGTGGCATTCTTTTCACTTTGGGAAACTGAGGCACAGAGTAAACACATCACTGGCAGAAGCTCACCAGGCCCATGGTTCTTGGGAGTGCCCTTTCTCGGGCAGGGACACTTGTCCATACTGAGTCCTTGTCTGCTGGGTTGAGGTGAAGACGGTGGCAGAGCCTGAGGCTGGCAGGCTGGAGCCAAGGGTGGACGTCTCCTCAGCTGGACCTTGTTACCTGTGGTCAGCACCTATGCTCCTGTCTGGTGCTCAGAGCCACTGGGAACATGAGAGCTCCACTCTGTAGGAAATGAGTGAGTAGGAAATGGCATGCCAGATGTGATATAAGAAGGTGTAGTTCAGCCTGCTTCCTGGAGGAGGTGATGCCTTAGAGGGCCCTGAAGTTCTGAGCAGTGTTAGCCAACAGAGGAGGAGATGGCATTCCCAAGATGAAGGGGGAGTCAAGCTTGGAGAACTGGGTTGAAGCCAGGTCAGGGAAGGTCTTCACTGGGTGCTGAGTCTAGAGTTGATTCCCTAGGCCCTGGGGAGCCATCGAAGGTTATAGGCCTCAGGTGCGATGACTTGATCAGACCAGTGATCTATAAAAGTGCTTCTCAAACTCTAACACGCAGATCACCTGGGCATCTTGTTAAAATGTAGGCTCTGATTCAGTGGGTCTAGGCTGGGGCTTGAGCCTCTGTATCTCGCACATGCTCCCAGATGGTGAAAACCTGCCGATTCAGGCCGTGTTTGTGTGGGGAGGGTTGAGACTGGGGACTCAGGGCCCAGGCAGACAGGTACAGTGACAGGTGCAGCTCAGGTGGGACCAAAAACAGGTAAAGGGGCCCATCGTGGCTCCCATGGACTGTATAGCATAGAAGCTGCGTGTGTGTGGGGGGCGGGGGGCTGAGGGTGGGGAGTACATAGAGGGTGTGGAATGCACGGACCACTCTGCTGAGAGGGGGTGCTTGGAGTCTGGGTCTCAGACGGTCAACATAGGCCTGATTTTCCCAGTTACCTGACTGTGAGGAACTCTCGAGACCACGAGAGGGTGTCTCAGGCGACTTCCCCAAGGCAGGGTGACACAGGGCCAGCGTAAAGGGGACCTTATCTTTGCTGACAGCTGAGCCTGGCCCTGTGGGTAGCCAATCTGGGGTGAGCACTCTTCCTCCAGCCAGGGTGGGGCCAAGAAGATTGGGGAAACAGCCCCAGACATGCCATCCTCTCCTAAAAGTCCCCAAAGTCATCCCAGCCTCTGAGCTGTCACCCCCAGGGTGTGCATTGTCCCTCACTCTGGCCTGTGTGAGTCCTGGCAGCTGGCACTGATGGTTACCTGAGCTGCTGTTGGGGTCTTATCCCACCTGGTGACCTCCCCTCCACCCCTGTACCTGGAAGTGAGGAGGCCTGGATGCTTCTCTCTGCCCTGCCCCTGACCGGGCTGCCACAGGCAAGTGTCTGCTCCCCTCTGAGGCCCTAGTTTTCTGTAAATTGAAGGAGTCCATTCCCTCCCTGGGAAGTAGGGCAGGGTAGGGGGGAAGGGTTACAGGGTTTGCTGGGTGGGGCACGGCATCTCAGAACAGCAGCTTCATCTGTTTTAATTTTGGTTTAATATCAAAATTCAAGGCTAATGATGGAGTAGAAATAAGCAGTGTCCAGCTTGCTCTGGGGATTTCCCAGGCTGCTTGCTGTCTGGGCCCTACATGGCCTGGTGCTGTGGGAGGAGGGTGGTATCTGAGGGCCCCAGTCAGATGAGGTCCCTTCTAGACGCTGGCAGGAGGGGAGGCAGTCACTTAACCCAGAGGAAGGTGGAAAGGACAGAAACTGAGGGCAGCACCAAGAGGGACTCTCAGGCTGAGTTCGTCAAATGTCCCCTATATGTCCTAAAAGGATACCCACCTGTGATCCCTGCCTGTCTGCCCTCTGCTGTGCCAGGCTGTTCTGTAGGGGTGGGAGGGGCAGCATTTCTTAAAGACTGTTTTGAGAAACCCCAGGGGTTCTGGGACAGGTAAGGGTAGAAGCTGGGAAATTCGTTCCTCCAGCCTGTGGGAGATTCAGAATGCATTTAAGAGAATTAAAGGTTCTGATAAGTCCTGCAGAAAAAAATCTTTTGTTATTTCCTAAACTGATTTGACCATGAAAATCTTTGTTGGGGAAGACTGCCTAATAATATGTCCCACTGACCAGGAAAGCACCCAGTGGGAAGGGCTGTTGTGGAAAGATGCTGCTCCACAAGAAACCACAAACAAGGGTGATGGGTGGGGCTGGAAGTACGAGGTAGGGAAAGAAGGATGATGCTAGTTTCCTGGAGGAGGTGGGCTTGGTGGGGTGGGTACAGTTTGGACCATAAGTGGAAGAAAAGGGCACTGTAGAGGGAGAGTTGGTCTGAAGGGGATCTGGGCCCAGACCCAGCCCTCCCTTCTTGTGGCAACAGCTCTGCTCCACTGCACCGGGTGGCTGAGAAAGGCACCTGGGAGGACCCTTGTCGTAGCTAGGCCTGGGTCTCTGTGATTTTGGGATGGCCTCTCCCCACCCCTCCCCTGCCATCTCCTTGTTCTATAAGGTCTCCCAGCCTTTCATCTCAGAGAGCGGGGTTGTGATCTCTGGCCAAGAAGTGAAACTGCTGTGTGCCTCAGTTTCTTCATTTGGACTGTGTGGATGATGTGACTTCCCTTGTAGGGCCATTGTGACACTCAGATACTGGTTGGCTGTTCTCCGTGTGATTGACATGGCTGTAGGCAGTGTCTCTGGTGGGGACCCAGGAAAGAGGACAGTTGTCAGGGACATGAAGAGGTACAAAGGCCAGCAGAGAGCACGGTGAGGCTTAAAGTGGGGTCCTGATGAGACCCAAGGAGTCATCTTCTGTAAAGGGGAAGGAAGAGGGACGGCGAGGGTAGCCCGGACCTGCTGCTTAGAGGTGTGGCCTGCAGGGTGGGGAGATTCTAACAGATTGAGATGTTACAAGCTTAGCCTGGTTGTAGGAGTCAGAAGGTTCCCTGAGTGCACTTAGGAGATGGGGTGCCGAGCGCAGGTGGAAGGTGGCAGGGGCCTGCCTTGGGGAGCCATCAGAGGTCTTTGAGCAAGGTAGTGGTTTGATCAGAATGATGCTTTAGTGCGAAGCATGGCACGGGTGTGCAGGGATGGTGGGGTGGCGGGCAGGCCCTTCAAGTACACACATTGGGCTTCCACACAGAAGAGCTGTGTCCCTGAGCACGGGGAGGGAGCAGGTTGCTTATATGACCCTTCTGCTCAGAGTCTCAGAGCTCTGAGTCATTTTCCCAAAAGGTTAAGAATCTCCCCTTGTCGCCTTCCAGGAAGGGGTGTTGCCAGTGCAGGAGGGGGAGGGGGAGAGTCCCAGGGCTCCTGCTCCCTGCCTCTCCCTTTCTGCTGCCCCGTGGCTGGGTGGGACAGTCAGGGAGGCCACCCTGCTTCACCCCTTGCCACACCTCATTTCCTCTGAGGTGTGAGGGCTCTTTGTTCAGCAGCTCAGGTGGAGGAGGTGGGGTGTGGCGGCTCCAGCAGTGACCCAGGAGAAGTTGCCGGAATGGTGCGTTGGACGCAGTGACGAAGGAGCTCGGGAGGCCCTGGCAGAGGATGCCCAGTGAGCGTCTTCACCTAGCCCAGCACCAGGCTCCTGTCCTCCTCTGCCCAGGCTCCTTCCTCCTCAAACAGGCGGGCACCAGGGCCCTTCCTGCTCTCTCTACATCAGAGACTGAGAGGACGAAAGATGAAGAAAAGCATTTAGGTTCGGCCAGAGTGGCGTGGCCTGGCTCTGGGGGGAGTGGAGGACCCTGGCTGCTCAGTCCAGATTCCTTTATCCTCTAGCTGCTTCTTGGGGGAAGAATGTTAAAGAAGGTATGATTTAAGACCAGGGGAAGAAGCACTTGGAAATGATGTGTAATTTATTAGGAAAAAGAAGAAAGAACCTATCCACCCTCTGTCAATTTGGTGCCAGGCCCTGGCAGACCCATAGTGCCTGTCCTGGCCACACGGCCCCACCTGGCATGAGCTGTTACCCCATTTCACAGATGGAGACACAGGCAGTGCCAGCAAATGGCATGACTGGGTCTCACAGCCAGATTCTTGGACATCTGGTCTGATGCGCCTTCTTTCCCGCATAGTATCCCCAGAGCCTGTCCCCAAACCTGCAACCATGCCTCCTTACCCACAACCAGACTTCCTGCCCAAGCCAGCCCAAAGTCTAGACCCCAGGGAGGAGGGGCTGGCAGGTCCTTCTTTTGGACTGGCCAAAAAAATGAGACCTTAAGTCCGCTAGATTTTAAGGTGATTCAAGCAGGATACACTCAGGATCAACAATGCGCAGACATCCTTAGGAAAGATTTTTATAAATGAGCCTTTTAAATGTTAAACGCAGAGATCCCTTTTACTCTCTCTCTCTCTTTTATTTTAGGAAATTAAAAAAATCATACACAATGTGTGCAGTTAACTTTTGAGTAAATCTGAAAAGGTAACTCAAGAAAAGACAATGAACTTGACTCATTCCTTGGTTTTACAAAAGAGTAGAGCTGGAGCGTTAAGATCTTACTAAGTGAATTCTGGAGTGCATTATGCCAGATGGCAGATTATGGAAGCTCTCTGAGCCTCAGTTTTCCCCTTCTGTGGAATGGGGATATTGATGCAAGCATCAGCTGATATATTCCACAGGAAATGCTCAGCGCTGGGCTCCGTACCTCACATGTGCTCAGCAAAAGTAGTCCTAACGATAATAACAGAATTTATAAGAACAGACGTTTCTTGATTTCAAAAGCTGGTGAGTTATTAAGTCTGTCTTTGAACTCAACAAAAGGACTTAAAGAATATGTTTATTGTCCAAGCCCAGCGTCTTAACTCTGTAGGTGTTTTATGGATTAAATCATGGGCTCAGGGCCCACATATGCATTTTGAAATGAATACCATTGGCTTTCCAGACCTAGTTCCAGCTCTTCCTGGGGTGGGGGTGGGGGTTTCTGCTTCAGGGTTGAACTTTATGGAAAGCGTTTTATTGGGTGATCCAGTGTTAGGACTCGTTAGGACAGCACAGCTAAACTGCTCTGAAGTTACCAGGAGGGGGAATGTCTTGGGCCAGTGAGAAAGGAGGTGACTGTCTAGAGGGAAGTATGAGTGAGTTGCTCTTAGAATTTTCTTTTGTGTAGGCAAAGCGATCAGACCTCCGTTTCTGTTCTTGGTTATAGAGGACAAAACTGAGGGCAAAGGGCTGTGGCCTGGCACAGCGTCGTGCCTGGCAAACCCTAAGCCAGCCCTCATGGGGTAGGGTAGCTAGGGGGGCGTGCAGCACGCCCCACCAGGGCCTTGGCTGGGAGGCAGGTGGCCTCCCAGTGGCAGCCCCAGGTTTTGGCAGTGCAGCTGGGCTGAGCAGCCAGGCCCCGGGGATGCCTCCTGCCAGCCCCCGAGTGCCTGGCACAATGTGTTCAGTGTCAGTCTGTGGGGAGGGTAAGACAGGAGATGTGCCAAGCAGAGGGCAGTCCTCAGGCCTGCTGCCTGGGGAGGCTGAGTGGGAGCCTGAGAACCCAGCGAGCGTGGGGCAGAGAGAGATGAGCTCAGGACTGTCAAGCCCCGCTCTGCCCCTCACTCTATCCCCATCTGGGAATCTTTCTGAGCCTGTTTTGTCATCTGTAAAATGGGCAGCAGGATGTCGTATTAAAAGATTAAAAGATTCAGTGACTGGAGAGGTGAGTCCCCAGCATGGGACCTGGCACACAAAGGTCTCCCTATATACAAGTTTGCTATGGAGTGTATCTGGTGGCTGGGTGTTTTGAGGCTGTTTTCCTTTTCTTTTCTTCATTTTGGGACCCTGCATGCCACCTTTGCCCTGTGATAAACTCTGGTGAGTGGGGTCATAGGAGAAGGAGCTTTGCCCAGAAAGAGTTTACTACAGGAAGGGGGACAGAGTCCTGCTAAGCCTTCAGGTCCCCACAAACACTGTGTGGGCAGCCCAGCTCTGCCCTTGGGGCAGGGTGCCTCTTTGGGGGCAGGGTGTCCCTGGCCAGGCAGCATGGGGACCCTGTGGCTCAGGAGAGAGGATGGGCTTGCAGGAGACCTCCCTCCTCCCGGGGCTTGGAGGCCAAGCACAGATGGGCTTTGTGCAGTCACGAGGGGCCTGCTGGCGGCGGCGGGAGTGGGGGAGTAGGGGGGGTGGTGGGGGGGGGAACCGTGCCCAGGCTGAATTTGTCTCCCAGCCTCGGTTCTTGTCAGTGGTTTTGAAAGAGTCAGTGGAAAGTGCTGACTGGGCTGTCCTCCTTCACCCCAGAACTGAGGCTGCTGCGGCTCCTGGCAGGGAGAGGGGAGAAGCCCCGCAGGGAAGCAGCCACCTCCTCATCCACCAGCTCCGCCTCCCAGGCTTTGAGGGCGCCATCCGCAGAATGGGTGGATCTCCGGGTGCTGGCGGCTCACCCGGGTCTGAGGCTGCGGGGAGCTGGGATAGCCCCCCCGGGGGGGGCCCTCCTGCTCAAGGATCCTGCACCAAGTTCTCTGGCCTCAGTTCTCTTCCTCCCTCCTCACACGCTTGTGGTGAAGGGTGAGGGGTTGGCCAGTTCACGTAGAACTTGTCAGAGTTTGATGGTGTCATGACTGGTTACCCAAGTCATCCTGATCCTGCCCTCGCTCTCACCCCCACATCCTGTCATTCAGCCGGTCCCCAGAGGGTCACCACAGCACTCTCATCCTCTGCTTCTCTCCTGCCTGTCACTTCCTCTGCTCCAGTGTCACCACGTGGGCCAGACTTCCCTGACCTCCCCATACAGAGCAGCAGCCTCTCCCCTCACCCTGCTTTTGTGTGGTGGCACTTGTCACCCCGGGCCCATTGGACCCTCTGGGGGGGTTGGTAGTGGAGGTTTCTGGCTGTCGCTGCATCCTAACTACCTGCCACAGAGTAGCACTCACGGAACATTTTTGTTTCTGTGTTTGTTCTTACTGTTTCTATTGTGGTAAAAGATACATTACATTAAATTTACCATCTCACCCATTTTTAAGTATACAGTTCAGTGGTATTAAGGACATTCACGTTGCTTCTGCGCTCCCTCCTCACCATCCATCTTTAGAACTTTCCTTCATCTTTCAAAACTGGAACTATTCCCATTAAACACGAGCTCCCCCAACTCCCCCTTGTACCAGCCCCCCGCACTCACCACTCTACTTTCTGTGTCTATGGATTCCACCACTCTTGGTCCCTAATAGCAGTGGGATCACACAGTAATTGTCCTTTTGTGACTGGCTTATTTCACTTTGCATGATGTCCTCAAGGTGCATGCATGTTGTAGCGGTGCCAGAATGTCCGTCCTTCTTAAGGCTGAATAATATTCCATTGGGTATGCCGACCGCATCCTATTGCTCCATCCGCTGACGGACACTTAGCTGGCTCCCAGCTTCTGGCTATTTTGGATAATGCTTCTACAGACGTGGATGTCTACCTATGTCTTTAAGACCCTGCTTTCAATTCTTTCACATACACACCCAGGAGTGGAATTGCTGGATCATACGGGAACTTCAGATTTAGATCTTACATTTATTTATTTATTTATGGGGGGGGGAGGGGCAGAGAGAGAGGGAGAGGATCCCAAGCAGACTCTGTGCACTGAGCTTGGAGCCTGATGCCAGGCTCCGTCTCAGGACCAACATCGAACAGTCAGCCTCTCAACTGGCCGAGCCATCCAGGCGCCCCTGTATTTAATTTTTAAAAAGCCCCTCCACCCTGCCTCCCACGGCAGCTCTGCCATTTTACATTTCTACTAACAGCGTGCAAGGGCTCCCCTTTCTTCACATCCTCACCCAGCCTCGTAGTAGCCATCCTAATGGGTGTGAGGACAAAATATTTTTGCGTGAACGAGTGAAAATCTGTCCCCTGCTTCCTCCTGCCCCCATTTTCACCCCTCTCCCCTCAGGCCTCATTTTCTCTCTTATCTTGTTGGTGTTCATCTCTGTGGCTTCTCCGCTGGCGACACCCTTGGCCTGGAACATGCCACCAGGCTTCAAGAGGCAGCTGAGACATCCTGCCCTCCTCACTGCACCCCTCACCCCAGGTCCTGTGCTCACCCAGAGTTCTCCCCACTCTTCACCCTGCTCTACTGAGAGTTTGCGGTGCCTGTGTTGTTTGCTGAGGGATAGTGTGACCATCCTGCCCCCTTCTCTGGAGGGCTGGGGTGCTGTCTGAGAGAAATTGCAGCCCTCTGGGGAGCCAGGGCCATCCTGCCCCTTTTCCTGGGTGCCCCTGGCGGTGGGGGGGGTGCAAGCTTATGTATGTGGCTGAGTGACCTAGGGAAGCTGAGGGGTGCCTCGCAGGCCTGCAGAGCAGCTCAGGTGGGGGCCGCTGCGGCAGCAGAGGAAGGTCATGTGAGGGCAGCCACATGGGGCCAGGGGCTCCCTGGCCTGGAATTGGGCGGATGAGTCCTGGAGTGGGGGAAGAGTGCTGTTGAGCATTGATCTTGGAAGGGTGCCACTGGAGCCTTTGCCCTTCCCCCACTGGAGCTCCTTTTTCAGGACTCTCCTGGAAATCTCTGACTCCTCTCCCTGCTCCCATTAGGTGCCTGTCCCATCTTCTCCCACCATCACCGTCACAGCTGTTATCACAGCCCTATCCTACCTTCTCTCTTTAACCCATTGCTGTGTCTCAGGAGAGGCAAAACATATAGATCTCTCTGTAGACAGCTGAGGGGGAGCCTCGGACCCATGAGAGAGCAGAGCAGATACTGAGAGAGCAGAGCAGATATGATGGCAATCACCACTGATAGGCGAGGAAATAGAGATCACTGAGGATCACTGAGAGCTAAACCCTGTCCTGCATGTGGGATCTTCTCGAAGGGAGCAGTCCTCCTGGGCAGAGGTTGGACTTGTCTGGTGGGAGGTGCAGGAGAGCCCTGGAGCCCACATAGCAGGGAAGCAGGGGAGGGGAGGGAAAGGGAAACCATCAGCCCAAGCTGGGGGAGGGAGAGGATCTCAGGCCTTGCCAGGCCTTGCTGTTCTTTCTGCCTCCTTGTCCTGCATGGGCGGATCCTGGATGTTCCAGGCTGGCCTGGAGTCTACACTGGGAGTCTGCCCCAGAGCGGTGATTCTCAGTCTCCGCTCCAAGTGAGCCTCATATAGGGCCCTTATAATGTTCAGTCCCACCCCAAGAGTCTGATTTAAGTGACGCAGCATGGGGGCTGGGTGTCATGTTGGTCATTTATAAAAATCTCTAGGTGAGCCTACTGACTGTTCCTGTCTCCTGGGCTTGTAGGTTGTAGGGCCTGGGTCAGACTGTCTCTCGTTCCAATACAGCCCTGAATTTCATGGGGGGAAAAAAAAGGAACTGGGATCCCGAGTAGAATGGGGAGTCTGCCTGGGGGTCTTTACCTTGGGGGTGACTGGGGAGACAGAATTGCTGACTGTGTTAGTTACCGATTGCTGTGTAATGAATGACATCACCCTACAGTAGCTTAAAGCAGCTGTGTATTGTCCTCAGAGTTTCTGTGGGTCAGGCGTTTGGGAGCAGTCTCGGTGGGTGTTCCTGGCTGGGGTCTCTGGGCAGGTTGAGTCAAGATGTCAGCTGGGGCTGCACACACCAGCGGCTTGACCAGAGCTGGGGGATCTGCTTCCTGGTGGTTCACTCACAGCTTGGCAAGATGGGTTGACTATTGGTAGGACTCAGGCTGTTGCAACACGGGCCTCTCGGTAGGATTTCTGGAGTGGCCTCTCAAGGTGGTGACTGGGTTCTCCTCTGGTAAGCAGCCCGAGAGAGTGAGGTTGAAGCCACAGTGTGTTTTCTGACCCAGTTTCAGAAGTCATGCTCTGTCATCTCTAGGACATCCTCTTAGTCACACAGGTCAGTATGGGAGGAGACTGCATTAGGGCACAAGTATTAGGAGACAAGGGTCACTGAGGGCCATTTTGGAGGCTGGTGACCACAAGGATTGCCCTTTTGTTGCGCTTTTGGCCTCTCAGCCTGGGAGGCCCAAGCATCCCCAGTAAGTGGGGTGGCCCTTCTCTCCTAGTGCTCTGTTCCTCCCCTGTTGTCGGCTGGGGTGGTATCACTGTGGGGTGGGGTGGTCGTCTCTGGAGGTCTTGCTCTGCAGTTATCTTGCAGGAGGGTCTGTGACTTCTCTACTGGCATAACCACCCCCCATCCCCACCACATTTGGTCTCCTGGCCCAGGCCATCCCCCTGCCCCGTCCCCCGCCGCCCGTGACCCTGACTAGCATGCACTTGGGCCCGTAGGAAAACAAACATAAGAACTATTGCTGCTACCTGCCTGGCTCTGGGCTAAGTATTTTGCATTGTTGCACTCAGGCCTGTGAGGCAGGCATTCCTTCTCCCCCACTCTATTGAGGAGGTACTGAGGCTCAGGTCACTCATCTCATTCGTGGTGAAGATTCAAACCATTGCTATTAAAAAGCAAGTGATCTGATCCCAGGGAGGACCTGTATGAAAGCCGTGGTGCTTTAGCATGTCCTCAAAGGAGGGGACTCTTTATCAAGCTAGATCATCAAGTGAACCATAAGGAAGTATATTTTTGTGATTGTATGTATGTGAGAGAGAGAGAGAGAGAGAGAGAGAGAGGAGAGGAGGGAGGGATATAAGTGTCTCTTTCTGGGGTTTCCCAAGGGCCAGTGACTTGGCTGCCTCAAAACAGGGCTGGCAACATGGGCTTGAGGCTAATTTTCTCTCAAGTTCACCCTTTCAGGAGAACTTCCTCCCGGAGGAGTGAGTCTCCGCAAGTGCCATCTCCTTCAGCTCTCTTGTGCCCACAGTCTGGGTCTCCTGTCACCAAGGGCAGTCCCACAGCAGTGTGGTCACTAGGCCAGTGATTGGTTCTGTGGTCTCTTACACTTCTATGGTTGATGACTTCCTGGAGGAGGATTCAGAGTTTGGTGTGAGGTCCTGCTCAGAGGGAGGAAATCTAGGCCATTGGATCTTATCCTAAGGGCTGCTGAGGGAGTCACAGTGAGACCTGTGCCCTTAGGACTTTGCTGGGGGACACTGGAGGCTGGCTCATAGGGATTATTGCCATTTTCTTATTCCATTTTACAGATGGGGAAACTGAGGCTCAATGGCTCACAGACTCTCCCAGGGCCTCCCTGGTTGGGGCAGAGGTTGCTCTCTGGGGGAATTTCATCTTCTCCAGGAGCATCCAGGAGTGGCAGGCATCATCTCAGCCCCCTGACCTGTCTTTGGGCCAAGGGGGCCTGGGGTTTGCTTGCATCTGGAAGCTCTGGGATCTGAGGGCAAGGACATGGGCCCTGCTTGCAGAAAGGGAAAGGTGGCAGCCTGCCTGACCAGAGAGGCTGTGTGATGCAGTCAGCCACAGAGATGGGGACCCAAGGCACAGGCTCTGGGGAGCGTGGGTAGGAGATTGAAGCAGGCTGGCCTGGAGTTGGAAAGGCCCATCACTGATGGTTCAGAAGCCGGCCCTGACCAGCCCTGATCTGCTCTCCGGTCAGAGTATGACCCACTTATTTTTGCTTGGGGTGGGATGTCGAGGGTGGAGTGTGGGCCAGAGCTGTTTGAGTGCGGCTGTGGGGGCAGGAAGGCCGTCCTGGGTTCTGCCCTGGCCCATCTCTATCTCTGTTTCTCTCTGGCTGCACGGTCACTGAGGCTACCAGCTGAGCTTCAGGCCCATCAGACGGACTCTCCCCGTTCTCTGGCTTCTTTCCAGCCTTGCTTCCCCTCCTCCACCTCCAACTAGGCTTCCAGCCTGGGCTGGGTCATCTCCACAGTCTGTCTCTGTAAGCGGCTATAAGCTGGGGTCCTGGAATGATCCTCCTGGGTCTCTCCTGTCTTGCAGAACCTGCAGAGAAGTGGAGAAGAGACCATAGTGCTTACCTCTCTAGGAATGCCTCCCCCTCCTGCCCACCATTACCTGTGTGGGCCACGCCATTGGCTTTGTCCTTCTATATACCAGGTCTGCGGCTGCCTCTCTCCATGCAGTGTAGGCTCCCTGCTTCCCCTGAAAAGGCTTACAAATATTTTTAAAGCTGTGCTTTCAGGGATTTTACACATCTGGCCGTGAGGAAGAGAGATGGGTAACAAAGGCATTGTGTTGGGAGAGAAGTCTAAGGGCCAGGAAGGAAGATGGGGCCTCCGGAGCTCTTGCCCCATGTTGGCCTGTGAGAGCCAGAGGACACTGCTGGTGGGTGGGCTCTGTGGAATGAGGCTCCCACCCCTTGCCCCTTTTATGAACTTGGGGTTAGCTGGTGACCATTGTCTCTGATGCCCGACCCTCCAGAACTGGGTAGAATGTGGGCTGACTCAGAGATGGGGGTCAGTGAAACACAGGCTGTGGTGTACTCTGATTGATATCAGGGTCAAGGTCTCGTCTGATACTAGGGCTGGGGCCAAGGCTGAGGTTTGGGTCTGAGCTCAGACACTGACTGGTGTTCTTCCATAAGTGAGATGGAGCCCTGGGCCCCAGGAGAAGCTCCCGGGTCTCCCATTTCTGTCCTGGGCTCTTCAGGGGTCTTCCTCCCTCTGTGCTCTCTCAGAGATGGCCCTGGCAGGGGGCCATGCCTTTTGCCTGTGCTGTCTCATTTAATCCTCCCAGCTGTCCTACCACACAGCGGTACTGATGCCCATTTTACAGATGGGAAAGCTGGAAGACTAACCGAGGCAGTTAAGCAAGTGATGGGGCTTAAACCAATGTGTCCAGGAGGTGGGGTACAGATGCTGTGTCCCTGGGGTAACTTCAGAGGTATTGGCCAGGTGGGACCTGGAGAAGGGATGACCCTAGTCTAGGGTTACCTGATAAGGGAAAGACTGGGCTCCCAGGCTGCCTCTGCCCTGTCCCCATGCTTACTCTGTCTCACTGCCCACCCTCATGCCCCTGTGGCTGGCCTGGCCTGACCCTGCCTCTTTCACTTCCTGGCTGCCTGGCCTGGGTGAGGAGGCCTGGGGAGGGTCTGGCTGGGAGGAGTTTGGGCCCAGCCCCTCCCTGGGGTTGAGGGGTGGGAGGGGCCTCGCTTGCAGACAGAGCCCCTTTGTCTGGGTCGCTGTGCAAAGCAGCTGGTCTGGGATTTCTGGGCGTTTTTTACATTTGAAGAATAATTGCATTGTCTGGGGGGCCCAGGAGAATCCAAATACCTCCCAGACCTGTCAGGCAGTCTGAAGAGATTCCCCTGGACCAGCCCCCCAGCTTCCCTTCCCCTCCCTCCCTTCTGTTAGAAACCTGAAGCAGAGAGGGGTCGGTCCCTCCAGGGAAACTGAGGTAGGGCTGCTACCCCTGAGTATCTGTTAGGAGGAGAGACTCACAAGTCCCCAGGGTTGGTTAGGGGAGGGTCCAGGGGCCCCCCAGAGCCCTGCAGGAACAAACATGGGCCATATAGGAATGGAGAAGGATTGGAAGTGGTGGGCCCACTTGGCGTGTTTCCGCGGGTGGTGTCTGGACTCTTAACGGTGAGGTCAGGTGAGCCAGGTGCGCTAACTGCCTCGGCCATTCTCTTCTCCTCTGGGAAATGGGTCATTCATAATGAGGTGACCTTGAGAAAAGGAAAGTGAGGCAGACACGTTTGGGAGTAGCCTGTGTTTAGAGGGGAGCCAAGGAGAGTAAGGTTTTTTTTGTTTCTCGTGAGGGGAGACTTTGGAAGGGCGTGGGGGCACCTGGGATGCTGGCCCTTGGTGGCAGTGGCCACTGTGGGGGGAGGGAAGTGACCTGCTGATTGCTAGGTGAGCAGAAGTGGACTCCAGTCCCCAGGAGGAAGGGGTGCCCTGCACAGAGCCGGGCCACTGACCCTCCTTGTGGTTCACTCCTGCGGCTTGGGGAGGGGGTCTCCTGCATAGCCTGGGGCCACACCCTGCTTAGTGGCTGGGGGGCTGCAGCCTCATTACCAAATCATTGCATAGTTTTTGCTGGGGTGAGATGTCCATGCTTTGGGAATTGAAGAGCGATGGGGGTGGGGTGGGGGGGGTGATCGCAGAGCCCAACTAGTGCCAGGAACTCCCATTTCCAGGGTGTCTGTTGCTTCAGGAAACATCAGTAGAGCAGGCCTTGTGGGTGGGTTCAGCCAGGCATGGAGCCCCCCAGCCCCAGTGCCCTGCACAAGGGTGTGCATGTTAAGAGAAGACGGAGCCAGCTTCTCTGACATGTGTGAGGGCCGGGTGTCTCCTCTACGCCTTCAGGAGGGCAGCACGGGGGATCCCAGGACCTCAGCGAAGCTGGGGTATGTATGTATGTTTGGTGGCGTCTGAGCAAGAACTGAAGCCAGAAGGGTCAGCTGGGTTCAGCGGGTAAAGGGCTGACATGTCGAGGCCTTACCCATTCCTGGTACATGGTTAGTGCTCAGTGAATATTGTTATGTTATGTTCCAGGGTTATGTTCCTGGTCAGTGGGAGGCCTGGGCGACACTTGAGGCAGGCCCAGCAATTCCCTAGGGGTACAGTTCAGAGGGAGGAGGCAGGGAAGTACGTCGGGAAACAGAGGGTAGAGGCCACAGTGATTCTGACTGCAGGCTGGACATGGCTTGACCTGATGGAGAAGGGCAGTCTTCCCTTAGGGACACGTTCAGCGTTGAGCCTGGGGATGGGTGGGCGGTCCAGCGTTGTTAACCATGATGCAGAAGCACAGGGAGATACGGAGCTGCCCCCAGCTCAGTCCTGGGCATTTGCAAGAGGGGCTCTGGAGGAGCCCAGGACTAAAGCATGTTTCTGGTATTTGGAGATTAGGAGGCACTTCTTGGAGGGTAAATTGGAGGGGGATGCAATGAAACTGATGGGCATGCTGAGAGAAGGTATGGTGGGGAGGGAAAGTGGACACACACTGGCCTCCTCGTCTTCATTCTCTTTCTTGGGGCGCCTGCCACAGGAACAGGGCCTTTCTTCCCTCTGTTCCTCTCTCCTTCCCCTGCTGCTGCCTTCCTTCCAGACTGGCTTCTTGGGCGGGTTCAGTTGGGGCAGTGTTGGCTTTGGGCCGCAGGGGGAGTGGTTGGCTGGCAGGCCAGAGCAGGGGTCAGGCAGTGGGGCATTCAGAATGAGGGTGGAATGCTCACACCATGCCTGGACCTGATTTCTCAAAGCTACCAGGCTTGGCCTGTCTGGGGACATGGGAGCTCCAGGCTCCCACCCTCATTTTGCCATGGAAGTAGGATCAAGAAGACAAGTGTCTGTTGCCCTGGGCCTCCCTCCTCCCCCACCCCTCCTCCTCCTCCCTGCCTGGCTGAGCCAGCACTTTTTCTTCTCTCCTTTATCTGCATGAGAAGTACAGGGTGTTCTGTTTCTCCTGTGCATACAGATCAAGGAGCGGATGTTATTTATTTATTTATTTCCCAAAGGCGAGAGAAGAACAGGCAGGCAACGGGGTGTGGGGGGGTGGAAATTAAGTGTGAGTCTTCTTCCTCAATAAGCCATTTTCTCATAAAATTAAAAAAAAACAACAACAAAAAACCTGAAAGGAAAAGATGCCACAAGCCAACAGAAAATAAGTGGCTTCTCACCCCCTCCTCTACCCTGGCGGGAGATCACAGAGCACTGGAAGGTCCATTTCAGGGTTTAGCTGAGGGCCTGGCACACAGTAGGTGTTCCTGCCTGAGGTTTTCTCTGTCCCTTTCCGTTTGGACCCTGTGGTGTACTGGATCCATGGGTTGATGTGGAGGGCCATAGGGGGGACTCCTCCTCTCTCTGTGTGTAGGGCTTCTCTGGCTCCTTCCAGAAGGAATTGGACTGTGGGATTCCTTGTGAAGATCAGAGGTGCGGGTGACCCACATGGCCCTTGCTTGCCTATTTCCACCCCTGTGCTGTTTGAATTTAAGGTCCCTGATACATTGGGAACTCGGGGTTCTTTCTGTGTTCCTCTTAAAGGCAAACTGCCCACCTGCCATTTCCTGCTGTGCATTTCTGAACCCTCCCCCGACGGCCCTCTGCTTATAATTTAGTTACAGAAACTTACAGGTGATTGTCACTCTTGAGGCTCTTATGAGTATTGTCAATCTGTGACATCCACACAAGGGCCTTATTTGACTATAGCAATGTAGTGAGGACAAGACGGCCCTGCCTGAGGCTAGCCAGGAAGTTCATGTAGCTGGCTGGGCAGGCGCTATGCCCCAGGTATGCTTTCCCTGTATCAGCTTCCAGCTTAACTAGACGCCGGGTTTTCAGACGCGGTGGCCCACAGAGATTGGGGTTCTGTGAAGAGATTTCACAGGGGAGTGGGGACCCCCTCACCACCACCATTTCATCCCAGTCACACACGGGGCCCCACAGGAACTTTTCAAAAAGGGGTTGTCACCAGTCAGGTGTGAGACCCCTGCGGCAATCCCCTCCTTTATTGTAGGAGCGGGGCGGTTCTGGAGGGTGGCCCCCGGCGGCGGGTGGGGGGTGGGTTGCAGATGGAGCCGGCAGAGCAGGATGGAGGCCTCCCCGCCCCCACCCCCACCCCCCAGTTCTGGGGACTGAGGCATGCGGGCGGGGCGGCGGCAGCTCCAGGTCGCATTGCGGGGTTGGGGCAGGTGGCGTCCGCGGCCGCTCTGAGCACCCTGTGTGTTTACCAACCTGACACCAGCCCGCGTCGCCTCGCCGACCCTTCCTACCCCGGCCGCCCGGGCCCCGCGTGCAGGCAGCCACACCCTCGCCTCTAAATTGAGTCCACCGGAAGGAGAACCTGGGCGAGGGCAGGGTGGGAGGGGAGGACGCGGCCCACCGGACCCCGTGCTCCCAGCGGCCCACAGCACCTAGCTCCAGGGAGCTGGCGGGGACCGAAGGAGGAAGGAAAGGCTGTGCCAGACCCGGCTCCCCTGGAAGGGGGCGGGGAGCCCCGGCCTCCGGCGGAGACTCGGCCTCGGAGGGGCCCGCGGGCGCCACCTTCCGGCTGGCGAGCGACCCAGGGGTGCGCCGAGGCGGCCGGCCTGGGTCTGAGGGGCTTGAGGGGAGTTTGTGGGTGGGAGTCCGGGGACCCCGCCGTCCTAGGCCAGGTGCCCAGGAGTGGCCTCGGCAGGCGGAGTGGGTGGTGGAGGCGTGAGGAACAGCTTCTCAGCCTCAGCGTATTTAGAAAAAGACCCCTTTGCTAATCCTATCATAAAGAGATGTTAGAGGGCGCGGTTCAAGCTGGGACCGAAGCCTCAGTGGTCAGACCAGGAGATGAGAGAAGGAAGCAAGTGCGAAGCTTCCCCCCGCCCCCCAAACCACCCCATCCCAGCCATCCCCCACCTTCCTGGGCAGGAATGGATATGCGAATAGTTACTGAGGCGCATGCACATACATACAACAAATGGCACAAATCCTGAATTCCCCAAGTCAGTGGACCTTTATATATACACTGTGTAGCCACCATTCAGATCAAGGTACATATCCCTTCTGCCCCAGAGAGTTCCCTCCTGAGGCTTTTCAGTCATTCCCTTCCTCCCAGTCTCTTTTCTCTCCTCACAGGTTCATTTTACCTCCTCATGAGCTTCACGTAAGTGGAGTCATACAACACGTACTCTTTGGTCTCTAGCTTCTTTTGTTCAGTGTAATGTTTGAGGGTATCAGTACTTTGGTTCTGTTTATTGCTGAAGAATATTCCCTTGTACGAAAATGCTACACATAGCACAATTTATTTACCCATTTTCCCATGGCTGGGCCTTTGGGCTGCTTCTGTTTTTTGGCTTTTATAAATAAAGCTGCTGGGCGCCTGGGTGGCTCAGTGGGTTAAAGCCTCTGCCTTCAGCTCAGGTCATGATCTCAGGGTCCTGGGATGGAGCCCCACATCGGGCTCTCTGCTCAGCAGGGAGCCTGCTTCCCTTCCTCTCTCTCTGCCTGCCTCTCTGCCTACTTGTGATCTCTGTCTGTCAAATAAATAAATAAACTCTTAAATAAATAAATAAATAAATAAAGCTGCTATGAGTGTTGTTTGGCATGTCTATTTGGTGGAATGTGCCCTGCTTCTCTTGGGCTTATTCTTGGGGGTGCAGCTGCTTCGTCACTGGAAGGGTTATGCTGAGCTTTATTAGGTGTGGGAGACAGTTTTTTTATTTTTTGTGTCCCCCGTCCACTCCACTGCCCAGCAGCCACCTTCCGCCCACCCTTCCTCCTCTGTTGTAAGGTCCCGGATACTATTAGAGTCTGGAGCTTCTGCCGCTGAAACTTCAGCAAAGATAATTGAAATAGAAGTTGCTTGGGTCAGGGAGGGAACAGGGATGGGATTAGAGCTGAGTGGCCCCTCGGGATGGCCCCCAGACAACTTCAAACCCTCGTGGTCACTATGGGAATAGAAGGGTAGCTTCTCCCAGCACTGGGGCGATTCAGGGACCACCCCCCCACCCTTGGCTGCCCCGCCATCAGCTCCCTAGCCTGGCGTCTCTGAACAAGCTGGCTTAGTGTAACTGTCAATTTGATGTCTGGCCTCTGGTGCCATGGGTCCTCACAGTCCACCGTTTCCTGGGCTCCTTGCTGCTTTGCGGTGACTGAGGGGCTGAATGGCTGAGGAAAACAACCAGAGACCTACCCGGAATAGCAGAGGCTTGTCTGATACCGGCCTCGTGGCACTTTCTGGGGGGCGGGCGGGACTATGTCCTGCCCACCAAATTGCCACTTCGTTCAGCCTGTGAAAGACTAACAGAAAGCAAGAGGACAAGAGAAGGGGTAAAGGAGAAAGAGTGCCAGGGGAGAACCACGCAAGGGAGGGAAAGTAGGGGCTCCAGCGCTGTGTGTGCAAGAGTCCTGAGGTCTGTGTGAGCATCTTGGGGTCCTTGTGAGCATCCCGGAGTCCATGTGAGCATCCTAAGGTCTGTATGAGCATCCGGTTTTGGTGTGGGCTGGACCACAGCAGCTGGGCTGGGACAAGCTGGTTCAGGGTCAGCAGGGTCAACAGCTTCTCCTGACTTTGGCCTTTTTCTCATCCCCTTCCTGGCCGGCTCTTGTCTCAGGTTTGCTGAGCAGGTTTGGGATGAGATTGATGGGTTTCAGGGGCTTGGGGCAGGCTCCCGGCAGCCCTGCTTGCTTGCGGGGCCCAACGGTGCCTCTGCCCCACCTTTCTCCTTCCCTCTGTCTGTCCTTCTCCCTCCCATGTCCTTAGGAGATGGTTCCTTTTGTCCACGGCTCAGGAGGCGCACAAGGACTTGAGGTTACCCCCCTGAGAACAGAGCTCAAAAGTGTCCCTTAGGGCAGGTGGGAAGCGAAGGCAGAGCAGGTAAGCCATGACGCCCCTGCCCCCCTCTCCCCGCAGGTTCCTAGGAGGCCAGTGCGGACGGTATGCAAAGTTGTGAATCCAGTGGCGACAGTGCGGATGACCCTCTCAGTCGTGGCCTACGGAGAAGGGGACAGCCTCGTGTGGTGGTGATCGGCGCTGGCCTGGCCGGCCTGGCCGCAGCCAAAGCACTTTTGGAGCAAGGCTTCACGGATGTCACTGTGCTTGAGGCTTCCAGCTGCATCGGAGGCCGTGTGCAGAGCGTGAAACTCGGTGAGTGGGCCCCCTCACCCCGACTCCTAGGCCAAGGTCATCTTTTGTCCTTCAGTGCTCTGGCCCTGCCTGGAATCTTATTATTTTGCCTTTCCCCCCCCCCGTGGTACATGTTCCATCACGCACGCTGCCTGGGCGTTTGGCAGAAGCTTCCTTTGCCCTTTGAGCAACCCGAAGGGCCCTGGTCTTCGCTTTTGGCATATGACCTGGAGTACACAGTGTTTAGGAAGGAGAGGACACCCAGACCAAACTGTCTTGGCAGTGGGTGGACCAGTTTCTACTTCTCAAGAAGAGGAATTCTGTAAGTCCTTATGAGTCATTAACTCTTGAGTGTGAATTAATATATCATGACCGAGAGCTAGTCCTGGGGCTAGGGAAGTAGTAGGAAGTACTCAGTAGGAAGGAGCTCAGGGAAGTAGAGGTGGATGGGATTTGTGGGTGATGGGCAGATCTTAGGATCATCTGGGAAGAGGATCTGTCTGGGTCGCAGAGTAGTGAAGACCCTAGAGAAAGGAGCCAGGAAAGAGACTTACCCCAGGGGTGGGCAGATTTTTCCAGGGGTCCTAACGGGTGGGGAACTTGCCTGAAATGACAGCTGGAAGTCAGCGCTTCCCAGCCAGGGGATCTATCAATGAGAGGCCAAGTGGGCAGGGACCACGCCTGAAATCCCAAGGCATGTGCTACGTTGACCCTCCAGAGGATTTTGTATCTGGGTCCATTCCTACACGGGGCAACAGGGCCACGCAGTTAGGATGCCCACATTTGATGGATGCGGAGCCTGGCTCAGAGACGGAGGTGGTCAGGCTTAGAACGAGCAGAGATTGAGGACGCACGTGGGGCCCTTTCCTCTTTCAGAAACTTTGATGTATTGAGAGTCTTCTAGTCTTCTAGAGCATTTCCTCGAAGGCATATATGAGGTTGCATCCATCTCCGGCTGGCACACACAGGAGTGTATGTTGGCAGTGAGGATGAAAGTGCCATCCAAGGTGCTCGTAAACCTGGGGACGGCCAGCAGGGAAGCCCTGGGACTCTTTGGAAAGGGGCAGCTCCTGTCAGGATTCTTGAGTCTTGATAAGACATTCAGTGTGCCACATAGAAGCAGAAGATGAGAGGACCCGTGGCCCCGTCTCATGGGTTGCTGACCACGGAGACATGCCATGCATGCTGCAGGAAGCTGAGGGGAGGCACCCTCTAGCCATCTGTTGGTGGCAGAAGTCTTCCTGAGCTGGGGGAGCTTGGTGCTAGGTGGAGGTGAGGGGAGGGAGAAGAAGGAGGGAGCCATATGCGTGGAGTGATGTATGCGAAGAAGATCGAGGCAGACCTTGCCAGGAGAGCAGACAGCACACCCAGGGAAGGGCAAACTTGCCCCTGTCATGTGTGCAGACTTGCAGGGTGGAACTCCCAGGCTACAGTTGGACCTGTGTCAGTGTGAGACGCTAGCTGTGAGTCTCAGTGACGTTGAAAAGGTGTTGAGGGCCAGAGGCTCCAGGGACACCATGGGACAGGTGAGGAGATGGGGTTGGTGCCCTTGGATGCAGGGGTGTCAAGGATCATGGCGGCCGAGGAGCAGATGGGAGAGGGTGGGAGATATCTTCACACTGGGGCCTGCTCACCCCACTTCCTTGCAGAGCCTGACCAGTAGGGGTGGGATGCCAACCTTGCGGCTGACCTCAGGCTGACCTCAAACCTGCTTTTGCCATGTGTTGAGCCAGGAAGGGTGGCCCGTGCCTGGATGTCCCTACCCAGTGGAAGTGGGATTTGGAGCTCCCTGGCATGCCCAGAGGAGGGCCCAGGCTCCTCCCTGAGGTGCTGGCCCCCTTCTTCTCTTGGGAGCTCAAACTAGGCAAGACACCTTGGGGAACTCCAAGCCTGGAGGCAGGGCACTGTTTTTTTTTTTTTTTTTTTTTTTTTTTTTTTTTTTCCTCCTTGTCCATTTTTCCTGAACAAAAGGACATACACATTCCTGCCTCCTCCTCCGCAGACACAAGGAAATTCTGTCTCACTGGCTGTGGCATGAGGCTGTGGCACAAGGCCATGGGCTGTGGGATGCTTTTTCTCTTGCTCTGTGTTTGGTACATGGTATATACAGGGCTATTGTTAGCAACTGGTGATTTAATTAGAAACAACCCAAGAGAAGGAGGGCACGCAAAAAAAGAATGTCCAGTTTGTGGGGTGAGGGGTGATACTGTTGTCTATTACGGCGTATTCAGAGAGTGATTGCTGCCTAACAAATCACCCCCAAATGTAGCAGCTGAAGGCAGCACCGTTTTATTTGCTTAAATTCTGTGGGTCGGGAATTTGGGCTGGACTCAGCTAGGTGGTTCTTTTGCTGATCTTGCCTGGGATCTCCCACTCAGCAGCAGTCATCTGCTGGCTTGGGGGCTGGTTTGTCTAAGACAGCCTTACCCATTTGTCTGTCTGCTGGTTGGCACTGGCTTTTTGGCTGGGCCACATATCTCTGGCAGGATAAGCCTCTTCAGGGTGGTCAGATTCGAAGAGGGTGAATGTGGAAGCCATGAGATCTCTTGAGGCCTTGGCTCCGAAGCCACGGACATTGCTTTCACTGCATTCCCTTAATCAAAGCAAGTCATGAGGTCAGCCCAGATTCAAGGAGGTGGGGAGACAGACCCCACCTCTTGATGGGAGGATTGGCAAGGTCATGTAAAAGGCCATGTGTACAAGGATAGGAGGACTTATTGTGATCATCTTGGCAAAAAACTTAGCTGCACATGATATCTTGAATCAGTCCTCCAAAACAAAACACAACACACAAAAAATATTCCTCTCTCTTCTTCCATTGTTTCAACATCCTTGGGAGCTAGGCAAAGAAGGAGGCAATGTGCCACAGTCCCTGCAGCATCAGAAGAGGAAACTGAGGCCCAGGCACAGATGCCTCAGAGTATCTGGTACCGGGGCTGTGGGTGGGATGGTGGAGCCAGCCCCAGGCCTGGTCCTGCCTCAGCTTGGGTCTGGAAGTTGCCCCTTCCCTAGTCAGACTCCCAGGGTTCTGCCCCGCTTCTGTTCTTCTGCCTTAGGATGAGAGAACTTAGTTTTCTCTGGAAGTCTATTTTAGACTGCCTTGGGGAGGAGTCTTCCAGACTGTAATGTTTGTTCTCCTCTGCTCCGGACTGAGTTGGGAGGGGGGCCACTTTCCATCTGGGACAAGGGTTTAGACCATTGGAGATGTGGAGGAACTGGAGTCAGGTGAGGACCTTGAGTCAGAGGCCCTCCCCCTGGGTCTCCTTATCGGGTATTATGGATGACCTCCCTTCCCTCACTGGGACCACCGTACCCTCAGGTGCCCACAGAATGTCTCCTGAGGGAGAGTCAGCAATGAGGATGGAGGGGCCAGTATCTGGTGCTGTGTTAGACAAAGGTGGGATGCAAAAGGAGAGCCTTCCAACTATCCAGTGAAGTGACCCTGGGACAAATCACAGAGTCATTTAGGGTGGCCATTATCTCAGCTGAATGGTGGAATCCATTTCATGCCACATGTAGTTTCCGCTGGGAACTTTTCACTGAAGACTTTGGTTGCCACATGGGACCCAACTCCCTTTCTGCCCTGTTATGGGCATGGAAGGAGGCTCTTGAAGGGAGAAGGGTGAGGCAGTGTTTTGGCCCTCTCCGAAGAAGCCCCCCTCTAAGGGCCTGTTGTTGTCACCATCAGGACACGCCACCTTTGAGTTGGGAGCCACCTGGATCCATGGCTCCCATGGGAATCCCATCTATCATCTAGCAGAAGCCAATGGCCTCCTGGAAGAGACAACTGATGGGGAACGCAGCGTGGGACGTATCAGTCTCTACTCCAAGAATGGCGTGGCCTGCTACCTCACCAACCGTGGCCGCAGGATCCCCAAGGACGTGGTTGAGGAATTCAGCGATTTATACAACGAGGTGAGGTGTTAGCAGGGCAGTTGGGCACATGGGTGTGGGAGGCAGGGAGCAGCCTGGTAATATGGGGGAAGGAGTTGGGTGACCTGTGGGGTCTTCTGTGATTCTGGTCATGTTTTTGCATCCTCTCTGGGCCCTGTATTTGGAAAATCAGGACAATTTGAGGACAGAATGAAGATGATGAGTGGGGAAGTACTAGGTAAGAGACCATCGATACAGTTGATTAAATATTTCTTCAGAAAGACCTTAAACATCTTTTATTAGGGGGCGTCTGGGTAGCTCATTTGGTTGAGTGTCTGACTCTTAATTTTGGCTCAGGTCATGATCTCAGGGTCCTGGGATCAGCTGCATTGGGCCCTGCACTCAGCAGGAAGACTGCTTGAAGATTTCTCTCCCTCTCCCTCTGCCCCAACCCCTGCTCTCTTTCTCTCTCTCAAATAAATAAATAAATCTTTAAAAAATCTTCTATTAGACTTTATTAGTAGGTGCTTTGGTGGTGATTGTTGTTACTGCTTTTGGATACTCTTGTAAGTGGTAATTTTTAAAAGTTTACTTTCTACTTTTTTCCAGTGTGTAGAACTATAACTGATTATTACATATTGATTTAGCTACTTTGGTAAAGTATTATTTTAATGCTAATATTATATCCATTAACCTTAATTTATATTCTAATAATGCTTTGGAATTTTATGTACATACTATACCAAAAAAGGGCAACTTTTTTCCTTCTTTCTAATCCTCAGACGTGCATTATGCAATAGAACTTTCTACAACAATGGAGATGTTTTAGACCTGCATTATCCAGTAGGGTAATCACTAGCTACGTGTGGCTCTAGAACTCTTGAAATGTATCTAGTAACACTGAGGAACTAAATATTTAATTTAATTAATTTTAAATTGCCACAGGTGTTTGGTGGCTATTGTATCGGACAGCACAGCCTGAGACAACTTATTTTTTTTCTTGCCATATTGCACTGGCTAGTGTCTCCTGTATAGTGTTGGGTAGAAGTGGCAATGGCACACATCCTTGTCTAATTCAGGTTTTTAAAAAAGTGTTCATGTTTTTAGTATCTTTCAGTGTTGCTGTGAATTGCACTTAACAACCAAGGTAGCATGGGGGCCTTGCCTTCTGATAGCTTCTCATTTATAGTGTAATGAACCTTCACCCCAGGTCAGCAAGTTGGCCAACAAGCACCTATTGCACATTTTCTGTCTTTTGGGTGTGGGGGAGGAGAAACAACTCTCGCTTTGGGGATGGTCCTTGCTGAATGGAAGGTAGGCACACCATGACTTCTCTGTGTGCACCCACAAGGTATATTGTGTGTTTTCACTCACGTACAAAGAGACTGAATTGTTAACGAGCAGATAAGAACTGGTATTCTCCAAAGTAGACCTTTCGGGTCTACTGGGAATTAGTCACATCCTGATTTCCAGGTTGTAGTGAGTGCTTTAAACATGGCTGCCTCTTGAGAAGGACTTTCAGGGTCTATGACCTGCTTGTTCTCTTAAATGTGCTTAAAAGTAGATCATTGTCAGCTTCTGCTTGTGGGTTTGATTTTTTAAAGCTACGAGTGTGAGCTATGGAAAGCAGGATGGTGAAGGTGGGTTATCAGTTGGAGTGAAAATTTGGGTCAGAAGGAGGAGGTGTTAACCATGAGGAAAGAGAGATTTCCTTGTGTGGCTCTTAACCAGAGCTGGAGGCCATTCTGAAGAGACTTGCTCTAAACCTGGGAAGCCCTGCCTGAGGGTGGCTTCATAAGAAATATGCAACCTTCCTCCAAAGGTGATGACGACTTTGAAGGGCCGCTCATTCGAATCTATTCTGCTTGTTAACAAATAAATGAGTTCATGCTCTAGTATCATATAGAACTTAGTCCCTGGAGAAAGACTACCTTCATTCAAATATTAGTTCTGCCACTTATGAGCTATATGATCTTGAGCAAGCTGTTGAGGCTCTCTGACCCTTACTTTCCTCATCTATAAAATGGACACAGTTAAACCTACTTCAGAGGGTCATGAGGATTAAATGAGATCCTGATGAAAAGTGCTCACTGAGAATCAGGGTGAGGATTATCAGCTGGTACAGTGCCATTTCCCTAGGTCACATTGGGAAGACGTAATTTAATTCAGGACAGGCGACTGTACCCCTATGCCAAACCCATGTTCAGTGAAGGCTGTTCAGTTGGTGGTTGACACAAAGAATCATGTAGATGTACTAAATTTATCACTCCCAGCTGCACATTTCAACCTTTAGTCAACATAAGCTAAGACTGGCTACCATGTTGCTTATTGCCTCAAGGAAAAAAAAAAAAAAAAAAGCCAGGGAGGAGGAGGCCAGCCGAAAGCCTGACTCCTTGGCAGTGGTGCTGGGTGAGGAATTTGCTGAGGATTCCAGTTAAGGCCAAATGTCCAGCATCTTGTGACTGGAGGGAAGAAAAGCAAACAATTTAGCTCATTTTCTTCTTCATACTGTATACTTCAGAGACATGTTTAATTCATATTTCTAGCTCATGGGGAGGCTTTTCCCTTGAGTGGGATGGTGGGCAATGGGCAACGCCACCTTCCTTCTGCTAGGGTGTAGCCACAGGGCCCTGTACCGGGGCTGGGGTACAGGGCAAACACCCATTCCCATGAACGCATATTGACCAAATTCAAACTCACTTTAGGACGGGGAACACACCACTAATTGACACCAGTCCCAGATGTTTGACTAAGGAGCCCACAGTTGCCGGTGTCCTGGGAGGGAGAGTGGGCCACCCTTCAGTGACACCAGGGTCCAGAGACCTTGACATGATTCTTAGTCCCTCGTGCCCTGCCCCTGCCTGCCTTTTCAAAGTCATCTTGTAACTTTCTCTTTCTTCGCTGCCTACTTGGGCAAGACTGAGCTACTTATGTTCTCTCAGGGCCTCTCACCTTCCTCATCCTTTCCTCTCTTTCTCACTGCCAGCTGTCCGAGGTCATCTGGGTCGATCCCACAACCCCTGGGTTCTTCCCTGTTACAATGCCTCATGTAGAAACAGCCCAGTTATGATATCTCCCCACTCCGAGCTAGGGCAGGGGAACGTTCTTCTTGCTCATGATTATGTTCTGTGTTTGGCACAGCCCAGTATCTGTTCGTTGAGTGAATGCTGGGTCTCAGACCTTGCCTGCTGGGGATGCCATGCCTGACCCAGGACTAGCTTCCTTTTCGCCAGGGAGACGAGTCCAGTGTTTGGTGGGAGTTATGTGCCAGGCAGGGAGGGGAGGCAATAGGACCATCCTCCAAGGGACAGTTTGTTGCTTTCTGTTGATAAGGTGTGGGTTGGAGTTCTTGCCAAAATATGCCTGTGAAATGTATTTTCATTCCTCGGCACCCTGGGGTCTCTCTCCCCACCACATGTCTTGCCCCAGCATGGCCATCTTGCTTAAACAAATCTGGGTTCCACAGTAAAAAGCACTTCGTGTGGACCCGGGAAGCGCCAGGGAGCGTCTCCTGGGAGGTCAGCTTTCAGGGCTCCTTCTGCTCCCTCTCCCCCGAGAACACCGGACAGGCCAGTTCAGACTGCCCTTCTGGGAGAGGGTGAAGCAGATACACTTGGCCAGGAGTCATGGGGAGAGGGTTTGGGCATTTGGTTCTGGGAAAAAGGATATGTGTGCAGACCTGGGTTGTCTGGTGGTTGGTCGGCTTGGCCACAGATCACCCTTGGTGGGAGGGGGCGGTTCCTTTCCCACCAGCCAGCAAACATTTTGCTT
Source organism: Enhydra lutris kenyoni (assembly GCF_002288905.1). NCBI lineage: Eukaryota > Metazoa > Chordata > Mammalia > Carnivora > Mustelidae > Enhydra > Enhydra lutris. The sequence continues at coordinate 30,181,586 of NW_019154090.1, forward strand.
TGTTTTCAGCAAGGGGCCAGCAAGAGAGCCTCCAGGGCTCCCTCCTGCTCCCAACAGACCCAGTGGGTCTTAGAGGGCAGTCTGGAAGCAAGGAGGCTGGCTGCCCAGGGCAACTTGTCAGCCTGAACCTTGGCCCTATTGGTGCAGCCCAAGTACGGCACCCAGGGCTACACAGATTCACCAAGGAAGAGGCGCTGTGGGCTCAGCATGTCCAGAAATACCTAGAAGGTGGGGACTTCTGAGTTGGGGTTCTTTGGTCTGAGACGGAGGTTGGGAGGAGGGAGTGTGTTTTCAGAGTCCTGGGGGTCTCTCTGGCAGGTCTATAACTTGACCCAGGAGTTCTTCCGGCATGGTAAACCAGTCAATGCTGAAAGTCAGAACAGCGTAGGGGTGTTCACCCGGGAGGAGGTGCGCAACCGCATCAGGGATGACCCTGAGGACCCGGAGGCCACCAAGCGCCTGAAGCTTGCCATGATCCAGCAGTACCTGAAGGTATCCTTGTCTGCCCAGAGTTTTGTTGAATACAGGGTGGTGGGAGGAAGACCCATTCTGGGGAGTCTGGGTCCAAGGAGGGTGGCGCTGCTTTGAGGTACTCTTCCCACCTCTGCCCTGCCCTGGTGGTCACCCGGCTCCTCTATGGCTCTTCCCGCAGGTGGAGAGCTGTGAGAGTGGCTCCCACAGCATGGACGAGGTGTCTCTGAGCGCCTTCGGGGAGTGGACAGAGATCCCCGGGGCCCACCACATCATCCCCTCCGGCTTCATGCGGGTTGTGGAGCTGCTGGCCAAGGGCATCCCCGCCCACGTCATCCAACTGGGGAAACCTGTCCGTTGTGTGCACTGGGACCAGGCCTCGGCTCGCCCCCGGGGCCCGGAGATTGAGCCTCGGGGCGAAGGTGACCACAACCATGACTCCGGGGAGGGCGGCCAGGGGGGAGAGGAGCCCCAGGGGGATGGGCGGGATGAGGACAAGCAGTGGCCGGTGCTGGTGGAGTGTGAGGACTGCGAGGTGATCCCGGCGGACCACGTGATCGTGACCGTGTCGCTGGGCGTGCTCAAGAGGCAGTACACCAGCTTCTTCCGGCCAGGCCTGCCCGCCGAGAAGGTGGCTGCCATCCACCGCCTGGGCATCGGCACCACCGACAAGATATTTTTGGAATTCGAGGAGCCTTTCTGGGGCCCTGAGTGCAACAGCCTACAGTTTGTGTGGGAGGACGAGGCGGAGAGCCGCACCCTTACCTACCTGCCTGAGCTCTGGTACCGCAAGATCTGCGGCTTCGACGTCCTCTACCCGCCTGAGCGCTACGGCCACGTGCTGAGCGGCTGGATCTGCGGGGAGGAGGCCCTCGTCATGGAGAAGTGTGACGACGAGGCAGTGGCCGAGATCTGCACGGAGATGCTGCGGCAGTTCACAGGTATGTCCCCTCGCCTCCGGCCTCCCTGTCCACCGCCCCCCCCCCCCCCCCCCCCCCCCCCCCCCCCCCCCGCGCAGCCCTCTACTCGGCCCTCTGCCTCTCCTGCACCTGCTGTAGCTCTCCGCAGCCCTGGATCGCTGTGTCCAACGGGAGAGCTGCCGCAGGGCACCTGGGCTCCCAGATGGCGGGCTCCTCCCTGCAGCCCCCCTTTGGAACTTGAAACACTCAGAACCTCGGGTGCTGTGTTTCTTCTAAGGGCTGATGGTAAAAAACTCAGGTATCACCCGCAAACCTCAGATTGTCCATTTCCTACCCATACTGTCCTGCTCAGAGATGGATTTGCGTTTCACTGTCTGATTCTTTTAGTTGAACATTTTTTCATCCACTACCCCTGAAGTGGGAAGGGGATACGTGATGATCTGGAATATTTTTTCGTACAGGAAAATTAGCCCCCCTCCCCCATGAGCTGTTTTGCTGGGAGTGGCCACAAGGAGGCGCTGCGGGGTGGGGGGAGGGTAATCGGCTGGAGCCCCCAGCCCAGCTACCTCCTCCTGGGTCTTCCATGCCTTCCTGTGGGGGTCTGGCCTTCTTGCAGCCCTGCTGGAGGACTGTCAGTTGCTTGTTCAGGGGCGTCTTCCGTGTGCAGCCATTTCTTATCTTCCTTCCCCTTGGCTCTTCCAACTCCCCAACAGGGAACCCCAACATTCCAAAACCTCGGCGAATCCTGCGCTCGGCCTGGGGCAGCAACCCCTACTTCCGAGGCTCCTATTCATACACGCAGGTGGGCTCTAGTGGCGCAGACGTGGAGAAGCTGGCCAAGCCCCTGCCTTACACCGAGAGCTCCAAGACGGCGGTGAGCGTGGGTGCAGGGGAGGAGGGCCAGAGTGGGGCTGGGGGGCTGGGGGCAGGTACTTTGGATGCAGGTTTGGTTGGTGGGGAGAGGGCAGGTGGTGCTCACTGAGGGGTGCCAGGGGGAGACACGAGGAGTAGCTCTGGTGTTGGAGGAAACAAGGACACGTACACTTAACATCTGGAAGAAAAGATGGGATCAAAATTGAGATGTTAAACACTTTACTGAGGTGGTAGAAGCTGAGCCATTTCACGCTCTGCCGTCCCATATGGTAGCCATTGGCCACATTTCATTGAAATTAATTAAAATTGAAATCTATGTATTAAATATTTAGTTCCTTGGTTGCACTGGCCACTTTTGAAGTTTTATAGTTATGCGTGCCTAGTGGCTGCGGTGTTGGATTGTGTAGCTAATGGGGCATTTCTATCGCCACGGAAACTTCTCTCGGACAACACTGATTGCATAGAAGTAAGTTACCCCAATATGTTTTATTTACTTCTTTTCCCTAATATTTTTCAGAAAAGAAATTTGAGAATACTGACCCTCCCCCAAATTATATCAACTATATAATAAATCATAGAGAAAAAGAATAAATCTGAGAGAAACAATTATATATATTTGTATATATAATTATTTTTGTTTATATATATAATTATTTTTATATTTGTATATATAATTGTATATATGTATTATATATATTTGTATATACAATTGTATATATTTCTGGTCTTATAAAGTGGATTTCGAGTTTCCCCCAACAAGTATACACTTGTTAAATACATGTTACAACCCCAGCAGAATTATACTGGGAACAATTCTTTAGTGAGGGATGAAGAAGACTCCCAGCATGTATTGTGCATGCCCTGGTTGGGCTCAGCAGGAGAGAGGAGCAGCAGGCCCTTGCTGCTGCCACAGCCTCCCTCCTGAAAACCAGACCTTCTCTTGTCACCTGCATCAGTTAGGACTAGCGCCTACAGCACAAAGCAACATGAAAATAACTGGGGCTTACCCCCTACAGAGTCTCCTTCTGTCATATAAGGGGAAACCCAGAGGTAGGTATCAGGACCCAGTGTCACTGGCACCCGGCACCATCTTCAAGGCCACTTTGTGGTTCTAGAGGGCTGCGAGGCTGCCACTCAGGTCTGGGACAGGCAGAGTCCCCTTGGGGGTGAGTCAGTTCCTCTAAGAAGACAGTGCACTTGAAGCTGATTGGCCAGAACTAAGTCACCTGCCTAGAGTAGCTGCAAAAGGGGTTGGGATTGATCATTTTTTATTCTGGATGGCAATGCACCCAGTTAAAGATCAGGGCTTTGTGATGGAGGAGAATGAGGACCTCCAGCCTAACTGCCTCTGCAGGTTCTTCCTTGTTGGTGGGTTAAAGCTTCCCTACTCAAAGTGAGTGGTCCGTGGACCAGCAGCACCAGCATCATGGGGGAGAGTCTTAGAAATGAAGGCTCTCAACCCCCTGGACCTGATGAATAAGCAACAACAGGGTACCAGGGTCCCCTGTGGGTGCCTTTGCACATTCAGATTGAGACACAGTGGGAAAAAGTCCCAACTCAGGCTTGGAAGGCAAGCACTCGTTCTTTACCTGGACCCCACCTAGACAGCTTCTGCTTTCTCAAGGTTGAGCCCCAGCCGTACCAAAGTTCTCACTGTCCCTTGCTCTAGTGCATTTTTGCCCCCATTTCCCCCTTCTTCCTGAAATGTCCTTTGCCTGTTTGTTTACCTAGCATCTTCTGAGAAGCAGCCCAAAGATCCTGTCCTCTGGGAAGCTTTGTGTGGTCCCCCTTACAGTGGGCCTCTTTTCTGGGCTCTCAGCACCTTGTCCAAACACCCATCATGTCCCAAGTGACGCCGTTTAGTAATTGGGTTTCGTGTCTGGCTTCCCCACCAGCAAGGAAACTCCTCAAAGCAGCAGCCCGGTCACCTTTTATCTTCCAAGTGCTCAGAACAGTCCCTGGACCCTAATAGGGGCTCCATAAAGGTTTGTTAAATTACCGCCTAACTTTATCAAGTGCTTATGTTCTTCTAGGTTCTAAGTGCTTTAGATACACTATTTCCATTAATCCTTACATCCACCCTCAGAAGCAGGTGGTCTGAACCCAAGTGGCAGGTGACAAAAACCAAGGCTTAGGGAGGTTAAACCCCTTCCCCTGAGTTCACTAGCAAGAGGCACAGTGAGCCTTTGAGCTTGCAGAACCAGGACTCCTAATAGGGCCTGAGTGGAAAGAACTAGGGCCTGGATGTCTGGGGGAAGAAGCAGGGGTAGGTGGCCAGGTGGAATGGGCAATTTCTCATCCCGTGGAAACAGCAGTACCTGCATCTCAGGTGCGGCTGTCTGATCTGTGGTGTGGATGGGGGGTTCCCGGGGCAGACAGGTAGCCTGCCGGCCTTTCTCGCTCCTCCACGCTTACTTCCCCGTCCCCTGGCCCAGCCCATGCAGGTGCTGTTCTCGGGTGAGGCCACTCACCGCAAGTACTACTCCACTACCCATGGTGCTCTGCTCTCTGGCCAGCGCGAGGCCGCCCGTCTCATCGAGATGTACCAGGACCTCTTCCAGCAGGGGACCTGAGGGCCCTCTTCACTGCCCAGCGTGTTCCTTACAGAGCCACTAACTCGTGACTGCCAGCCCTGCCCCTCACTGCTGTGTGCTCCTCATTTTCTAATCCGCTGTAGACTGGATTTGTATCTTTGGTAGAGGTAGACACCCTGACTGGCTTCAGATCTGGTCCTGTAGCTCTTCCTTTTCTCCATGCCAGTTGGGGACCAGGGTGGGGCCCGTTGACTTACCTCTGTGCTCTGACCGCCCCTCCCCTCCCCCTTGCCTTGTTATTGTAAGTGCCTTCAACACTTTGCATTTTGGGATAATAAAAGAGGCTTGCCCTTCCCGTGCTCCTCAGCTTCTCTCTTCTTCCGTTTACCTCAGCCTCTTCATGTGTATGTGTGTCTCTAGTTGTTTTTTTTTGTTGTTGTTGTTGTTTTGTTTTTTAGCCCATCCTTTTTGAGTGAGGGGATGGTGGGAGGGCTGTGACCTGGCTGTGCCCCCAGAAGGTAAAGTATCTGCCTTTACTGGAAGGAGTATCCCCTTACCTCAGTCTGTTTGTGGTTGTTCGCCTTCCTGCTGGCGATACCCCTCAGGGCTCAGGGCTCCTCACTACTCAGCTCAGCTCCTTCCGGATGGGCCTGTGTCTGTCCACTGGCCCTTTGCTGGACCTCTCAGAGCCCTACTGGGTGGCATGGCCACATGGAGTGAAGGTGAGTTCATGGGAGGGGACATCGGCTGTGGCTCCATGCCAGCTCAGGGGTATTAATTAGTAGTGAGTGTCACCTGGCCTTGGGGCCTTAGGTCTGGCCTTTGGGGTGGCTGCTTTTGACTTCTGGGAAGGAGGAGAGTCTGGCCATTTTGGGGGGAATGTTCTGAATTGTGGCCCACCTGCTGTATTCCAAGGGCCTATCACTTATTGGGGGTGTTGGTCTTTACGGCTTTTTTTGCTGAATGAAAACACACACACAGACACACGCACACACACATACACATCCCTCCCACCGGCATGCGTGCGCACACGTGCAGACACACTCACCTGTGCGCATGTGCACACATGCATGCACATATGTGTGTGAGCACAGATGCACATCTACACACACTCCCACACGATACACCAGCCTGCACCCTTTCACTAACACACAACCTCATGTACATGCACATGCAAAGAGCCTTCAAGAACATTTAGTCATGTTCTTCCTCCAGACTGCTAATGACAGAGTTCGAATCGTCTAGAAGTAAGGGATTTGGGTGGGGGAGGACGTTGTGAACCTCCAGCTGGGCCCGCGTGGTTGAACTCTGTGAACTTAGGTTGGGCCCCCTTCTCAGAAGCGGAGGGCCCGGCTCCTGTTGTGACCCCACGTCCCCTCCCCTGTTGCCTCCAGTGATGATGGAGCTGTCCCTGCTGTGGGCACACCTACACCGTGGCCTGCCTGCGTTCGCTGACACACACACCCCCGCACACACCCCCAGCACGTGCACTCCGCTCCCAGGCACCCTTGCTTTGCCCAGGTGGGTCCTCCTGGAGCTCACGTCGGGGACTCGTCATCACCTGGCACGTAACTTAGAAAACTGTAAGCGTAGAGACATTTTTTGAGAAGAGGTTCCATTGACGTGGTACAAGCCCAAAGGTCATGAAATGGCGCCTAGGAACGTCCCCTCCCACACCTGTCCCTAGGGGTCTGGCTGCTCCCCACGGCCCATGTTCTTAGAGGCTCCATTTCCAGTGTCCATGTAAATAGGGGCCCTTCTTGCTCCCTTTTTACACAAAAGTGACCAAGTATTCATCCCGTCCCGCATTTTGCTTGTTTTCGTTAATGTAATATATCTTGGAGATCTTTCATAGCGGCGCTTTTATGCAGACGATGTACATTTGGACTTTGCTGTGGTCCAGGGGGAGGTGTCTCCTTCCCCGGCCCACAGTCACTTTGTAGGAAGCGCCGTCTGTGGACTTCACCTCGGGAGGCCCTGACCCAATGTGCACCCTCCCGTGTCTTCGGTTTTCCCCACTGGCTGAGGTGGGGTGGATAGAAGTGGCCTGGGACATAAGGATGGGGGAAGAAAGTAATAAGTGGATACCCCGGATCATCGGCAGAGGAACTTTAAAGGGCTCTGTGAGGTGAAAGTGTCCTAAGTGTTTATTCCATGATTGCATGTTGGGTAGCTTCAGGTGTGGGCAAGGGGGAGGGAGGGAACATTCACTTAGAGCCAGCCATCTGCCAGGCAGGGCGTCCGTTGTGAACGCTGGGCACACGGGCCTCTTAATTTGATACGGAGGCCAGCTCAGGCTGGGGAGCGGGACTTATCCCCATGGGGAGACAAAGCCTGTAAGAGTTAAGTAATGGCCCCCAAGGTCACTGAGGTCTGACTCCCATTGCAGGCTCTTCCTATTTACTGCACTGAAAAGAAGAGGCCGGTGCGGCGGGGAGGGGGTGGGGTGGGAATCTGAGGCCGTTGCTGGAGAGATTGGCCATGGGTATGCCATACTGGGAAACTGTGTGTCAGATTCCGTCAATAGAACCAGCTGTGGTATGTCCATACAATGGAATACTATGTACCAACAGAAAAAAACCAAGACGTTATTTTCAACATCAGTTCATCTCTAAAACGTGAGGTTGAGTGAAAGAGGCCAGACACAAGCCTATATATACTGTATGATTTTTTAAATATGAGGTTCAAGAACCAACAAAACTAACTATAATGTGAGATATGAGAGGACAGGTAGTGCCTGGGAAGAAGTATGGGTAGGGGTGCTTTCTGGGTTGCAGAAATGTTCTGTATCTTGACCTGGATGGCGGTGGAGTGGGTACATACATTCGTAAAAATGCACTGGGTTATACACTGAAAACTAGACATCTTTGTGTGTATGATATAACTCAATTTAAGAAGTTTAAAGAAGAGTCTGAGGACACCCATCCCCCCCACCGTCCCATCCCAAAATACACGTTTGTGTTGACCCAGTGAATTTCGTCCTTGCAGCGGAGAGGACACATGCTGAGAGCAGATAAAGGGAGGAAGGACCTACTTAAGTCTCCCTGGCTGCCTGGTGATAAGGACTGGCCTTGTGCTTACTAGCATGTTACCCTTTATCAGACCCCTGGCTTAGCTCCCCTTATCTGGGCATCAACAGCTGGGTGAGGGAGGCAGGGATTGTCTCACAGCAGAGGAGATCTGGGTTCTCAGAACAGTTTGGGACTGTTCAAGGCCACGCAGCCTGGATCCCATGCCATCTGAGGGGGAGTGAGCCACCCTGGGAGGAAGGTGGGGACAGGTGCGGGAGGGGTGGCTCTGGAGAGTTGACCACAGCCTTCCGAGGCGCCACCTCTGCATCGAACAATCACGTAATGTGGGGAGCATTTATGGTTCACAGATGTGAAGCAGATAAAAGCAAGGGCCATTCAGAAACAAGACAGACTAGACGCACCGGGAACAGAGGCTGAGTTCCTTGCTGTGACTAGGTCTCTGAGGCAGCCTTGGCACTGAGGGACACTCAGAGGCCTCTCTCAGGGGTGGCACATGTGGCATGCACAGGCCACCACCCACGTCAATGCCTGTTCAACAATTCCTATCCCCCACAGAAAGCACTTGAGAGCAGATGTCTCTGGCCCAAGATTCTAGTAGGATGGTTGCGGTGCTGTCTTGTGCTGGGGGCATCGGTGAGGCCGTGAGCCAGGTGTTCAGTTGTGGTCTTGTGGAAGCCTCAGAAATGTTCCTTTCAGGGGCCCAGGGGTTACTTGGCAGGTACTGTGTCTTCCCACCTTGGCTGGTATGGGACGGGTTAGCAGTTAGCTCCTGCTTCATGGGAGCCGCTGGAAAGTCTGTGCTGCCCACAAACAAGTGTGGGAGAGAAGCATTTCTGGTTTGAGTCACCCTACATTTACTTGGGCCTGTTGAGATGAGCCTGAGGGTAACCCCAAGGTACAGAGCGAGGTGGGCTGCTGGTTCAGTTCTAGAAAACCGCCTGCTTAATTAATGGTCTGCCGAACATAATGGTAGAGTTACAGGAGGCCGTGCTGTCTTATAATGACTGGCTAGGCTGTTTGTTGGAGCTACTCCTGATTTGTGTAGGGTAATCAAATCTCAACGGATGGGAGGCACTGTGGCCCTACTAAGGTGGCCTCCGGGACATCTAAGCTCATGGAGGACACATGATAGAAGAAGGGAAGGGGCTGGTCACAAGCCCTGCTTCATACTAACTGGAGATGTGGATACAAAAGCTGGTCTTGCCTTTCATGAGCCTGGAAGTGGTTGTTGAACACTGATTTTTTGTAGGCACTGATTTTCAAAACCTGGCTTTCTGTTAGAAGATGCAAAGTGCCAGACATATTTTATTTCAGTAAGCTCAGTATTTGAGCAATTTTAAGACAACCCGCCCCCACCCCGGGTTTCCCCTGTCAGCTCTCCCCCTTCATCCTCTGAAGCCCCTGTCTCCTTACTGTCAACTGACAACAATGTCTCCTGCTTCATAGTCTCAAGAGAAGCCACTGGAGGCAACTTTCTTGCCAAATCTACGAAGAGCTCATCTTCACACCCATACTGATAGGGACCGCTCCCATTCCTCCCGACACAAAGGAAATACATGACTCCTGTGTGTCTCCTGCCCAAACTCAGGGACCTTCCCCCATTCTTCCCTCTCCCCCTTCTCTCCACTCCATCTTTTCTGCCCACATTTCAAGACGCCCTTGTCTTTCCCATCACCCCATCCTCTTGCTACCACCTTCCTTTGCCTTCCTTTCAGCCAAGCTTCATGCTAGCATTTTCTACACTTGGTCTTTCTGCATCTCACTATCCTTACTCTAGCGGTTGTCGGTGGGGATCCTTAGGTTGCAGAGAGAGGCGCCGGAAGGGCCGTGCTGCCTCCCCTTCTCACCAAGGCTAGGAGAGGTGGGGGAGGATCTGCGGCTGATTCCTGGAATCCTGGTATCTGGAAATAAGGGCAAAGTCGTGGTCTGAAACGGTCCTCTGGCGCCATCTGCTGGCCATATGGGACTACAGCCCTCTTGCGGCAGGGAGAACAGGTCTGTGCTGGATTCTTCTCTGGGGGCTTTTCTGAATTCAACACCAAGACCACCACCCAACAAATAAGTATCTTCAATTTACATCAAATAAGTGAATAAAATAAGATTGTAATTGTAACTTATTCTAGAGTAGCATTTATTTTTCATTTTTAAAAAAAGATTTTATTTATTTATTTGACAGAGAGAGATCACAACTAGGCAGAGAGGCAGGCAGAGAGAGAGGAGGAAGCAGGCTCCCTGCCAAGCAGAGAGCCTGATGCAGGGCTCGATCCCAGGATCATGAGATCATGACCTGAGCCGAAGGCAGACGCTTTAACCCACTGAGCCACCCAGGCGCCCCATTTTTCATTCTTAACAGTAAAAAGAGACCTTGGTGGCCCCAAGGTAAAATTTTTTCTTTCCTCCTCTTTCTTTCCTTCCCTCCTCCCTCCCTTCCTCCTTTCATTCCTTCCTCCCTCTTTCCCTTTCTCCCTTCCCTTCCCTTTCTCTACCAGACTTTCAGCGCTTTCCTTTTGTATGCCAGCTTCAAAAAGAATTAATTACGCTTTAATAAATACATTCACTAAAAAAAAAAATAGATAAAACATTGAACCTATTTGTTTCCCAAACAAACAAAAGTTGGGCTGTATTATTTGAATTCTTTTAAATTTGTTGAGTTTGTTTTATGGTCCAGGATATGGTCTATCTTGGTACATGATCTATGGGGCTTGCGAAGGATGTGTATTCTGCTATTGTTGGGTGGAAGTTCTATGGATGTTGATTAGATCCTGTTGGTGGATGGTATTATTGGTTTCTTCTATATCCTTGCAGATTTTCTGTCTAGTTCTAGCAATGGTTAAGAGAATAGTGTTGAAGTATCTAACAATGGTTATGGATTTATTTATCCTTTCAGTTCTAGCAGGTTTTTTTGTAGTGTCAATAAACTATTTTAGAACAGTTTTAGACTTAAGAAAAGGTAAATATATAAAGTCCTTTGCCTCCAACTATTTTCCCTATTATTAATATCTTACATCGTTATTGTATGTTTGTTACAACTAATAGAACCAACGATGGTGCGTCATCGTTTGCCAAAGTCTGTAGTTGATTCAGATTTTTTTTTTCGTTTTTACCTAATGTCTTTTGTCTGTCCCAGAATTCCACCCAGGATACCAAGTTCCATTTAGCTGTCGTGTTTCCTTAGGTTCCTCTTGTTTGTGACAGTTTCTCAGACTCTCCCTGTTTTGGATGGTGTTACCCGTCTTGAGTGCGGTTAGGTAGGATGCCCTCTACTGGAATTTGTCTGATGTTTTTCTCATGGCCAGATGGGGGTTATGTGCTTTGGGGAGGAAGACCACAGAAGTCAAAGGCCGTTGCATCTCATCATATCAAGGGTACCCACCACCAATATGATCTATGACTGTTGATATTGACCTTTCTCACTTGACCTTGCTTGTTTGACTGTTGGTCAGGTTTCTGCACTGTGAAGTTATTCTTTCCCCCACTTCCCATGCTCCAGTCTTTGGAAGGAAGTCACTATGGGCAGCCACAGGTAAGGAGTTACGTTCCTCTCCTTTAATCTGTTGGAATTCTTCTGCACAGAAGAATTCTTTCCCCTCTCCCCCAGCCTCCTATTAATTTATTCAGTAAGTCATTTCTATGTATCAGAGTGGACTCACGGAGATTTATTTTATGCTTTGGATTATCCAGTACTACTTAATTTCATTATTAAGTTGTTCCAGCTTTGAGCATCGGGAACTCTTTCAGTTGGCTCCTCTGTCTCTTTGACGTACCCCTATCAATGTGTGTGTGTGTTTCATCTTTTGAACACTTATTTACTTTTTAGCTCTACATGATATTCCAGGCTCAGCTGGCCTATGTCCCTGCCCCAGTCATAGAAACAGCCACTTCTCTAAGGAACCCTAGCTCCTTTTGATAGAGGATGGTGTTAGAAACCAAGGTTTGGGTATTCGGTGTGCTTGTTGCCATGGAGATGTCTCTGTTTCTAGGCTCTCTCAGCTGACAGCTATGTATACACTAACCATGTGCATATACATATCTATGGGTATTTTAATACGTAACTGTTTGTGTCTATATTAAGTGTGGATTCTTAGGGATCCCTTCCTCACCACAGGCATCATTCTAGCCGCCTCCCATCCCCTTCATTCCCGAAGGGTATTTTCACTGGATGGAGGGTTTTGATGGGCAGCTCTGTTCTTAGAGCCCTTAAATGCTGTGCTTTTCGTCTGGCTTCTGTGATTCTGATGAGTAATCTGCTGTCTTTAGAACTGTGTTCCCCTAGAAGAAGGTGTCATTTCTCTCTTGCTTCTCTCCAGATTTTCTCCCAAGTCGCCAAAGCCTTCAGACTCAGTATCCAGGTAATCCCCTTTAATGGAGCTTTCTGGTGATGTTACTGTCTTGTCTATAACTCCTGCCCCTTCTGGTCAATTTCTGTCTTCTGAATTCCCCCAGCACTGCAGTTTGCTTCTTTACTGTGCTTCTTCACTGTACTTGTCTTGTTTGCTAATAACGTGACCATGTGTCTTAGGTGGTTCACAGAGATTATTACATCCTTGTATTCCCAAGTATTTAAGTATTAGCATCCAAGTATTTAATAAGGGTGCAAAAAAAAAGTTTATTGACTGGTGAAGGTAATAATAGAATTGGTGTAAAATCCTCTGGCTTTTAAAAATTAATTTTTAGTGATATAAATAGTTGTGAAGATATTCTCCTAAAAAGTAAAGGAACTTTACAGATAAAGCTAGAGTTGCCTGTGATCATTTCCTTAATTCTGAGCACCCCCTGCCCCCTTAAGGATTTGGTGTTCGTCCTACCAAAATATAAGAATCTGTTTCTACATCCATAATATGTGAATGTAAATTATATTGTATTTTGTATGTCCGTGTATTTTTAGATAAATGGAGTTGCCCTGTACATACTCTCTTTCAATTTGCTCTTTTGTTCACACGACAAAAGAACTCTCTGCTTAAATTATGTATCTCATGTATTCCTTTTAGCTGATAGATAGCCTTCCGTTGTATGACCATACTTCATACTTCACTTTGTCAAGAATGGACATTTTGTTGTTTCTAGTTGTTCGTTATTATAAACAATGCTGCAATAACAAGAGACAATGCCCCTGTGTGCACATGTGTAAAAGTCCCTGGGTCATAGGGAATAGTATTTTCAGTTTTGGAAGACACTGCCAAATTATCCTGAAAAGAGGTTTACCAAATTTACACTCCCACAAATGGGATATGAGAATACTTGTATTTATGCCATTTTGCCATCATTTAGTGTACTGAAAAATCCATGTTTGTTATTTTTTTGTCATCAGCTAGGTAAAACCAGGTGTCTTATTTTTTTGCTTTAATTGTATTTCCCAATTAGTGATATTTTTTCTTATGATTATTAGACATTTGGGGTTTTTTTCCCCCCGTGTGTTGTCTGTCTTGTCCTTTAGCCCACATTTCTGGTATTGTCTTTTTCTTAGCGATTTATTGGAGTTTATAAAAATATATTTAGGATAATAGTCTTTTTGTCCATGATATGGATTGCAAATATTTTCTTCTAGACAGCTGTATTGTTTATGGGATCTTTTCACATACAGAAGCTTTGCATTCACAAAAGAACGAACTTATCAATCTTTTTTTGTTTTGTTTTTAGAGAGACAGAAAGAGTGCGAGTGGGAGGGGGAAGGGCAGAGGGAGAGGAGAGAGAGAGAATCTCAAGCAGGCTCCACAACTCCACACACAGCCTGACCTGGGGCTGGATCCCATGTCTGTGACATGACCTGAGCTGAAACCAAGAGTCGGATGCTTAACTGACTGAGCCGCCCAAATGCCCCAACGATTTTGTGCTTTTTATAACCTTTTTAAGAATATGCATTTCTATCCCAAGCCATAAAGCTAGTATTCTGTGTTTTTAAAATAATTCTTAAGCTTTTATATCTTTAGATCTTCAGTGGACTTGTGGTATGAGGCAGGGGTGTGGCTTCGTGCTGGTTTCTCATTGTCGGCTGGTTATCCCAATATCACCTGTTGCATGAGTCACCCTTTCCCCACTGATGTGAAATGTCATCAAATGATTGTTGTTGGGGAATAGGAGGGCTATTTGTTTTTGAATATTGGTTTATGCTTGGCTACACTGCAAACTCTTTTATTCGTTTCAATTATTTATCAGTTACTTTTCTTGGATGTTGTGGGTAGAAGATCATATTACTTGCAAAATTAGATAGTCCTGTTTCTTTACTGTCAATGTACCTGTTGTTTCTTTTTCTCTTTTCTTACTGTATTAGTAGAGCTACCGATATAATGTTGAGTAAAGGAGTGATAGGAGGATCATAGCCTTGTTTCTGACTTTAATGGGAATGCTTCTGAAGTTTCTAATAAGTATGCTATTTGCTTTTGTTTTCTGATGGGTACCTTTCATCAGGTCAAAGAAATTTCCTTCTTTATCTAGTTCGTAACTGTCTTATTATAAATGAAAATTGAATTTTATCAAATGCCTTTTCTGTATCTATTGGAGATTATCATAGGGTTTTTATCCTTTTACCTGTTAATGTGTTAATAACATTAATATTCTGATATTTTCCTTGTATCTTGGGGACAGTCTTTACCTTGTTGTACCAGTCAGCTTAAGCTAAATTCTGCTCTGGTAACAAACAATCCCTAAATCTTAGTGAATTACAACAGAAGTTTATTTATTGCTCATGTCATGTGAGCACTAAGGATTGATTTCATGTCTTCTTAATTCTAGGACCCACGTTGATGGAGCATCTCATGGTAGATGGAAAAGACAGATACTGGAGCATCTTAACATTTCTACTCAAGAGTGACATATATTACTTCTATTCACTTTTCCTTGGTCCAATCCCATCAGTGACTAAGCTTGATGCCAGTGACTAGGTATATAATCCTGTGGAAAAGTGCCCAGCAAGTTGGGGCAGCGGATGTTTTCATAATTATAATACAATCTATCGCACTGGTCATGATATAGTATTACCTTAATTTGTTGCTGGATTTCACATGCAAATATTTATTTAGGCTTTTGTATCTATGTTCACAAGTGACCTAAGATTTTTTTGTCTTGGGCTTTCCCGGGCTCTTTTTCCTTCTTCCTCTCTTGGGCTTTTAAAATAATTTGGGTAGCTTTGCATCTTTTTACTATAGCCATTGCAAAAGTCTGTATAGAATATTAATTACCTGTTTCCTGGAGTTTTAAAGAGCTTACTTGCAAAACTGGTTGGACTTGGTTTTTTTTTTTGAAGTAGATTTTTGACTGATGTTTTGATTTCTTCTATGGTCGACTTTCCGTGAACATTTTCTACTTTTTGAGGGGAGATGCAATTTTGGCAATTTATAGTTTCTTAGAAAATTGGCCTTTTCATGATGGTTTAAACATTTACTGCTTAAAAACTGTTCACAGTGTTCTCTGTGACTTTAGTCATACCCCCTCAGCCCCACTTTGTTTCAGATGTGTTCTTTTTCATTGTGTTTACGTTGACTGGGCTTTTTCAAAAGGTACTGTTTTCAAAGAAGCTTGAAAGTATCTGCCTCTTGCGTTTAGGCCTGAATGATACCCTATTTAGGTTAGAAAATCATGGTCTCTCTTTATCACTCTCTCTGTTCTTCAAAGCCCATGTACAACAGGGTATCATTTGCAGCTCACCAAAAACTGTGAGCTGGGCCCCAGTGACGGACCAGGAAACCCAGGGCTAGGGATGGTGGGGTGGGGTCCCTGTTCTAGGCCAGAGGAGGGGGTGTTCCAGTCTGGATCAGCCTTTGTTCTAGCTCAGGTCAAGAACCAGATTGGTGTTGCCACTTGTGGTAGATGATGACGAAAGTGATCTTGGTTCTTCCCTTCTCCCTGTGACCCGTGGCTTTTCTAGATGACCTTGCATCTCCTGCCACAGAATAGGTTACTGTGGGCTGGATTGGGTCCCCCGTACATTCATAGGTTGATGTCCTAACCCAACTACGTGCAATGGATTGGAAGATTAATCAGCAAATATTCGATCACTCTCCTTTCCCTCAAGGAGCAGTTTTGTTTCCTGCCCCAGTCATGTTAGGCTTGGCCCTCTGACTTGTTTTGGTCAATGGAATGTGAACAGACATGATGTGATATGAGCAGAAGTTTGAAATATGCTTGTACAGCTGTGTTTTGCTTCTTGTGTGTTTGCCATTTGTCATGAGAAGAACGCGCCCCCGATAGCTGATGTTTCCCGGAGGTTATGGAGGAGCCCATGGAAGCCTGGAACCGAACCTAGGACGTGTGGACAGACACACAAGCAAGAAAAACAAACACTTGGCTCTCAAAACCTGTGAATTTAGGGCTGGCTTGTTTTGCAACCTTATCGTGGCAATAGCTGACTGATATGTCTCTCTTTGGGGGAGTCACTCAGCCCCCATGAGGGATATTTCTAGGCACCGGCGATAGGAAGAGCAATAGGGCCATAGATGGGGAAGCCACCCAGGGTCCAAGGGAGGTTCAGTCCTGCCAAGGGGCCTGGCAGGAATGGGCCAAGGGGTTCAGTTCCCTGGAGGAGACATTACATGGCATGACAACAGAAGCCAATGGGCATTCTTTTAGTTCTGTTTTACCAGTCTGAGGAAAGATCTACCCCCAACTGCCCAGTTCTCAGCTAAAGAGGAAGAACTTTGTTCTAAAAATTCAGAGCTACTGGCCACTCTTTTTCCATCAAAGGGAACATCTGAGAAACTATACCATCCTATTCTGCTCTCAGGTCTCTTCTGCTCCCAGACCCATGAGCCTGGACAGTCCAGTGCACATGAAGTCTTTGCTGAGGGTAGAAAGTTCCTGCAGGAATCAGGAGGATGGGACATCATTACTGTGTCCTCAGCTACTCAGAGAGCAGTCCTTGGGCCATGGAGCAGGGACTGGAGGTTAGATAATTGGGTGGGCTCTTCTTGGGGTTATGAGTGGGGAGCAGGGACATATGCAGTGAAGAAGGTAGAGCTTTTTCTTACCAGCCAGTGGTGCCTCTGTTGCAGAAGGGAAATCTCTGGAAAGGGCCCCAGAGTCTCTTTTCCTCCACTGAATTTCCTCAGCCCTGGAGTTCCGACTGTTTCGAAGTGGTTGGCTGATACCCTTATTTTTCAGACCTGTTTTGAATTTATGTCCTCTTTTTAGGTCTTTGGTGGTGTTTTAAGGGGGAAGCGGTCTTATAAAGGGCTTGACAGGATGGCATTTTAAGTCGGAAGTCTGTTCTTGATTTAAAAATTCTTTCTTACACCAACTGTGTGTATGAGTTTCAGTAGTAAAGTGAGGAGAAAATTTGTGCATGGATGACCACAGAATTTGTGTATGGAGGTAGTGCTGGGGTTGGAAATGTGGCTTTGGGATATGGGCATTCCCATGGATGGCGACAAGAAAAGGAAAAAAAAATAAGAATAGAACTTTAGGACGTGTCTGTATATACGGGGAGATGGAAGAGGGACAGGGAAAAGAAAAAGCTTTCCTGAGTTGTTAGGGGCTCCTAACAAGACAGGCAGGTCTAGATGGTAGCCTGGGAATGCTGAGTGTGGGGATGGCATGTGGAAACGCCATCCGCAGAAACTCCTGGACTCTACCTCTTCTCACCACTCCTCTCCCTCCCCGTGGCCAGTGGCCCAAACGCCACCATCTCTCGCCTGGACGGCTGCAGTCACCCCTCTTCTCTAACTAGCCTCCTGCTTCTGCTCTAGTCCCTCTTTCTCTTTATTAGCCCAACACACAGCCAGAGTGACCCTGTTCACCCTAAGTCTGATCCTGTCTCTTCTTTGCTCCAGCCTGCTGAAGGCCCCACCTGACTCCCTTTGTCCCACCTGGAAAGCCAGGTTCCTGGGGTGATGTACACTGCCCTGTGTACTTGGGCCCCCATCACCTCCTGCGGCTGGCGTCTTCAGTGCCTACTCCCCTCCTTTGCCTGAAGGCTCTGCCTACTTGGTCCTCCTTGCTAACCTTCAAACACACCAGGTCTCCTCCTCAGTTGGGACTTTGGAAGCTGCTCCTCCCTCTGCCTCCCAGAGATCTGCACGGCTCACCCCTTTACCATCTTCAGGGCTTTGTCCTACATCACCTTCTCCCTGAGGACCTCCCTGGGTACTTGACCTCGAAGTGCATTCTCCTCCCCACCCCCAACACTTCTGTTCCCTTTCCCTGTTATGTTTCCTTGGCTTGCCACCATCTACTATTTTTTTTATGTTGTTTACCACCCATCACTCCTGTCTCTTCTGAAATGAGGACTCTGTGGAGGTAGAGATTTTTTTCTTTTGTACACTGATGCCTCCCCATCTGCCGAGCACATAAGTAGATGCTCAGTAAATATTATCAAACACATGCACTGCTCAGCGACCATTATTTGTTATTGGCTGGTGGGGACTAGCTGGTTGAAAGGCATCAGAGGGCACCTGGGCCCCACCTGTGCAGTTCACCTCTGGGGCTGGAGGAACACCAGCTGCCTAATCTGCAAGAGGTCCAGGCATTTGATGCTTATAGGCTTGCCTTAGGATGACTCTAAGTTGTTCCCTGAGAGCTGAGACATAAAAGCTCTCAAGATTGGTTTCTGAGGGTTCCAGTCTGAAATGGGTCCATAACAGATGAGATTGGAGACAAGTAAAGTGAACTTAAAGGTGTAGAGAATGACAGAAGACTGGGACTGGAGTCTGAGTCATTTAGATGAGTGGACATATCATGGGAACAGAGGTAGGATGTGCAAGGAGGTGAAGATGTGGACTAGGGATGGAGCCCTATGCCGGTGGTCTCAATCAACACCTCTTCCTATTAACGTCTCTATTCAGCCTCTGAACTCACTAAGGGACTTTCAGACCGCAGTTTGGCTTCCCATCAAGTTCATTTGTCATCATGAAGTTATTGGCTTGTATATATAGTTAGGCTGTATTTCCATTAAAAATTAGTACATTGGGGTGCCTGGGTGGCTCAGTGGGTTAAAATCCTCTGCCTTCAGCTCAGGTCATCATCCCAGGGTCTTGGGATCGAGCCCCGCATCGGGCTCTCTGCTCAGCGGGGAGTCTGCTTCCCCCTCTCTCTCTGTCTGCCTATATGTCTACTTGTGATCTCTGTCAAATAAATAAATAAAAATTAAAAAATTAGTACATTGGTCATGGGCTTCTGTGCCTGACATCTAGTGAGTTAGGCTGTCTTTGTCTGCTTATAGGAGACTGGTCACTGTGGAATTCTGACCAGACCCATTTTCTAGACTTGTACTATCAAGGACTGCACACCTTGGCTGGGCACAAGTTCATAGAGCAAATAATATCTCCTTGAGCCTTCTGAGACACAGCCGGTGGTGATATTTCCTGCTACCCCCCTTTCCTTTTCATAGGTCTCTTTCAAAATCCTACACATTTGGTCAGTCTGGGAAGATGTCCTCAGGGCTGAGGGCTTCCAGAAAAAGCCCTTTGTGTCAGGTTCCTAGTTAGAGGGGGAACTCTTCATTTCTGCTCTTGCAGATTAGGTAACAGGATACAGGCTGGAAATGTGTTGCCTGGCATAGGGAGTAGGCACTGCGAGCTGCCCGCTCCATAGCCATTCCTTCTTTCTTCCTACTGCCAGAATCCCGATTTTGTTCAGGATAGCAGTGTGCCCAATGAAAGGCAGTGATCCTTATTGCCCTAAAGCAAGGATTGACAAACTTTTCCTATAGAGGGCAAGACAGTAAAATCTGGGCTTTGTGAACCAAGAGGAAACCTCCATGTAATTTTCCCATCATGACATATTCTTTGGATTTCCTCCCCGCCCACCCCGAACCTACCCCAACCATTTAAAAATGTAAAATTCATTCTTAGTTTGTGGGTTGTACAAAATCAGGTGGTGGGTTGAACACCCGGCCTTGGAGGTTAGCAGTGTCCCTGGTAGGTCTGGCCCACAAGACCCAGTGAAGGTGTGCTGAGGGAGGGGTTCTGGGAAAGCTTTTCTTACCTTGATGAAAGCAGACCTTTCTCCTTCACCCCTCTCCCTCATCATTTTGAATAAGAATGTAGATTATGGAAACATTGATCATGCATTAGGCAGCAAAGAGTATACAGGTCAACACACCAGAGATTAGAATGCAAAGGCCTGAAAGGGAAAATGCTAGCAACCTCCCACCTTGTAACTTATCAAGTGAGAAAAATAATGACCTGGGTTTAAGCAGCGGTCCATCAGCATCTGTATTCCTTGTAGTTGCATTCTGAACCCTTACAGCATGCTGGAGTTGTCCATGGCTGTCTGCCCCTGCCCGAACTGGGAGCATCACTCCCAGCTGTGGACACTGGTCCCCAAGCTGGTGTGTTTTGTACCATGTGATCTGACTCACCTCCATCTGCCTGCCCAACTGATCGGGCTTGGCCTCCTAATTAGCCAGTCCATAGGCTGACCAGTGACCCATGTAGCTTGGCTCAAGAGATAAGTGGGGCCAGTCTGGGTCACTCTCAGGATTGGGAATGGGGACCCCTTCTTCAGTTCTGGGCAGCACAGAAAGAGCTAAACACACATGGAATGGTCTCCCTCTGGCCCCCTGCTCTTTGAGCTCAGGCTGCTGTGGCCCCAGTTCCTGGATTTCTCCTTGATTCTAAATGCCTCCAGCGATTCTTGCTTTGTTCTTCCCGACCAGAGTAATTTGAGAATGTAGGCTGGGGTTGGGGGCGCAGCATTCCTTTTGTTTCCCTGCTCTTGCTAAGGGGTGGCTGGGGGAAGGGCAGAGAGCCAGCTCCAAATGGTGGGAGAGTCCAGGGCAGCCCCCCTGCCGGAAGGCCCCACCTCCGGCACCACCTGGGTCGGCAGGGCTCCCCAGAGAGCAACTCTGAGCAGAGCCTGCGGGACCGGTTTAGCCTTGACGAGCATCTGGTTTTGTGCTTCTCTGGAGCCACAAGAAGTCGAGAAAAAAAAAAAAAGGAAATTCTTCCCAAGTGGCCGGTGAACATGTAAGTCCCTGGGGCTGTAACAGGATGGAAATAGAAACAGGGTCAGGAGGGCACTGAGGAGCTGGGGCTCTGACAGGTCACCGAGGGGAGGGCGACTGAGGTCTCAAAACTTTTGCCGGGACCTGTCAGCGCCTGGAGCAGGAGGGACTAAGGGTTGGGCTGGGGCTCCAGGTGGAGGGTTGGGTGGGCTGGAAGGCACAAAGAGCAGGTGTTCCATAGAAGTCCTGGGCACAGCTGGCTCTCTGGCTGGGGGAGGGCATAGGCTCTAGCCTTGTGAGGGCTGGTGGCACCATTGGGGGTGAGGGTCTTGCAAAGATAGTGATGTTGAGCATTGGGTGGGCAGTGGGGCAGTGTCCCAGGGAAGGGTCAGTGGGCCAACTCCATCAATCCAGGATTTAATGAGCACTCACACCCAGCCCTGAGCAGCTCTGGGGACAGGGAGCCCTCTCCCCATACAGAGGTAGGAATTCTATCAGTGGCCTCTAGACCGGGATGATCTTGTGTGAGCTACTAGTGAGGCCAAGGGACACCTGGGGCTTGTTTTTGAGCAGGGGATCTGGGGAGATCTTGGGAAGATGAAGGAAGGGAGAAGGTGGCAGGCTCAGAGATTCCAGGAGCTTACGGCCTCAGCACCAGTGGCCTTGTCGTGCCCACATGGAGTCGAGAAGACGGCCTTGCAGGAGGCCAGTGGGCTTGGGAAGCATCCAAGGGGAGGGTGAACACACATCTGGAGTTACAGACAAACCCTAGGGAGCCATTTATGTACAAGTGGTCATTGAGATGATTTGGAGTGGATAAGATTGTGTGGACAGTTGAGGAAATGGAGAGGAAAACCTTGGGGGACATATAAGGGCAGAGAGAGAGAGAGAGAGTGGTCGGGGACCAGAAGAGATCCCAGGGGCGTGGCTCGGGCAGGGAGAAGAACATTGCAGCCACCAGCGTGGACTGTGGCAGAGACCGAGGGGAGGAGATCGAGGAAATGAGATGTCCCAGGTGACTTGCAAAAGCAGCTCTGGGGGCTGCTGGGGACAGAGGTCCCTGAAAGAGTGTGGGAAGCAAGGCAAGATGGGTGGCAAGAGCCCAGCTCAAGACGAGGGCGGGCAGACTGGGCTAGGGCCTGGAGCGGGAAGCAGGAAGGAGGCTTTCTAAGGATGGTGAGGGGCAAAGGGCTTAGGCAAATGCCAGTGTAGTTGGAGGCTCATTCTGTCCCTGTCCCATCTCACGGGGCCATCCCCTTCCCACTCACAAACTCCCTCAAGGCCTCACCCCATTCCTTGAAGATTGTAAAGGAACAATTATTCCCATTTTGATGAGTGCTGAGAGAGTCTTCCCACTCTCCCAGTCAGCCTGACATTTCATAGGACTTCCTGGAGACAACAACTTCATTTTCTGTGTGTACCTCAGAGGCAGTATCTCTAATCAGATGTGTGGACTGGGGCGCCCGAGGACTCAGGAGATAGTGTGGAGAATGTACTTCTTCCAGATGTCCCCAAATCACTTGTAAGAGGATTCCTCCTCCAGAAGGGCTCTTGCTTTCCCTGCTTTGCTCTGGGCCACTCTACGACACTTTGGCGTGTCCTGACACCATGGTCAGCAACTCAGTGCTTTATTGATGATTAGAACTGGGTCCCTGGAGGGTCCCTGTGGCACAGCTTCTCTGGGGGCTCTGTAGCTCTCTCTGATCTCCTGGAGGCTTGGTGTAGGGGTACAGGAGGAGACAGCTGTGTGCAGAGGGCCCCTGTGCCCAGGAGATGGGGGCTGAGGCTTGAACATCAGATACATTTTGCAGATTAATCCTTGTGCCAACTGGACGTACTGGGCAAGCTGCTGGTTCCACCTGCCTGCACACCAGGGTTATCCAGGGCAAGGAGGACCCCCTAAAGTCCCCCTTATGAATGTTCCCTCCCCAACCTGCTCCTTTGTCTGCACTGTTGACTTCCTGTGGGCTCAACTGCCCTGGCATGTGGGAGCCCACAGTCACCTGCTCAGAGACCCTCCCTTGCTACTGGAACCCCTGCCCAGCAGCCCAATGTTCAATTCTCCGACAAGGGGGTGAGCTTCTTTGCTGATCCCTGATTTGAGGGATGGCCCCCACCTCTGTGAGAAGATAGCAAGGACTGTCCCTCAGTGTCCCCAGCTTTAGGGTGGCCAATGTGCTATAAAGTGGGCCCTTTTGGGGGTGTGCATTATATTCCCAGCACCTGCCTTAAACTGCCCTTCCTGTGCCTTGGGGGGATGCAATTCCTGAAAGTCTAGAACCTGTTGCAGACCCACAGTAGGAAATGTCTGCTCTTGGCTATCTTTTTACCTTATAAAATGGGATGAGAGGTCTAAAATTGTGGTGACCGTCCAAACAGATGACTTCCTCAGTACAGGATGGAAACTTCTGGTTCAAAATACTGGTCCATGTTGGCCCCAGCAACTGGCTCTTGCAGTTTTAGAACTTTCCTACTCCAGACACCCTGGGGTATCACCTAACCAGCTTTCCACTGGATCACAGTCACCAACCCCACTCTGATTGTATGTATGTGGTTGATGTTACCCAGCTGAAGACTGAATTACCTGCAATCTCTTGAGAATGCGGCAAGTGTTGGACATTTCACTCAAAACCAACAAGCATGGTTTAGGTAGGTGTTCTCTCACTCACCATGTATACTTGTCTACTTGGGCTTGTATATTTTTTCATGTTTTACCCATTTAACTGATGGCCACCTTCCTCACTGAGGCCCTCAGGGCATCACAGTTTCATCTGGGGAGACTGACAAAGCAAAAACTTATGCTTATGATTACTATTTGGTTCCCAAGATGAATCATGTAAATTTTAAAAGCCAACAAAACCCCTGAGTCCTTTGGTTATGCTGAAAGTCCCAGAGGATAGCAGCCATCAGTTAAAGAGATAGTTAAGTTGAAATTAGAAAGGTGAATGCAGACCCAATCTATCCTCTTGTGGGGCTTTAGAATTTGAAGGAGTTTGGGGGGGGGAAGGGTGGTTCTTTATGGGTTTACAAGCTAAAGAGGGACTGTTTGCACAGTTTGGACAAAATAGAAGTACTCTTACCAATAAATATGTCTCAAAATGACAAATAAAACTCTCCCCATTTGATGGCTCCAGATCCCGGCAAGAAGTGATGGGCACAGGCACTATGTACAGAGTGTAAACAGTAAGGCCCTTGGGAGATAATGAGGGGCAGGGCCAGGTGATGGGGTATGAGTGGAGGAGCCTCTGTAGGGGGGAGTGGGTCCATGGGTAAATACAACAGGCTTGTAGGACAGTCATCCAATCTGCCACCAAGTTGATGGTGGCAGCAGGTCCACTGGATTCCGCCAGGCAGTAAGGAGAAATTGTGTCCATTGAGAAGCCCTGGTCCCACTGACTTTTTTCCTAGGGTAGGACTGGGGACAGCCAGGCGGGGCCTCTGCGCCCCTTCTGCCCCAGGAGGAGGGGCGGGACTGCCTTGCCACACTTGAGGCTGTCTGTCCAGGGTTCAGGGCATGGATGGGGCACTGTTTCTCAAACGACTGGGGGCAAAGCCCCCCCCCCCCCCCCCAGGAACCCGCAGCTCCTTCCTCCAAAAGGAGGAGCTCCAGGCACCCGCGGCTAGGAGGGGGGCACAACTTTTCACGTTTCCCCCGCCTCAGTTCCTCGGGGAGGCCCCAGAGCAGCCGCCCTGATCAGTGTCCCTTCCCTGATCCGGCCCGGGCCTCTTGAACAAAGCCAGCCTCCCTCACCGCCCCCCACCCCCGTTCCCCCACCCTTTTCTCCTCCCCCAGCACACTCCTCGGCTCGCTCAGGGTCCTTAAATATCAGTCTCCCTGAGGTTGCTGTAGTCCGCCAGTTCGTAGGCCTGGCAGGTGGCGCCCTCGGCCACGTCGTGGGGGACTCCCAGGGACACCGCCTCCACCTCCGCCCGCAGGGTGCTGGCGGCCTCTGCGCGCGCGCTCCCGGCGCGGATCTTGTGCGACAGGCTGGAGACCTTGGCACGCAGCTGAGTGGTCGGTCTCCGGAACGGCCCGAGCAGCCGCCACTCGAGGAAGGCGCAGGACGGCTTTCGACGACCGGCGACGGGAGCCTGCGCCTCCGGCGTGTCGGGGGAGCCGGGGGCCGAGGGCGCGGTGAGGGCCAGCGGAGCCCCAGGGGGCGCGGCGTCGCGGCCGGGATCAAAGTCAGGGCGCGGGCCCGCGGTCGAGCCCCGCCAGTGGTGGCCATAGACGCGCCAGAGGGGACGGCGGCGCCGGCGACGCCGGCACTGGCAGCGCAGCAGGCGGAGGAAGGCGCGCTTGAACTCGCGGCTGGAGCAAGGGTAGATGAGCGGGTTTACGCAGCTGTTGAAATAGCCGAGCCAGAAGATGACCTTGAAGACGCCCTCCGACGGCTTCAGCTGCGGGAACAGGGAGCCTGGGGGAGGGAGGGACAGAGAGTCACGCCTGTTAGACGGAGACTTGGGGAGAGGGAAGCCTAGGTAGCCCCTGGGCGCAAAGGCGTCGTGAACTCGGGTCTCTCAAGGTCTCTCTCCCCAAGGGGTCCCTGGTATAATTCGAGGGGTCCATGAACTTGGATGAGGAAAAATCATTTTCCATTTTACTCACTTCTACCCGATACTGTTCATTTCCCTCAAGACGAGTGTCGGCAACAAACCTGCGCAGGAGGAGACGGAGCCATATGCAATCACGGTTCTTGGAGCTCAAAACGGGTGCAAGATTGGCAGTTTTCTAGGATTCGACCTGCTATGAGCAGTTCCTGCCAGATATTTTCCTGTCACATTCAATTGTTGCAGACGCTTTGAAACGCTGTCCACGCTGCTATTTGCAAACGACAGACATCCGAACGCACCCCTAGATCCTTTTACTGCCCTAACCTAGAAGCAAGTGACTTACTAACTCACAGATTTCATTCACAAATATTTTGATGTGTTCGACCAAATCAGTTTTCTTTGCAATTTCTTGTATTTTAGTTTATGCATTTGAAAGCATAACCCTGAGAAGGGCCCCCTGCCAAGCTTTGCCAGATGTGCAGGGCTGTCTGTGGCACTAAAAGGGTAAGCGCCTTTGAATTAAATATTGACCAAGGCTTGCCCCACGTCAGGCACTGTGCTGGGCTCACATCAAGCATGGCCACATTCCCTGAGCACCCATGGGCATAAACTATCAAGGAAATGAAGACAGGGTGATGGTAGTGCTCAGCATGGAGGCCGGGGGGCTTCCAGGGTTCTCAGAAGATGGACAGGAGTGTGGAGGAGATGAGGAGGGACAGAGGGAGACAGCAGAGGAGTGGACAGGTGGGCAAGAGGAGTACAAGTTGGGGGCCTGGGAATGTCCTGTGGGATACACCAAGAAAAACGTCATTTGGGACAGATGGTAAAGGGCCTGAAGTGCTGGGAATTTCCACATGTATTTGTGGGTAGTTGGGAGCCATGGATGTTTTCAAGCAGGTGAGAGACAAGAGCCTAGAATTAAGCCTCAGTAAATACAATGCCCGTGGCTGTTGGAACGGAGGTCAGTGGGGCCATCTCAGGGGAAGTGGTCAGGGAGGGCTACTGGGGGTAGCTTTGAGGGAGCTGAGTGCCAGGCAGGTAGGGGTGCGTGCACTAGGACCTGAGCTCTGTCAGAAAGATCCTCCTCCCTGCCCACTTCTCCCCTGTCATCCCCATCACTGACCTGAGGGGTCATGTCTTCAAAAGGCACACGACAAAACGTAAGGGCATGCATGATGCAGAAAGCCAAAGCCACTCTCGTTCTCACATCCTCAGCAGCTGCGCGGGAGGGGATGGTGACAGGGACATCCCACCAGGGGCAAAAGTTGCAGGTGCCTGTGAGACTGAGTGGGCCAGGGCCAGGGGGCCTTGACAAATCTTGGGCCATGCTCTCTCCTCCCTTGGCCCCCAGAGAAATGAGAGCAAGTCCCCTATTGAGGGGGCAGAGGCACCACGACCCCCTCTCTGACCTGGGAGCACTTGCCCATCACCCACCTCCTACCACATAGAGAATTCTCAGTGCCAAGACCCACGGTGGTGGTGGCAGTGGCAGAAGGAGAGTTGCCCAGCGTCATGAGGCACAGGCCATTGAGACCGCAGTCACGCAGCCCTGAGCAAGTCTCATGCTTTCTGCGAAATCCAGTAACACTTCTCTGGAAGGGATGTCGTGAAGATTCACGCATTTCAGGGCGCAGAACTTCGCAGGCTCTTAATAAACACTAGTGTTGCTTTACTTCCCCTCTCCCTCTTGGGTGGCTTTTGAGGGAGGACAGCTCCGCCCCGGGGAAGAGACCAGTTCCCGGATCTGGAGAGTAGCCAGAAACGGAAGCCAAGACCTGGTGGGTTTGGGGGAGGTGGGGGCATCTGTCAGCATATGCTGAGGAGGCAACTTCCCCCTGGGAGTGGAATTAGACAGTTGTCCCTGGCCCTGGGGGCCACCAGGGTTGACTTCAGCCCCCAGGAAGGTGGCCCTCTGAATAGCATCCCTCGGTGGCCGCAAAGTAAGACACAGTGCTGAAAATAACTCTGACTCAGGCCACGGTTCTTTTATATTTAGCCCAGGATGACAAATCAGCGGGCTATGCGTTCAGCTGCAAGCCCGGAGCCGGCCGAACAGCGCTGTTACCGGCGTGGTTTTTGCTCAGATTTGTGGGCGACACAGCATATTGTGAGGATGCCCTCAGCCATAATAAACACTATTCTATTTTATGCTCAAGCAACCTGTGCAGAAGCTTGCTGCAGACCTGGGATCTACACTCAGCCTTCCTGCCCCCAGATTTTCCTCCTTGTCCTGCTGAGCTTCTTGCCTTACTTTGGGCTTTGGAAGCAGACCCTGAGACAAGGATTCAAGGGCAAGTTGCTCATTGTGAACAACTGGGGTGCAATGCCACTGGGAGCTCTGGGACACCAGGAAGTCCAGGAACCTCAGAGTGGTCCCACCAGCGGGGTGAGGGAGGCGGGGTGTCTACACCCTCATTCATCAGGCATGGGTTGTGCTGCTCCCCGAGGTGTTCATTTCCCACGCTTCCTGCCTGCTGTGTGCGTGGATGATGAGAGTTTGGGTGGGTGGAGAAAGGCCCTGGGCAAAGATGTGGGCAGGTGTTGGGATGGAAATTGGCTGATGTGGCCTGAAGGTCCAGGGGATGGCATGGAGGGGACACTGACAGCATCTGGCGTTCCATGTGCTCTCTGCCCACTGTGCGCAGACATCTTGTCCTGAAAATACAGATGCCTGTGCATGGGTTCCGGCTTCCACAAGGAACAGCACCTCTGTCCCCTTCATGAGGGGCAGTTCTGAGCCTCACAGTCACCTCTGCTCAGAGGGCTGCAGTCTGCCCTGCCATGTCTCCCTGCTGTCCTGCCCATCCGCCCAACACTCTCTCATCAGCTTGAACCTCTGGCCAAGACCTCTGGGGTCCAAGGGGGCTGTGAACCCATCCCTGCCCTTGGCATGCATAGATGAAATGGGGAGCTGCCCCGAGACCCCTGAGGATGGGCACTTGGCTCATGGGCATTGTCCCTGCAATGCCACCCAGCCGTGGGGTCATCAGTGGACAAGCCCCTTTTCGGCCACTCCCAGCTTTCTGCTCCCCCAACCCCTGTGACTTGTGGTTACTTAGGCCAACCTTGCCTATATGCCTTCTCCTCTCTCTCCAGCGGCCTGGCACCCACCTGTGCCAGCCCCTGAGCCCAGCTACAGGAAAGCCCCAACAAGCAGTTGGGGGCTCTGAGACAAGGCCACTGTCCCTCAGTGCCTGGCAGCCCCCTTTCCTGCCCTGACCTGGCTCCCTCTCCCACAGCCTTCCCTGCCGGCAGAAAGCCCAGCCCCACTAACTCAACTTGGCAACTGTCACTAGAAACAGAGGCCTGTGTGGGGCAGCCTCCCTCAGCCTCCCACCGCTCCTCTGGCTCCCGGCTTCACACCCTTGCTCTCCTTTCTCTTATGGCTCCTACTTCCCTCAGCAGTCTTTCGTCTTCCTGTGCATCAGCTGAATGGCTGCGCTGACTTCTTGCCGCCCTCTGACCACAGTGGCCTCCCCAGGCTTGCCTGGGTGCATTTGCTCCTGCTCTTCCCAGATTGTACTGCCTCCTTCCACCTGTTAGTGCCAGCTCCAGCGACACCACCACCTGGAAGCCCTCTGCACACCACCCTTCCCAACCCCACAGTTAGGGGTACTTTCCCTATAGCACATCTTCTCATGTCTAAGTGCCAAGAACATAGCAGGCGACCATCAGTTTCCTGTCTACTTTATCTTTAAAAGAAAAAAAATGTTTATTTATTTAAGTAATCTGTATACCCAATGTAGGGCTTGAACTCATGATGCTGAGAACAAGAGTCAAATGCTCCTCCCAGATAAGCCAGTCAGGCACCACATGCCTATCTCATCTCTAAATGGTAAGCTCTCCACATGTACTTGGCCCATCATTGGCGCTTCATACATTCCAACCCCTCTCTCTGTCACACCCGGCATCCCATCCATCACCAACTCCTATTGGTCCTGGAATGCCCCTCCCCTTTATGCCACCCCCTGGTCTGATTATAGGATTATAAAAATAATCCTTTTATTATTATTATTATTATTTTTTAAGATTTTATTTATTTCTCTGACAGAGACAGATCACAAGTAGGCAGAGAGGCAGGCAGAGAGGAGGAAGCAGGCTCCCTGCCGAGCAGAGAGCCCGATGTGGGGCTCGATCCCAGGACCCTGAGATCATGACCTGAGCCAAAGGCAGAGGCTTTAACCCGCTGAGCCACCGAGGCGCCCCTCCTTTTATTATTTTCATTTTTATTTTTAAAGATTTACTCCTCTATCTTGGAGAGAGAAAGAGAGCATGAGCGAGGGGAGAGGGGGCAGAGGGAGAGAATCTCCAAGCAGCCGAGCTTGGAGCTGATGTGGGGCGATCCCACCACCCATGAGACCATGACCTGAGCCAAACCAAGAGTCAGATGCCCAACCAACCTAGCCACCCAGGCGCCCCTGGGGGGGGGGGCTTTTAAAAGATAAACCTGAGCATTTCCTTTCTTCACTTAAAACCTGTTTTCCACTGCGACTGCAGCTTCTCTTCCTCTCTTTCTTATCTGCACTTGGACCTTCTGCCCGCCCTTGGATTTCTCCTATCATCCCTGCTTAGCTGAGTCTCCTAGTCACTCACCCTCCCCACCCCCAACCCCTTGTACCCTTCTCAACCCTCCCATGTCCACCTCCTTCTGGATTTGGGCTGTACGTATTCACCCAGACTTGAACTCTGGAGTGATTTACCCACTCCCTGAATATGTTAGGGTTCCCGAACTCAGCTCTGTCTGGGGCTTCCCGGGACCTTGCTCCTCACCCTCAGCCTGCTTCCCGGGACCTTGCTCCTCACCCTCAGCCTGCTTCCCGGGACCTTGCTCCTCTATTTATTTAAGTAATCTGTATACCCAATGTAGGGCTTGAACTCATGATGCTGAGAACAAGAGTCAAATGCTCCTCCCAGATAAGCCAGTCAGGCACCGCATGCCTATCTCATCTCTAAATGGTAAGCTCTCCACATGTACTTGGCCCATCATTGGCGCTTCATACATTCCAACCCCTCTCTCTGTCACACCCGGCATCCCATCCATCACCAACTCCTATTGGTCCTGGAATGCCCCTCCCCTTTATGCCACCCCCTGGTCTGATTATAGGATTATAAAAATAATCCTTTTATTATTATTATTATTATTTTTTAAGATTTTATTTATTTCTCTGACAGAGACAGATCACAAGTAGGCAGAGAGGCAGGCAGAGAGGAGGAAGCAGGCTCCCTGCCGAGCAGAGAGCCCGATGTGGGGCTCGATCCCAGGACCCTGAGATCATGACCTGAGCCAAAGGCAGAGGCTTTAACCCGCTGAGCCACCCAGGCGCCCCTCCTTTTATTATTTTCATTTTTATTTTTAAAGATTTACTCCTCTATCTTGGAGAGAGAAAGAGAGCATGAGCGAGGGGAGAGGGGGCAGAGGGAGAGAATCTCCAAGCAGCCGAGCTTGGAGCTGATGTGGGGCGATCCCACCACCCATGAGACCATGACCTGAGCCAAACCAAGAGTCAGATGCCCAACCAACCTAGCCACCCAGGCGCCCCTGGGAGGGGGGGGCTTTTAAAAGATAAACCTGAACATTTCCTTTCTTCACTTAAAACCTGTTTTCCACTGCGACTGCAGCTTCTCTTCCTCTCTTTCTTATCTGCACTTGGACCTTCTGCCCGCCCTTGGATTTCTCCTATCATCCCTGCTTAGCTGAGTCTCCTAGTCACTCACCCTCCCCACCCCCAACCCCTTGTACCCTTCTCAACCCTCCCATGTCCACCTCCTTCTGGATTTGGGCTGTACGTATTCACCCAGACTTGAACTCTGGAGTGATTTACCCACTCCCTGAATATGTTAGGGTTCCCGAACTCAGCTCTGTCTGGGGCTTCCCGGGACCTTGCTCCTCACCCTCAGCCTGCTTCCCGGGACCTTGCTCCTCACCCTCAGCCTGCTTCCCGGGACCTTGCTCCTCTTCCCTCAGCCTGCTTCCCGGGACCTTGCTCCTCACCCTCAGCCTGATTCCCTGGACCATCTCCTTGAGCATTTACTCCACCCCTTTGCCTCTTCCGGAGCCGCCGATCACTTCCCATTTCACGCAGGAAACAGCAGTCAAGGAAGTTGCACACTTGCTCAAGCTTCCCTCACCTCGCCTCCTTAGTAAGAAGGAGGTCTCTCCTGCCCGGGGTCAGCATGCCTCCTTGTGTGGTGGTACGCTCCATCCATCGGTCCCCTTCAAGAGGATGCCCCTGTCCCATCTGCACCCTCTCTGCTGGGTCTCGGGCTACAACCTCATCCTTGGTCTCTTTTCTGCCCACACCTGCCTACTTCCCTTCCCCACCTGCTTTTCGCTGCTCTGCTGTAGAGCCCTGCTCCTCCTGTCCTGCGAACATGGATCTCATCCCCCCCGGACTCCTCTCGTCTCACCTGGTGCCATCTCATCTCCCAGGGTGCCACACTCTTGGATTTTCTACTCCGTAGCCATGCCCTCTGCTGCTGCTTCTGCACGTCCCCATTGCTAAATGTAAGAGTGCCCTTCTCAGAAGAGTCTGGAATCTCTTCCCTTCACATTCTCCTGGTGATTTCATCCCAGCTCATGGGTTTAAATACTGACTTCAGATGATAATGCCCCTAAGTTCTATCTCCAGCCCAGACCGTTCTCCTGAATTCCAGACTCAGGTCTAACTGCCTCCCAGACCTCTCCACTTGGGTGTCTACTGCCATGTCACACTTATCCTGACCTCATGAAGCTTACATTTCACTGGGCAAGGCTGGCAAGACATGGGATAAACAAGGAAAATGCAAACATATCAGATAATTAAATATGCTAAGGAGAAGCAAAGCAGGGGAAGAAGATAGGAGGTGTGTATTTGTGTGTCTGTGGGGGGTGGGATAGATTTTGGATAAGGTGGCCAGGAAAGCAGGACATCCTGCTGAGGATGTCACATTTGAGTGAAGGGCTGAATAGAGCATGTGGACAAATGGAGAGAAAAACCTTTTCAGGCAGTGAGAATAGCCAGTGCAAAGGCCCTGCAATGGCCCTGGCATGTTTGTAGAACAATGATGAGGGTAATGGTTACAGAAAGGAGTCACCGAGGGCAGAGAGGAAGGACACAAGGTCAGAACTCAATAGCTACCCTCCTCCCTGTGCTTATACCCTGCTTTGTATCCTCAACCCAGCAGCTAGAGCGATTCTTTAAAAATATAAATGGATGGGGCGCCTGGGTGGCTCAGTGGGTAAAAGCCTCTGTCTTTGGCTCAGGTCGTGATCCCAGGGTCCTGGGATCGAACCCCACATCGGGCTCTCTGCTCAGCAGGGAGCCTGCTTCTTCCTCTCTCTCTGCCTGCCTCTCTGCCCACTTGTGATAGAGATGTTGCTCTACAGACAGAGGTCTGTAAAATAAATGTATAAAATCTTTAAAAAAAATGGATCAAGTCACTCCTTAGGTTCCAAAACCCTCTAAGAGCTACCCTTCCCCCTCCCAGTAAAAGCCTACAACCTACACAGCTTGACATGTGGCCCCCCAACCCCTCTGCCATCCTCTCTTCCTAACCCCCCGACTCTATTCCAGCCATCCTGCCCTCCATTTTACTTCTTGGATATGCCAGACACACTCCCACTACAGGGCCTTTGCACTTGCTTTTCCTCATCATCTTCTTTGCCCAGATATCCACATGGCTCGTGAGCTCACCTTTGCAGTGAGGTCTCCCTGGCTTCCCACGTAAAACTGAGTTGCCCTCCCCAAACCCAGCACTTCCCATCCCCCTCAACTGGCTCTCCGTGGCACCTACCCGCCTCCTCCCGTACTGTTTGAGTTTTCATTTTGTCCAGCATCTCTGTCTGCCGCCAAGTCCCCAGGGCAGCACTTGTGCCTGTTTTGCTTGGCACTACGCTCCCATGGCCCTGAAGCCCTCCTGAGCACACTGAACACACAGTAGGTGCTGGACACTTGCCGAGTTTGCTCAGTGAGTCCCTCTTCTTTACTCTCCGTGTCCAACTGGCCATCATGCCAGGTGCCTTCGATTTTCTCTCTAGCAGGGTCCTTCCCTTCACCTCATTCTTGAGGCTTTTGCTTAGTCTGGCATCTCATTTTGTTTGCATGGCTGCGATGGCCCCCAAGGGTCCTGTGGCCTCTCCACTCCACACACAGCTGCTGGAGGCTTTTTCTAAAATTGGTTTCTCTCCTTAAACCTCTGAAAACTGCAAGTGGCTTCCAGCGGGTCTGAGGACTAACCCCAATCTTTCTTGTGTTGCAGTCAAGGCTTTTTAGAACCCAGTGCTGTCTATGCTCCCCTCCAGATTTGGCCACAAGCTGAGGGATGAAGCTGCGAGCAGGTCCTCCCACAGGGGGCTGGGCTTCTTCTGCCTTTCTGCTTGGCCCCAACTGTTTCGTCCTTCCCAGCCCTCGAGCCTTGGGGCT
The DNA here is from genome assembly GCF_002288905.1 of Enhydra lutris kenyoni. NCBI lineage: Eukaryota > Metazoa > Chordata > Mammalia > Carnivora > Mustelidae > Enhydra > Enhydra lutris. The sequence goes on from NW_019154090.1 coordinate 30,215,246, forward strand.
GGCGTCCTCCCCATCAAGCCTGGGTTACCTGCTCTTTTATGCAAGCCCGCATTTTAATAAAATTCGTTACTGCTCTATCTACCCTCCTAGATGATCAGTTTCTTGAAGGCAGCAATGAGACTGATGGCTGTTTTCATCCCAGCCTCTAACACAGGTGCCTGACCCAGAGGTGCCTGACCCTCAGCGGGGGCTGAGGGATCACCTCTAGGCACCTGAGAGGAGTAGTAAGAACACAGGTGGGAGATGAGCACAGACCCAACTCCTGCTTGCTTCTCTCTTCTCAGCCTTGCTCTCATGCGAGTGTCCCATCAGTCTTGCTCCCATCTGCTTTCCCCCATTTCCCATATTGGGGCACCTCGGTCAGGAGTCTAACCTAACGTTGAGTGGGGCTGGGTAGCCACTAGCCACAAAAGGAAGGGCCTCTCTCCTATGTCAACAGGTAGGCTCGTTCTGTGGCATGCTGGCTGTCGGGGGTGGGATATGCCAGACACACTGGCATGTTTGCAGAACAATGATAAGGGTAGTGGTTACAGAAAGGAGTCACCAAGGGCAGAGAGGAAGGACGCAAGGTCAGAACTCAATAGCTACCCTCCTCCCTGTGCTTCTACCCTGCTTTTTATCCTCAACCCAGCAGCTAGAGCGATTCTTTAAAAATATAAATGGATGGGGTGCCTGGGTGGCTCAGGATATCCTGAGTGGGATGGGATATCCAAGCCAGGCCCACACATTGTTGGGGAAACTGAGGCAGCCCGTGAGATTTTGCGTTTGCAGCCCTGATGATTACCAAGCCAGTCTCCATGCCTAAGGACCAGAGATGTCCAGGTCTAGGAGATGGAGATGCTACTGAGATGCTGGTTAGGCTAGAGGCGGCCGAGCTGGCCGAGCCCCGCTGGGGAATGACAGTTGTGAAGCCATGGGGCGGGCTGTGTGATTAACAGCTTTCTTCTGGCACCACCAGAAGGGAACTTGTTCTTGGCAGAAAGTCAGAATTCACAGCCAGGCTTGCTCATAACTTGCAGCCGACCATGAAATATCAGGCTGCACCCCAGCCTGCCCCTTTCCCACCCATTCCATCACTGGGGACTTTTCTATTCACAGGCAGCCTTTCTCTCTGGCCAGAGAGCTAGAGTGTAGTTAGAAATACCACATTCTCCTGGATAGTCAGGTGTCTTCTCACCAGTAGGTCTGGGAGAGAAGGAATTCCCTGCCCCATGCTGCCTTTCTCTCTCCCCCTTCTCTCAACTGCTTGCTCAGTGGCTCTGACTCTGAAGCTCAGTAGTTCCTCTGCCAAGAGAGCCTGGGACGTCTGCTGCCTGCAAACCTCTTTGCTATACTGTAAAGGGTCAAATAAACCTCTCTAATCAAGCACACTTGAGCTGAGACCTAGAGACCCCGAGGGGGGACTGAGCCACACAGCCACGTGAGGAAAGAGAATGCCAGACAGTGGAAGGGCATGTGCAAAGGCCCTGAAGCAACAGGGAACCTGAGATGTTGGAGGACAACCAAGAAGTTGGGATCACTGGAACAGAGAAGGGGAAGGGGAGAGTGGTAGGAGATAAGGCCATTTTGAAGTGGGCACAATCATGGAAGGCTGTCAGGAAGAGGTGACCGCGCTAGGGGCCTGGTCTCTGATGGATTGTTGAGAACATGAAGGGGTGATGTGAGGGCACCATGGGGCCAGCTGTGTCAAGCCAATTCTCTTGAATTCCTTGCAGTGCCAGTTTTCCTTGGTGAGAGGTAATCGGCGGATACTCTGGCTCAAGATGGACTGGGAATAGATCAGAAATCCCGTGCCCCCGTGTTTGCCTTAGGACCCATGAACTCTGTGGGGCTGGCAGAAAACTATTTGTCTGGCCCTGGATGCCCTTCTGCAGTTGGGGGGATGTGGGCGGAGGGGCGGCTCCTAGGAACATCCCGTCAGTGGTGTATTTTTTTTTTTTTTTTACAAAAAAATAAAATGTACTAGCTCTGTCTGCTAATTCAGGGGCCAACTCAGTCTCACTGAGCAGCTGAGAGCTCAGACGGTGATCTTTAAATGATCATTTGCCACTAAAAGAGACCGAGGCTCTTTGAAGAAATGGCTGCTTCCAGGTTCTGGGGTAAGAGAAGTACGAGCAGAGCCCAAGACGTCTTATCAGGTACCTGAGCCGCTAACCACTCGTAACAGCACAAAAGGGAAGAGTTCTTGGCCCAAACACTGAAGCTTACTCTGATTGAGCCGGTTCACAGGAAGTACACCGACCAGAGGGACACACTGAATGGCCCCACGGGGACACAGACTCCAGACCGTGGGCACCTGTTTGGGACACATGATCTGGTTTCTTCACTAAGTAAATTGCAAGGAAAAGGTGGGAGGAGGGGAATCTTACCAATTAAAGAGACCAAGTGGGCAAATCAACCACATGCAATACGCGTACCTTTCTCAGATCCTGAGTCAAACAAATGATACATATATGAGGCGACTGGCAACATCTGAACACTAGGAAGACCATATTTGCCCTTAAACAACTATTTCTATGTGTTATAATGGGTTGTGGTTATTTTTTTCAAAAAAACTTGTGTTCTAGAAATATATATTGAAGAATTTACAGATGAACTAATAAGGCTTCTGGATGTTCTTCAAAATAACCCTCAAAACCAAACCAAAACAAAACAGAATAATCCTCAGTGCTGGGATGGTGGGTGGAGGTTGGGATGCACCAAGGCTGGGCTTGGGTTGACATTGTGGAAGCTGGGTCCTTGGAATCAAAGAGAACAATGGCAGGGGCTGGGGGGAGGGGGGCTAGGGATCTGCTGATCCATCAGCATAAATGAAGTTTCACTTAAGATGAATACATTCTAGAGCTCTACTGTGCAACACTGTGTCTACAGTTAACATAGTGCATTGTACACGTCAAAACTTGCTAAAAGTGTAGATCTCATGTTAAGTGTTCTTATCCGAATAAAAGAAAACCAAAAAGAAAGAGGGGTACTGTGCTTTACCACTCAGACCCTTGGCATGGGGGGATGTGAAAAGGCTATGGGATCCACCACTTCCGCCTTCTACATATGTTTACTGAGCACCTACTACGTGCCAGGTGCCACAAAGGCACAGTTAGGAGATGTGATGCCAGCCCTTTTTTCAGGCTTTCGGGCCAGGGGATATTTAATGGCACTGCTGAGGACCTGCCACCAAGCATCCCTTACCAGTCCCCCTGTGACTGTAAACCCCTGTGCGACCTCAGGGAACATTTGCAGAGGAGTCCTTTGGCATTTGGCCAACGCTCAGATGCACATGAGGAATCGACCCCCTCTAGCCGGCTGCGCACGCATGTTTGCCAGTCTGGACATCGACTCCTCAGCGTGGCTCGAGCCTGTCTTCTGCCTCCTCCCGCCTTCTCTTTTTCTAATTCAGGCATCGGATAATGACAGTCAAGTTATAAAGTTTTAAGAGTATAGCTTGATGACTTACATATGCACATGCTAATGTAGTCCCTGCCCAGACCAAGATCTAGAACATTCTCAACCCTTCGGAAGGTTTCTTTGCTCCCTCTTCCAGCCAATGCGTATACCCACCAACCTGACTTTAATCATCAACTAGTTTTGCTGGTTTCTGAACTTCGTATACACAGAATCGTGTAGATTGTGTTCTTTTAATTTCAGATCTGGCTCAGTTGGTCCAGCATAGTGTCCCTGAAATCCATCCACATTGCGTTATTTTTCCTAGCTGTATAGTAGTTCAGCAAATTTAACAACACAGCACAATTTATTTACTCCACCTGTTGATGGCATCCTGTCTCATCTCGGGACTCCTCTTGCCATGGACTCTCCACTTCATGCCTCCCAGGCCACAGGCCCCCCTACTTTTCTACGTCCGTATATGTATAATTTCCTCTGTCCTGCCGCTTTGTGATATGTGTAAGAATACTAGCAATTACAATGTCCTGTGATCAAAGCACGTACAGAATATTTGGGGAGCAGGAAGGAGCCCCTAACTAAATCCAGGGGTGGGCAGGGTGGCGATATCACAGGGCCGAGCCTGACCGGCTGGGAAGAAGGCCCAAGTATGGCTCACAGATGGCTAGATGTGGGGTCTGGGACAGCAGCTGGGCTGTCCCAGGACTTCTGACATCAGCCTCTAGACAGCTTGCCCACCTTGAGGCGTGTTTGGGAGGGCGCCATGGGCTGTGAGCCTCTGAGGCTACTTTGCACGAGTGAGCACATTCGAAGGCCAATCAGGCTCAGTGACCTGCCCAGTGGAAGGGAGCTTGGAGTGCAGCCCAGGAATAATGGGGGGGGGGCTGTCATGTCTGTGTGTGTGTGTGTTCCAGGGGACAGGTCCACCTCTGGGGATGGCTAAGGGGGCACCTGAGCCTGACGCAGTGAAGTGTCACTGCCATGACAGCCGCAAGAGAAGATGCATCTGGAGGTGCCTGGGAGAGGAAGGGAGCTCTTGTGCAGATGGGCACTTGCTGGGGCAAGGTTTCTCCCCAGTTTCTCTGTTCCCCTCTTGGGGGCAGGGATTTCTGCCCCCAAAGGCTGGCCCAGACCTCTGGGGGTGAGAGGCCTACCGCACGAAGTGTCCTAGGGCAGAGGCTTTCATCAGGGGCCCTTCCCACCCGCCGCACCCCTACCAAACCCCCTTTCCCCAGGGAAGTCCTCAGGCCAGAACTGCTGCCCCTCTCCATATGTGCATTCTGTAAGTTTCGGGTCCTCTAGATGTCAGAAGGGATTTTACATGACATCCTGTGATTTTCTAAGGCACCCAGTTCCACGTCAGCTTGCTGAGGTGAGAGCAGGGGTTGCTTGCCTGTCTTGGGAAGGGCTGCCAAGAGCCCCTCCTCCAAAGGCCCCAAGGATTGGTGACCCTATATTCTGTCATTCAGCCTGGAACACCTTTGAGGGTGAAAGGGGAGCATTGCTAGTAATCATACCACTCGGCAGGCATAACCGGGCTGTCCTGGGCACATCAGGGGGCGTGGGCACGCTGATGGAGTGAATAGCTCAGGCAGGTGGGGACCCCCTCATGAGGGCAAGTGACGCGTCTTGCATCCACACACAGCTCCCTGGGTGCCCTGGAAGGAGCCAAGACCTTCCTTCCTGGCCTTGTTGACTGGCGTCTCAGGGTCAGACAGGTGACAGACTACGGCTGTGGCTCGTGCTTCTACTTGGTTTTGAGTGTGGACAAGGGGGGAGGGGCACCCTGGGTCTGTTGGACAGCCCCTGGGTTGTGGCCTTACTAGGTGCCTTCATTTCCATGGGCTAGAGCCCTGGCTGGCACACACTGCTCTTTCTCAAGCCCTCCACCTCTGGTGCTCATCACACCTGGCCTGGGAACAATGGTCCAGGAGAAGGGAGATGCCACTCTTTCTGGTGGCCCCCTTCTCGACCTCTTTCTGGTTCCTTCAAAGTGGGTGCTCCCCAAAGCTCTACCCCTAGCCCCGCTCTTCTCTTTGTCTCTCCATCCCCTTTCTGTCCCCATGCTCCTGCTTCGGCAACCACCCCCTTCTTGGTCCCCTTTATCTAAGGACTCAACCTCCTCCACCCTGACCATATCTTGGCACACCCATACCAGCATATGCCAGCCCTTTGGATTCCACATTCCTCCCCAGAGTTGATGCTCTGAATTGTCTCTGCTCCTTCAAAGGAACTTCCCTTCTCCCAGGCCTGGGCCCAGTGCTGGGGGGTCTCAGGACCTCCTGGTTGGTTCTCATTTCTGCACAGCCCTCAAGCCACTGCCACCCCCACTGCAGGCTCTGCCCTCCCAGCCACACCATGGCAGAGGCAAGATCGGAATATTCTGTCTCCCTGCTTGGCCTCTGTCCTGGTTGCTCACTGTTGCCAGAGTCCACTCAATTCGGCGCCACCCGTGGCCCTGGGCTCTGCTCTTGGGCTCGGGAGGCTGGGCACAAACCAGATTGGTAGGAAGGAAGAGACAAGGACACGCCGGGGGGCCCCATGCCAAGTGTGAGAAGCAGCAGAGATGGAGGGATTGAAAAAGAGCCAAAGACCATGGAAATTTAGGGATGACTTCCTGGAAGAGGAGCACATGCTCTAAACCTCAAAACACCCCCCCCCAAACAACAACAACAAAACCCCAAACCAAAAAACCCAAAAACAAAAAACAAAAACAATAGGAGCCCTTTGCAGTGTTGACTGGAACTGTGAAAACTATGAAAAATCAAATGCTCAGCACAAGACTGCGTAACATCCCATGGAATATTCTCGAATGGAATACTGTACTGCTGCTACAGTGAACCAGCTCAGGTAAATCTCGGAGAGGTAATGTTGCATGAGAAAGGCAAACTGAAGAACGGTGTGCACGGCATACTGCCAATTCTACACACCCTAAAGGCAGACGAGACAATACTATACATTACTATGGATACAGATATTTGCGGTAAGAGTATAAAGAGATGAATGGGGTGACAGACTCCAGGTTTACCTCTGGGGAGGGAGGGAGCAGAGGAGGAAGGGACCGCAGGAGGGAACTTACTTTTGTCTGTGTTCTATTTCTTTGAAAAGAGAAACAGAGAAAGGGATCTGAGGCAAATATGGGAACATGTGAACAGCTGTTCTGTATGGGTGATTATGGGTACAGGGACCCTTGGCCTAGCATTTTCTTGTTATCTGTGCATCATTCTGTAACTGGAAATTTTAAAAGAAGTTAAAAGAACATAATGGGAGGTGGCCTTCTGTTCACAGCTTGATCATTCCCTATTGGGGGGCAGTGTGAAGTGGGGGGCGGGGGGGAATGAGGGCACCCAGGGTGGGGTATGGGTGGGCATGGATAAGGCAGGGGTTGGTTGGTGGGAGAAAGGAGCCTGAGTGGGGAGCTTTGTGGGGAGGGTACTAAATCTGGGGCAGGTTTCTAAAGGAGGGGGGACACACTGACTTTCTCCTGCCTGCCTACTTGGCCCCCAAGTGTGTTGCTTAGTGTCCATGCCTCCCTACACCCTCACAGCGGCCTCTGGCTGGCTGATTTTCAAGTCAGTGATGTACTCAGAGTGACTACTACAAAAGCATTAGCTCGCAGGGTGCTCGTGACAAGCAATGGTTAGATTTACATACAGCAGCTTCCTGAATTCTCACGGCGGGTCCTCAGGTGGGCACTGCTATCATCACCACGACCTTGATTTTCTAGACGAGGACGCAGAGGCACAGAGAGGTTCGGGAACTTGCCCAAAATTCCAGAGCCAGTCGGAGCAAAGCTAGAATTTGAACCCAGGCTGTCTGGTGCCAGAGCCTGTGGTCCTTGTTGTGCCACATTGTTCCTCCTATGCCAGGCGCTGTGCCGGCACTGTGGATTTGATAATGACCCCAGGCCCTGCCCTTGAAGAGCTTTGGGGCCAGTGCAGGGGCGGGACACCAAACAAGCAGCACGCAGGAGACAGTAAAGAAAGAGAAACTTGAACCCCAAGGGAGAGAGACCAGAGAAGGACACACGGAGGCTGAGGCATCAGGGAAGACCTCTCTGAAGAGGGGACATTTAAATGGAGACCTAAAGTTAGCCAGGAGGGGTTGTGGAGGGCAGGTGAGATGGAGGGACGAGCAAGTGCAGGAGCAGGAGCCCCATATAGGTAAGGAACCGGAATAGGGTCAGAGGAGCCAAAGCATTCAACAAATAAGGGGCAGGGAAGCAAAGCCATGAGGCCGTCACCCGGGGCCCTGCTTCCAGGAGGGGAAGCACATGTTCGGGTTTGCCCCCACTGTCCCGGTTTGTGCCTGGGATCCCAGCATAAATATTCATAACATCTCGTTTTGGTTTGGACAATAATAAATTTGAAGGTCACCCTCTCACAGGCCATGGTGGAGAGTCTGGATTTTGTTCCCAGGGCAGCTGGAAAGCATGGAGGGGTTTTAACGGACAGTAACATTCTAATTTATAATATACGTTCACCATGGCCGCTGTGTGGAGAGGGCCTGCAGGGGAGTAGGAGGGAAGCCGTTGTCCCCTTCCTGACTCCGCTGCACAGTGTGGAAGGAGCGAGGCCTGGGAAAGACAGGGGAGGCCCAGCTTGAGCCAGCTGAGGTTGCAGCCATGGGCAAAATGACTCAGGGCAAATACGTCCCCAGAGACGATGCTCCCCTTCTCCTCCCTATGCTGACCTGGCCCCGAGGTTTCCAGGAGGGACCTTCAGGGGGTGGGACGAAGCCCCTGAGAACAGCCACCTACCTCCCAGGACTGCAGGGAAGCTGCTGAGAGAACCAGGAAAGTTCTCAAGAGAGCTAAAGGACTCAGTCAATGTCAGAAGCAATGATGAACGATATTAACTTTGCATTTGATAATTTGTCCCTATCCCTTTCCTTCTGATCCCACACAGCCCCCTCCCCACCTACAAGAAGAGATTTCAGAAGTGAGAGCCCAGTGCATTCACAGACACCAGGAAGCGAGGGTCTCCCGGCCATCTGAAACTGAATGAGTTCCTGGAGAAAGTAGGTGGCTTCGAGTCCCTGCTGATGTACGGGCTTGGGACACCTGCATGGACTCTGCCCCCACCACTGGGTGCTGGCATTTGTGTCTGTGAATGTGTGTGTGTGTGTGTGTGTGTGTGTGTGTGTGTGTGTGTGTCGGGTGGGGTATTTAGAGGAACATGTACACTGCTGACCACATCCTATGGAGCAGACTTCTGCACAGATGCCACAGATCTCTTATATTTAGGGGTTTGGGAGTGTGAAAAAAAACCCTGGGCTTGTCATGGACGTCGAGAGGGGAAGGACAGAAGTTCAAAGCTTTCAAAACGAATCCTGCAAGCACGAGGGGCCTCTCTTTTGTCGACCACAAAGCGCACCTGCCTAAGACACCAGCGAGGTTGCTAAGTCAACCTTGTGTGCCCAGGTGGAGAGTCACCTTCCGCCTGGGAAGGCCATCCCAGTCTGGGTGCCGGGAAGGCAAAGCCGCAGGCTCAAGGAGCAAAGGAAGGGGCTGGTGGGAGACGGGTCACTCACCAAGCGGTAGGACGAAGAAGAAGGGGAACCAGCAGAGCACGAAGACGCCCACGACGATGGCCAGCGTCTTGGCCGCCTTCTTCTCGCGGGAGAACTTGAGCAGGCGCACGGACAGGGAGCTGCGGAAGGTGTGGCCCTTGGCGCTGCGTGGGCCGTGCGTCCCGTCGGCGGCGCCCGTGCTGGCTCCGCGACAATGGATGCGCAGCACCACCTCGGAGGCCTTGCCGCGCTCTCGCTTGACGCCCGCCTCAAGGCTGCGCGTGGTGCTCCGCGCTACCACGTACACGCGGCAGTACATGACCACGATGACGGCCATGGGCAGGTAGAAGGAGCACACAGAGGAGAAGACGGCGTAGCCTGCCTCCTCCGTGATGCCGCAGAAGCGCTCGTCAGGGGGCACGGGCTCCTTCCAGCCCAGCAGGGGCCCCACGGACACCACGAGGGCCACGGCCCAGAGCAGGGCCAGGATGGCGGCCGCCTTGCGCTCGGTCATGATCGCGGGGTATTTGAGCGAGTGGCGCACGCCCACATAGCGGTCCACCGAGATGGTGCAGAGGCTGAGGATGGAGGCGGTGCAGCACAGCACGTCCACGGCGGCCCACACGTCGCAGAAGGCCCGGCCGAAGGCCCAGAAGCCCAGTACCTCCATGGTGGCCGAAAAGGGCAGCACCGTGGCGCTCAGCAGCAGGTCGGCCACGGCCAGGTTCACGATAAAATAGTTGGTGACTGTCTGCAAGTGGCGGTTGCAAGCCACCGAGAGGATGACCAGCAGGTTGCCCGCCACAGCCGTGAGGATGAAGGCGGCCAGGAAGACGCCCACGCCCACGCCCTGCGCGCTCACCACCAGCCCCCCGACGGCCGCTGTGCCGTTCACCTCGCCGCCCGCGCCCGCGCCCCCCGGCTCCCCGGCGGAGCTCTGGTTGTCCTCGCCGCCGCCCGCTCCCACCACGCCGCCGCCGCCGCCGGCCGCGGCTCCCGGCACGCCGCCCACCGCCGGGCCCTCCGAGGCTGCCGCGCCGCCCGCGCCGCCCCCGCCGCCGCCCGCGCTGGAGCCCCCCGCGCTGCTGTCAGGGCGGGGTCCCTCGAAACTGACGCTCAGGAGGTCGCGGAAAGTCATCTCAGCGCGCGGCCGTCGGGGGCCGGGCCCGGGCGCAGGACAGGCGGCTGGCCAGGAGAGGGGCCCCGGGCATAGCCGTGGGGCTCCGGCTGCAGCCCGGCGCGCGGGTCCCGTCGGGGTCCTGCCGGAGTTCCTGTAGCGCCCAGCGCCGCTGTCCGCGAGCGGAGCGGGGCCGGCCGGGGTTGCGGCCGGGGCTCCCGAGGCTGGCGGCGGAGTCGGACCGGAGAGCCGGGGCTGGAGACGCGCGCTGCTCTCTGAGCGTGCCCAGGCGAGCGGGCAGAGCGGCAGCTCAGGGGCCGGGCAGTGCAGGCAAAGCCACTGCGGCGCTCTCGACCCGGCGCGGGGGGCGGGACGGAGGAGGGGCAGCGCAGGGAAGGAGGAGGGGGCGGCCGGCGCCGAGGGAGGGGGCGCCCCACGCTCTGGGAGAAGGGGCAGCGCGAGTCGGGCGATCAGCAATTCCGGGGTCCGGAGGGGTCGCGGCGCTGGCGCCCGCTTCCACCCCGCGGCAGCCACCCCTGCCCTGCCGCGGGTACCCACGACCGCCCTCTCTTCTCGCCGTCAGCAACTCGCCCCTTCCCGCGCCCCTCGCGGGCCTCTTCCCTTTCCCCTCCGCCGCATCCCCCTTCCTCCCGCCCTTTTCCCCAGCCTCTCGGTCACTCGCTGGTGCCCTTGGGCGCGCGGAGCGGAGACGGCGCGATTCTCGGGTCCCGGGGCTCCCGGGCTCCCGGCTCCGGCCGCCAGAGAGCAGCAAGCACCCGGGATCTGCGGACTGCGGACCGGAGCGCGCAGTACCGCGGCGATCGCCTCCTGGGACTGCCTGGGGGGATCTGCCGCACCTCCTTACTCCTCTCTGGCCACAGGCCAGGCGAGGGTCTCAAACACCTCTGTCCAGTGCGGTGGAGTGGCGAGAGCCCGGGGAGGGATCAGGTGCCACTGCTGGTCTGTGATGGGAAAAGGAACAAGAATCCATTTGGTTATGGCTCTCTGACCCTGCCCACCACCCACTGGTTTACGTCTACCAACTTCGGCATTGTTACCTGACTCCGTATCAGATATCGGAATAAAACTTCCTTGTTACACAAATAAGTGGCCTTCTGGGGAAGGAGGAAGTGCTGGAGGGTGGGAAAGGGCGCTTGGCCTGATGGTTACAGAGTGGGGTGTTGGCAGAATGTCTGGCTCCACATCTGGGCTATGTACCCTAGGAGCTCTTTGACTTCTTCATGTCTCAGCTCTTCATTTGTAAAAGGAGGATAAGAATAGGTAAGAGTAGTGTCTATTTAATGATGTGAACATTAAATTAGTACATTGTTAAGACCCGAGAGCAGTGACTGGGTTTGTTGGCTGCGTGGGACTTGGCAGGCCAGGATTTGGACAGGGAGGACAGAGGGCAGGGGGTGTGTGGAGCTAGTTTGAATGGGGGACACAGGTGGAGGGTTGGCTTTGAGGAGCCTCTTGTTAACTAGCGGGACTGGGTAGGAAGAGACAGAAAGAGATCACTCATTTGACTGCTGTAAAATTACTCACCAGGGCGCCATGCTGGGCATGTTGGGTAGCAGGGGGAAGGGAATTGCAGGGAAGATAATAGAACCATGTAGGTGCTAGATGAGGAAGGCTTGAGTTGTGCCAGGGAGGTGAGGGTCCATTTGGAGAGCTGTCTGGGAAGAGGTGGAGAGAGAACTCAGAGCCTTGTGGCACCCACTGGCCATGGATGACTGAGGCAGGAGGTTGGAGAGACCTAGGTGGGAAGGTTCTTTGGAGAAAAAGCAGAAAACGGGGCAAATGTTGAGAGATGGGTAACACCTGTCTTATACTGGCCTCCCCAGCCCGGAAGCTAAAGCTCTTAGAGTCCAAGCTTAGAAACAGCTCTTCCAAGGCCCTCAGTTTCCCCATTCCATCTTCCATCTTTTACTTGGGTCTTTGAGAATTGACTACAGGAGAGTAGGCATGAACAGCAGGGGAGCCCTGGTGACCCTGCTGGTCTTTAGGTTCTTTGCGATCCAGTGGCAAGTCTTGATTTAAGAAGGATCCCTAGCACCTGTGTTTCTCTCCCCTCCTTTATGAGACCCCTTTAGAGCGAGCATAGAGAAAAAGGAGGAGTTCATCCCCCAACAGAGAAGTTAACTCCTAGGCTGATAAATCTGGACTTCAGCTCCCTCGAGAAGTCATGAGGGGTTGGAGGAGATCTGGAACATCCTCCCCTCTCCTGAAGACGGTGCAGGAGGTTGTCACTTGCTGAGACAGAATGCTGAATGGGACAGAATGCGGACAGAGAAGGCGTTCCTGATGGGTATCCTGTTTGGGGAGGGCCAGCAGCCCTCAGTTCCCTCCCACCCCACCAACATTTATCTGTCCGTTCAACACAAATTAAACAACAGCTATATGCTTGTAACAGTTCCGGGCACTGGAACCACATATATGATGTTGAATAAAGCAAAGTCCCTCCTGGAGCTCACATTCAAATGGCAGAAAGGGTCTCTAAGCATTAGGAAGAGAGCTAGAACTTGCTAATGACTATTAAAGCAATCTAAGCCTTCCTGATACCCCTAATTGTATCATTTAGTCCAGTTACTTCCTGTGGTCAAGGCTTGGGGCTACCATCTCTCATTCGCAAGACAGCAGAGCTTGGTGTTTAGGAATGGTGCCTCTCAGTGATCCTGGGTCAGGGAGTATGTGGGGGAAAGGATGTCATTTGTAAGGAGATACTTGGTAATCTTTCCTCCCAGCCTGATCAACTGGGGCTGCTGGGGACTTGAAGCCAGTTATGATTTGACAATTTATGCTAATTTTTGCTTAAAATTAATGGAGTTGGAGGCTAGTGATTTTATCTCCCATCACAGTGGAGATGGTAGAGGTTGGGGATGGGCACCAACAGAACAATATCCCACTCAGAGACTGGCGAACAGCTCTGCAGACCCTTGGAATGGCTGTTAGCTTTGCAGCTGTGTTTGCTTCTGCTCCTAAGAGAGAGACTTTTGTTTCTTTTTATGTTCTTTGGGAGCGGAAATAAGCTGGGAAGCAGGATATTGGACAAAATTGGAAGACACACTAGCGTGGAAAACTCCCCGAGTGGGGCAGAGGTTAGTTGTGGTAGGTGAAAAGCTGTAATAAGCAATGCCAGCGGCTTAGCGCAATGAAACTTTAAATCTCTTCTACTCAGCATCCAGTGTGGATGTCCCTGGTTGGCAGAGCTCATGGACAGATTGTGAGGCAACTCAGGGATCCCTGCTCCTTCCAATGCGTGGCTCTCTTTTTTCCCCAGAGCCTGGGAATTCTCCAGGATCCTGGAGACCTCTTCTAAATTGTCAACATCCTGCTGCCCAATGAACAGAGGGAGTGTGGGGGATTATGTCGACATTTGAGGAGCCACACCCAACACCTCTGTCCTAGTCCACATTCCCACTTAGAAGCAAGGGGTAGATGTGGTTCAGCCAAGTGCCCAGGTAAAGGGAACAGACTTGATGACCATCCAGCCTGTCCATGCTGCAGAACAGCAAGAGCCCCGGGAAGACTTGATTTGGGCTTTAGTCAGGCAATGCCTCATGGACGTGAAAAGAGCAGGTAGATTGGCTGAAACCCAGCCAACACTCCACCCAGGCCCAGGGATTGCTGTTCATGTGGCCACTCTTTTCTGACCAGGCCCACCATGCACCATGCTTCCAGAACAGCTTGCTAAAAAAAACCCATGAGAGTTGGGAATACCATTTGGGGATGAGCTGGCGATGCACAAGGAGATTGAAGTGGGCAGTGGAGACTCAGCTAGCAGGCATTACTTTAACCTTCAAGGAGAATAAGCAATCCCTTTCTAGTGGAATCCACCCAGTGCCAATGAGACTCTCTCCCCTTCCTTGCCTAGAAGTCTACTCCTATAATCTGGGTCTCCGAACTCCAAGAATCAGTATTTCTCATTCCATCACATTTTCTTTGTACCTCCTAGTACAAGAGACATACAAGCTTACTACCTCCTTCCGCCCCTGAGATTGGGTAATGCGAGGAGTGAGGAAGTCAATCCGTAGGGATATTCTGTGGGAATGAAAAGGAAGATGAGAAAATTCCAGGGATAAACTTTGCTAACCTGACAAATTCTCTGACCCTCAAACAGAGTGGCAAATGCTAATGAGGGAGATTTCCTAACACGGAATTAAAATAGGCCAGTCAACTCAGAGGAAGTGGCCTATAATCAGCTTGAGAGGCCAGGCAGGGTTGCATGACTCCAATCCCACTTAGGGAGGCAGAGACAACTCCTGCTGGGATGTCAACCTTCCAGCTCACAAATAAGATGGCCCAAAGCCATTTTCCATTTCCTTTCTCCTGGGCCAAGATTCTCTGGAGAAGACAGTGAAGAAAGGAGGATTTCCCTTGATAATGATTCCCTGGAGAATAGAAGGTGGAGGAACAAACAAACAAACAAAAAAATCCCAAGTGTCCCAGGAAAAATATTAGGATGCAAGGCTGCCTTCACCACTTTGGTCTTCTTCATGCCTTATCCCTCCAGTTCCTACCAATTCTCCCCTTCTCTCTCTTCTGTAGGCTAGTGACTGATTCTCGGACCCTTCATTTCCTCATGAATGTAAAATGGCGGTAATCACTGTCCCACCTGGGGATTAAGTATCTGCAAAAATCCCGCTTCCCTCCCCCGTTGGGCCCCCCATTGTCTTTGATTTATTCCTCTGCAGTGCCTTGTAATTTCGTTGTTTACCTGTGGTGTCTGGAAATCACGGCCTTCTTGGGATTTTCAGTGACTGTGACATATTTGTGTCTTTGTGCCCAGCTGTGAGTGCAGGCCTGGGCTCTGGAAGTTGCTCAGTGGGTTTGTTCAGTTGGTGGATGAACGTGTGTATCAACAGATGAAGACAGGAAGGACGGTATACCCCGAGTGTCACTGAGAGGCACTGATGGGTGCCATCCTTTAGCAAGAGGCGATGAGGAGGACTTTCACACATTCTGGGAGCCTGGTCTGTTTATGGCAGGAGTGGGCATCTTTCTCCCAGGAAGAGGGTTTCTGGGAGGCACCAGCAGGAGCTGGATTACAGTGGTACTGCCCCTACTTCCAAAAGGGACTAGAAAGGGCCCAGGGTTGGAATGTGTCTGACATGTTCTTGTAGTTTTTGGTTTGGGCTCTTGTCTAGGGCCTCAGGCCTTTGAAGGAACGTGGTCACTGGACACTGCAGGACCCAGTGACTTCTCTGATCATGGCAGAAGGCCGCTCTGGGTCGGTACCTACATCGCAGAGGAACATCGATGACTTGTTCAGCTAATGCCCATTTGAAATAATCTGGTCCCACCAAGATGGGTTGAATGAATCCCCAAAGGATATGTCCACATCTTAATCCCTGGAGCCTGTGAATGTCACCATCTTCAGAAAAAGAGTCTGTGCAGATATAACCAAGGTAAGGACTTTGAGATAAGGAGTTCTTCCTGGATTACCCAGGTGGACCCTAAACCCAATGATAAATGTCCTTATCAGGGTGAGCCAGAGGGAGATGGGACATGCATACACAGAGGAGAAAACGACATGAAGACAGAGGCAGAGAATGGAGGGATGTGACCACAAGCCGAGGAAGGCCAAAGATTACCAGCTGCCGTAGATTACCAGCTTCCGGAAATAGGAAGAGGTAAAGATGGCTTCTCCCCCCTGAGACTTTGGCAGGAGTGTGCCCCTGCCGACATCTTCCCCACTAGGTTGTGGGGGGTGGAAAGTCCAAATCTGTAGCACAAGCTGCAAATTCAGGTAAGAGTCGAAGTTGCAGGCCTGAGTCTGAAATCTGTAGGCAGGCCCACAGGCTGGAATCCCAGGGAGGGTTTCGATGTTAGTTTTGAGGCAGAATTTTTTCTTTGGGAAACCCTGGTTTGTGCTCTTTAGGCCTTCCCCTGATGGGGTGAAGCCCACCTACCCTATATTACAGGTCGTCTCCTCTATCTAAAGCCAACTGATGGTTGATGTTCATTACATCTACAGAACACCTTCACTCACAATCTGGATGAGTGTTGGAGACACAAACAGCCACACAAACAACAGGGACCCAGAGCCTCGCTTTTCTTCCTTTGAACAATCGAATTGTGACCCAGGGGGTTTTTATTACAAAAGTTTCAGGGATGGTTTTTAGGGGATCTTGCTCTATTTTGGACCCTGTTTTTGACCCTTAGGTTCGAGAGAACAACATCAGTTCAATTAGCTCCTGTCATCCAGGGTTCAGCCCTGAGGGACTGACCATTGTGGGTGAAATTGGTGACAGCTCAGGTGACCCAGGCTCCCATGCACCCAAACAAATTCTAATTCTTCTACAAATAGTTGCTAGTCTTCTCTGGGTTTAGGGACATCTTTAATTATAGTTACCCATTCAGTTCTGGTTAATTAGTTAATTCTACAGTTATCTCCATACCTGGCTCATGGCAGTCGTGAATCTTTAGAGGTGACTGGAATTTAAGGATCTTAGGAGCTTTTGGGGAAAGCATAGGGGCTGGACAGGGGAGGAGGAGGAGAGGTCCCTGGAGCTGTGGAGGGGGGCCGTGGAAGAGTAAGGGGGGAGAGGCAGGGCTGCATCTGGGGAAGTAAGAGCAGGACAAGGAGGAGAAAGATTAAGGGCAACAAGTCTAGTTGGCTGTTACTTGAGTTTTCAAATTGCTCCTTAGCTTTGGCCAAAGAATCTTCCAGTGAAGCAATTTTTAAATCAGAATTTACTTTGGGGACCTCAGCACACTGATAAAAATATCTCTCTTGTTCCTTTGGTTTTCTAAAGGTGTCTCTCAAATGAAAAATTTTGTGCAAGTCAAGCATTCCCTGGAGTGGCCACTGAAAGTCCAAACGATCCTTGGCGAAGTTAGGCCATTTGGAAAGACAGGCACAAGGATTTGGATTCTAATGAGAATAAACGGTCAGAGACAGGAGTTTTTCCTTGAGAAGCAGAGGACTTGGAGACCCCATGGGAGCTGGCCGTGGTCTGTAGAAAGGTGATGCTTTGACACCTTGTGTCTGTAGGACCTCAGCCTGAGAGTTGGCTGTCTCCAAATGCAGACCTGACAATTTGCACTCCCTGTGGAAAACCAGAGAGAAGACTCTCTCTGGACAAGGTATTGAGATGGAAGGAGACCCTCATTCAGCTTTACTGGTCATCCACAGCAGTTTGTCTGAATGGATTCTGTGCAGTGAGAACCACAAACTCACCACTCTATGAGGCTGGCTTGACCTACAACCTACAGGGGGCCTCTGTCTGTGTTCTGCCCTGTGATTCTCCATCTGGTGAGCAAGAGTTTTGACAGAACAGCACCAAATGGAAGCACAAAAGAGAGGAACGGCCCAATTCCACCAAGAATGCAAACAAAGGAGACCCAGTCAAAAACCTGGGCACTAAACTGGTAAGACGTAGCTAAGGACTCAATGCCAAGCGGGGGGTAACTCAGACTAAGTGTTGACTCACCACCTTGGAGTGGATTTGACAAGTCACGAGTGACAAGGCACAGAGGGCTCATATGTTGTCTGCAAATAATGCCCCTGGCCAAAGGCTGGGGTCAGCAGGATGTGCAGTGCAGACTATGTCTTGTTGGACCCGCCAGGAGAGCTGTGGACAGAAGCAAAGACCTCCTAGATGAGAACAAACAGAGGCTGTTTATTCAAAACCTTATTACAGCAAGGGAGTCAGCCACCATTACTTTGTCAGGGACTTAAAGGCAGGCAGGGAGTGGAAGATGTTCTAGCACAGAGAGGAAGGAAGGCCTCAGGTGTGCCATGATTGGAGGTTGTTGGCATGGGGACCCTGGAGGGAACCTGACTAGAAGCCGGGCATCTTGTGTGATTGGTGGGGGGGGAGCCCATTTGCCTTTATTTGGTGGGCCCTGGGTGGGAAACAGGTACATGAAATCAAGAAGCTGGAAGTCATGGGAATAATTCCTGACCATACCAGGCCAATTGCTTTGAGCATTTGGCTTCCTGAACTGGTTGTTACAGACAGTGGGTAAGAGTTCTATTGTCATTTATGGTCTGGCCATCATCCATTTGTATATTCAGGTTCTCAGGAGATATTGGTGTCTTGCCCCGGCAAGTTCACAGTATGGGTAACGAAATCAGATGTACTTTGAAGGGCAAGACTGTATTCTGGAATCAGGTGGTCCCTCTGAGGCCAGGCAGGCTATGGGCAGGTGGCCGGTCAGAGCAGACTGACTGGGTTGGCCAATGGCTTCCTTCTGAGAGCAGGTTACCAGTGTGGGGCTGACCCAGGGATGCTGGCCTTATCTCTGACCAGCCCTGATTTAAGCTCTTCCTACTTTTTACACATCTCCTTTGGCATTGAGAGATCTTCCCCAGCTGCACCTGGTACCTTTAGGGGAGTATATTCTAAGGTTGGGGAGGAAGTGGTATGGTTTTGATAATAGGGGGCCAGGGCGCAATTACAGCCTGCAGTTTCTCCCCACTGTATGGGGAAAGCATTGTCACACCTACGCATAAAGACGCTATGACAGTCACATCCTCTGACAAGCCAGAGCGGCCCCTGTGCCATTGTGTTAAGAATCAAGACGCTGTGACATCACAGATTTCCCAGGTGGGTAGCGGTGCAGAGATGGCGGGAATTACAGGGGCCTTGTTCCTTTCATTGGGCAATTTAATGCGTTTCCTTCCCCTTGGAAGTTTGGCTCTAGGAGTACCTCAAATTCCTGATGTCCAGTTATTGCTAATCTAGGGTGACTGAATGGGGGGCCACAAAACACAAGAATTGTTTTGTCACCAAAACCTCACTGAATGGCTTGCTACAGTGCCTGAAAGGCTACATCCTGGCTCCACTCTTGGGTTGATCATTGCCTCCCATTTCCCCATTCATTCATTCACAAATATTTATTACAAGGGTGCACTATACATCAAGCCCTTTGCTGGGCAGGGGGTAAAATGTTGCGTAAGATATAGCCTGGATTTCCCTGGATACTGTAGTCTATCCTGGGAGACAGGTGGTAAGGCACGGAAGTACAATGAGTCTAGTGCAATGAGGAACACGCACAGGGCAGTGCAGGGCACTGGGCCACATAGATGGAGCATTGAGGTCGAGTGCCTCTGAGAGGATGCCATTTTGACTGAGACTGGATTTTTAGAAATGCTGAGTTTGTGAGGAACAGACAAATGCACCTCAGGCAAAGGAAAACCATGTAGAAAATTCTCAGGCCGGGACAATTATGGCATTCCTGCCACCAAATGAAGGCTGGTGAGCTTAGAGCACAGAGAATGAGGACTGAGGACATGAGCGACAGCCACAGAGGAAATGGGGGGATACAGAGAGAGGCAGAAAGGTGTCTACATTTAATTCCAGCAAAATATTTGAATCAATGGAGAATTTTCCAGGAAACTTTTTACTAAAGCATGATGTATGGGGAGAGAACTTACCGTGGGTAAATGGCTTGCTGAATTTTCATAAAGTGAACACACTTGTGTAACCATCACCCATATGAGGAAATAGTGGGACCCCCTACTCCTGTCCCATGGGAGGCTGCCATTGGGCATCTGGACCTCCCAACTACCTGGTCCTTGGGTGGCCTCTTGGTCAGGAGCTCCTGCAGGATTGTCACTGCTCCTTAGGGCGCCCCCACCCGACCCTGGGCTGATGACGTGATTCACGGTTGCTTCTTTCACTAGACTTGAGGCTGGGCTGCCTGAGGGCAGGGGCGTATCTCTTCTGTTTACCCTTGGATCCCCACTCTGGGCTTGGATAATTTGTCATGACTGACCCACTGACCATCCAAGGTAGAGGCCACTCTTTTGACTTGAAAACCCCCCTACTCATAGATAGTCACTCCCATTCCCCTGCACCTACCCTCCCCCAGCCTGGGCAATCACTCATTTTCTTTCTTTCTTTCTTTCTTTCTTTCTTTCTTTCTTTCTTTCTTTCTCTCTCTCTTTCTCTCTCTCTTTCTTTCTCTCTCTCTCTCTTTCTTTCTTTCCTTCCTTCTTTCTTTCTTTCTTTTTTTAAGATTTATTTATTTATTTGAGAGAGAGGAGAGGAGCAGAGGGAGAGAACCCTCAAGCAGACTCCCCGCTGAGCACAGAGCCTGCTACAGGGCTCAGTCCCCAGGACCCTGATATCATGACCTGAGCAGAAATGACGAGTCAGACGTATAACTAACTGAACCACCCAGGCGTCCCCCATCTACTTTTTATCTCTATAGATTTTGCCTATTCTGAACATTTCATTAAAATGACATCATGGATTGGCTTCTTTCACTTCACATAGTACTTTGAAGGTCCATCTGTGTTTTGCTGTGTTTCGGTACTTCACTCCTTTTATGGCTGAACAGCATTTCACTGTTTAAAGACACGGATTTAAAGTCTTTTCTGGTAAGTTCATCAGCTGGGGTTCCTCTGGGGCAGTTGCCATTGATTACTTCTTTTCCTGTGGATGGGTCCAACTTTCTCATTTCTTTGCGCCTCTCATAGTGTTTTTGTTGAAAGCTGTACTTTTAAAATAATACAATATGGCAGGTCTGGAAATTGAATTCTGTCCCCATCCCCCATGTCGGTTTTTGTCGCTGTTTGTCATAGATTCTGTTGTTTGCTTAATGACCTTTCTGAACGAATTGGGGAAAGTCTGTATTCTTGATTGTGTGTGGCCACTGGAGTCTCTGTGTGGTTAGGTTAAGTGGTCAGCCAGTGATTGGACAGAGCGTTTTAAATGTCTGGAGACAACGAGTGTTAGCCTGGAGATGTTGAGTCTTACAGTCTTTGTCAGGTGACTCTGGGTACATCTTAGGGCCCATTTCCAACACTCAACCAGATCGTTGACACCCCTTCCTTAGCTTTCACTTGGGTGTGTAGATCCTTAGAGTGAGTTGAAGGTGAGAGCTTAGGGGCTTCTCAGGACTTTCCTGAACTCTTGCCCAGCTTTGTACACCCAGGGAATCTTCCAGACCCTCAGGAATATGTCAGAGATTTTGCAGGTACCTATGGATATCTCATTCCCAACGTCTCACTTTATGTTTTTTTGGTTAACCTAATGCTGTTCCAACTGTTATCCACCACCCTAGGTAGTATGGAAGTTAAACATTTGCTTTTAATTGTTTTCAATGTGCCCCCAGGGGAAAAAAGCTTTTCACTCTTTCTTTCCCCTGGAAAAGCGCAGAGTCAGGTCAAAGAGAGATAGCCTGGTAAGTGGGATCTTCCAAAATTAACCAGACAGGTCAGATAATGATAATTCTTTAGGACTGTGGCTTTGAAAGGGCTCCGCCCTATTCTTTCTTTCTGGAGGCTGCCAGGCTGCTACTTTCCACAGCAAGTGTGGGCTGTTATTTTTTAAAGACTATTTGGAGCCGGAGAGTGGGGGATGGGATGAGGGCAAGTTACCTGGCCACACAGCTCACTGTTCCTAATGAGATTCGGCTGGCTTTCCTTGAATACATACTCTGTTAATAATAAACTGAGGTGAATTTGCAGAGTTCTGAAAAACGTTGATTTTGATGATTCTGCTTTTATAGAGGAGAGAATTTTCAGAGCTCCTTACTCTGCCATTTTTGCTGGTGGTCCATCCTCCTGCAACTCTGTAATGTACTCATCTAGGCATTTTTTGATGTTCTTTTTCTGCATTTCTGTTTTCTGTGCTTTTCTCTTTTTTTCTTTAGCAAGTGTACATTATAGGTTGTGTTAGATACTTCACAGGTTGCGTTGTATGCTTCCTACTGCGTCACAGTGGGGACTGTGTCATAACCTGTTGTCACATTCTTCGGATGTTAAAAATAAACTATGGATTCAGGAGTTGTCAGCTTGGTCTGTTGGTTACAAAGTTTCCCCACAAACTTCACTTGAAGATTTATGTAGTCATTTGTGGCCTCCACTTGTTATTTCTTCTGGGGTTGTGAAATTGTGATTTTTTGAAATCTGTCATTCCTTCTGCATTTATGAGCTGTGATTCCTCTATGAAGAACTTCTATCAATTATTGGGTTATTCTGAAATACACTTTGCAAGGAAAAAGAATAGAAACTCGATTCTTTTGCTTTCTTTCTTTTTATGGTGATAATATTTACAGATAACATAAACTTTATTGAACCTAACATGAAATTGATCATCTTACCCATTTAAGTGTATAGTTCAGGAGTGATAAGTACATTTATGTTGTTGTGAAACAGAGATCCGGAGATTTTTTTACCTTGCAAATCTGAAACTCTATAACCATTATGTTGTTGTGAAACAGATCCGGAGCTTTTTTTACCTTGCAAATCTGAAACTCTATAACCAAATCTGAAACTCTATAACTTTATAACTCTATAGCCACAGCTACCCATTCCCCTTTCCCCCAGAACCTGGTAACCACCATTCTACTTTTTATGAGTTGACTACTTCAGATACTGCATATAGAGGAATCATTCTGTATTTGTCTTTTTATGACTGCTTCATTTCACTGAATACAATGTCCTCATTTCACTTAACATGTCCTCAAGATTCACCCATTTTCTAGCATGTGACAGGATTTCCTTCTTTTTAAGAAATTTTTAAAAAGATTTTATTTATTTATTTGAGAGAGAGAATGCAAGAACACATGACGGGGGTAGAAAGGCAGAGGGAGAAGCTCACTGAGTAGGGAACCTGATGTGAGCCTCAATCCCAGCAGCCTGAGATGATGACCTTAGCTGAAGGCAGACGCTTAACCGACTGAGCCACCCAGGAGCCCCTCTTTTCATTCTTTTAAATAGTAGCCATCCTAATAGGTGTAATGTGATTACCTCATTGTGGTTTTGATTGGCATTTCTCTGATGTTGATGTTGATCATTTTTTTTTCATATGCTTATTGGCCACACAGGGTTTTTACTTAGACTTTATATTTATACCTCTTTTATCATATGCTGAAAATCAGTTTGATTCCTTATAACTTTATCGGAAGTACTTATTTGTTTTATCTTTGTATGTATATGTAGGTGTGTCTATCTGTAGATGTGTGTCTATTTCAAAATAACAATACTGACTCTGAGAGGCAGAATAATCCATCCCTGACTCCCCAAAGATGTCTATGTCCCAATCCCTAGAAACTGAATTTGTTATGTTTCATGGCAAGAGAAAATTAAGGTTGCAGATAGACTTGTTTACTAGTCAGGTGACCTTAAAACAAGCAGAGTACTTTGGGTTTTGCAGGTGGGCCCAAGGGAGTCCCAAGAGTCCTTAAATGATGAGGAGGGAGGCAGAAGAATCCAAATCGGAGAATACCTCAGGAGAAAAATTAGACTGGCCATTGCTAGCACTGAAGACAGAGTGCATCATGAGTCAAGGAATGGGGGAAGCATCTAGAAGATGGAAAATGCAAGACAATAGGTTTTTGCTAGAACCTCCAGAAAGGAAAGCAGCCCTGTCAGACTTCTAAACTCTAGAACGGTGAGCCAATAAATTTGCTGTTTGGGGCCATGATAATTTATTATAGCAGTGCTAGGAAGCTCATACAGATTTTGGTGCCTGGACACAAAGTGCTATTGAAACGAATACCTAAAAATATGGATGAAGAAGGCTGGCAGCTGGGAGAATTTTTAGAGCATGATAAGAAAAGAAAAAAAAAGTAAATTGCCCTGAATAAGTTGTTAATAGAAATATGGATGTGATTGACTCTGTTAGTGCTGACTCAGAAGGAAGTGAGAAGCAGGGTAATTATCTCAGAGGGTACCTGAACCGTTCTGAGCAGACCGCCGATAGAAACATGGATATTAAAAGCGCTGTCGGCAAGGCTCAGATGGAAATGAGAGACGTATTCTTGGTAGCTAGTGGAAAGGGAATCAGCTGAAAGCACTGAATTGGGTTGTGCAGTTATGTGGAAAGCGAAACTTGTAAGTGATGAATTTAGATATTTACCTTAAAAAAAAGATTTTGTTTATTTATTTATCAGAAGGATAGAGAGAGCCAGAGAGCACAAGCAAGGAGAGCAGCAGAGGGAGAAGGAGAAGCGGGGTCCCAGCTGAGCAGGGAGCCCGATGTGGGGCTCAATCCCAGGACCCTGAGATCATGACCTGAGCCAAAGGCAGTAGCTTAACCAACTGAGCCGCCCAGGCATCCCGGCATTTAGATACTTAGCTGAGATTTCCAAGCAGGGGGTTCAACATGTGACGTGGTTTCTTCTTGCTTCTTATAGTGAGATGTAAGAGGAAAGAGCTAGGTTGAGAAAGGATTAAGCAAAAAGGAACCAGAGCTTGATAGTTTGGGCAATTTTCAGCTTACCCAGATTGCAAAAGAAGCTAAAATGAGGAGAGTCACCACCAGGAAACATAGTCTGGGAAGAAATTGAAGGGTGTGGACGGACAACCTGTTGTGAGTGCCTTGGAGGAGCCATCGTTCAGACTCCCCAGTCATACGGGGGGCTCCGTGAAGGTGTGTGACTCATGGGCCCCTCAACTGCCTCAGCAGAAGCCAGAAATAGAGATGGGATTAACCAGGAAATTTCGGTAGGGGAGCGTCTTGTGTAATGGAGCAAATCCCTGAGGTAGACCCAGGAGATCCACAAGGCTCTTGAAATGTATTTCAGCAGAAATACAGCCAACTTGGACTGAAAGGTACAGAGAAAGGACAAAATGAAAGAAGACTGCTGGACACCAATGCCCCCATCCCCCAAATTCTACAGGCGAGAAACAAGTTGATAAAACTACTAGACTGCAAACATGTGCTAGTTTTCTTAAAATAAATAAAAGATGACTCCAAAGGGTGGGGCCACAAACGAGAGAGGATTATTCCCAGACCATGGAACCAAATGGAGTTTTTCTGGCTGGATTTTGAAATTGCTTGGGACATGTGACTCTTTTTTTTTTCCTCTTCCATTTTCATCTTCTTTGAACCAAATGTCTAATTGTTATCTTATGCCTGTCTTTGCATTATACTTTAGGAACAGACAACTTGCTGCTTGGGTTTCATAGGCTCACAGGTGGAGGAGAGGAATTGTGTCCAGAGCTACAATTACAAGGTGAGAAATTTGTATTGTATTAGACTACTAAATTTGTGGTCATTTGTTACCTCGAGCAATAAGAAACCAATACTCCAACTTTATTGTCAACAATGAGACTACAGTGTGCAGTTCAAGATTTCTTTGTTGTTCATTTTGCCTTTAGAATATCACTCACTAGGGTCACATGGTCAAAATACTAGGTTTCTAAGTCATTGGCAATATTTATTTTCTATATGGTTGTTCTGCCAACCTCATATACAATAAGGTCATTTGTTGAAGCTTCTTTTTTACGTTTAGAGATGCTTTTTTTCCTTTTTGAATTAACTTATTTTTTTAAGTTTTTTTTTTTTTTTTTAATCTTTCATTTGAGAGAAAGTGAGAGAGAGAGAGAGCAAGCAGGGGAAGTGGCAGAGGGAGAGAAAGAAACTCAGACAGACTCCCTGCTGAGCACAGAGCCCTGACAGTTAGCTCAATCACATGACCCTGAAATGACCTGAACTGAAATCAAGAGTTGGAGGCTTAACTGATTGAGCCACTCAGGCGCCCCCCTTTTAAAAAAATTATATGAAACATTACATGATTCCAAAATTGCATTCCGTCTCTCAAATTCTTTCTTTCCCCTTATTGCTAACCATTTTAAAGATTAGTTTTTGGCTTACCTTCTGTGACGAATGGAATGTTTGGTTACTCCAAAATTCATAGGTTAACAGGAATGCAATGGGATAATAATTGAAGACGGGCCTTTGGGAGGTAATTAGGTCATGAGGTAGGGCTCTAATGATGAGATTAGTGCCCTCATAACAAGAGATAGGAGAGGTCTTGCTTCCTCCTTCTCCCTTCCGTGAGGACATAGCAAGACGGGAGCTGTCTACAGGCCAGAAAGTGGTTCTCACTACAGGCTGGATCTACCAGCACCTTGACTTTGGACTTTCCCAGCCTCCAGAACTGTGAAGAATAAATGCTTGTTGCTTAAGCCATCCAGTAGATGATTTTGTTAGAAGAGCCTGAACTAAGATACCTTCATTTTGGATAAACACACACACACACACACACACACACACACACACACACAACTACCACCAGTGATACTTTCTTTCCTTTCTTACACACACACAGCAAACAATACACATTATCTTGTACCTTGCTTCTTCTTCTTTTTTTTAACATAAAATATTTCAAAGATCACTTTTTTATCGGAGATGCAGGTCTTCCTTGTTGCATTTTATAGGGACATAGCACCCCATTGTACAGATAGACTGTAATTCATTTAGCCATGCCCTGTTGTATATTTAGCTTGTTTCTGGTCTTTCACTATTACTAATAATGCTGCTTTATGACTAGCTTTATTCCTACATCTTGTTATATTTTTGCTAGCTATATAACATTTTGTTATATTTTTGCTCTATTGGGATAGATTCCTAGCAGTGAGATAGCTACAACAAAAAAGTTATGTGTTAACACATAAATTAAATTAAATTAAATTAAATGTGAATTTTCCTGGGTATTGTCAGGGAAAGAGCTTTTAAAAAAAATAGGTAGCTGTCCGAAATTACCTGTGTGATGCCCAGCTCCAGAATGTGACCTTAGAAATAGTTGGTTGAAGAAGAGTAAGGGAGAGGAAGTGTCACCACGAAGAGTAGGGTTTTGAGTGGGGATAGACATGTGGATGCTAAATTCACGAGAAATAGACATGGAGGAATGCTGTCAATAGGTGTTATGATTATTAGCAAATGAGAGGAATGACTAGGAGGTAGATGGATGGCAGCAGTGGGGAGCAGGGAGGGGTGACAAAACCATTTGACCCAGATTCTCAGAGGATCTGGAGTTTCAACTACCTAGTGGGGAGAGCAGAGTCAGGAAACACTAGGAGGAGGATAACTGTCTTCGTCAGTTTGGGCTACAATAACAAATTACCATAGACTGGGTGGCTTAAACAACAAATATTTATTTATCACACTTCTGGAGGCTGCGAAGCCTAAGGTCAAGGTGCTGACAGATCTGGTGACTGCTGAGAGACCCCTTTCTAGTCTGCAGATGGTCATCTTCTTGTCGTATCCTCCTACTAGAGAGGGGGGGAGGGGAAGGAAGCTCCCTCTTGTTTTTTCTCTTAAGGGTGCTAATCCCATTCACGAAGGCTCTACCTTCATCACCTAATTACCACCTCCTAATACCATCCCATTGGGAATTAGGATTCGAACATAGGAATTTGGGGGTGGGCCACACACATCTTCAGTCCATAGTGATTACCCAATCCTGAGATGCTGGGGGTGTTAGAGATGAAGCAGGGAACTACTAGAGAGGGCCTTGGGAAAGAGTGTTCTAGGGGATGCTAGATTTGTTAAGCAGGAGGGGAGTGGAATGCTCTCGAGGGGAGTGGAATGCTCCCGAGAGGAGTTTCACAGTGTAAGAGTGCTTGTTATGGAGTGGGAGGACACACTGGGTGTGTTTGGAAGGGCAGGGAGAGGTGGTTATTTGCATCACCAAAAAGGAGACCCAGGAAGTTGTTGAACTGGGGATGTGGGAGCTGGTAAAAGACAGACGCTAACTGAGATGATCAAGTATGTGTGATGTAGACATAGTTGACTGCTCACCCAACATCCATCCTTCATTGTGCCTCCCTGCCATTCTTCCTTCCTGATAGAGCTTTTTGGTGGTTTAGCTATCTATCCTCAAGCCTTGTGCGTGTTCCTTCCCTAGTCTTAGGAAATGGGTCCTAATTGGGTAAAGCCATCCCGGAAATCTTGTTTTTAGACCCAATGTTTGGTTTAGGCATCGGCAAGGGATGAAATTCTGTTAAATGGGAGCAAGAGGATGTCTTCTGGAATCTTCTGGGAATTATTTTCTAGTTCTTCATAAAAGACACAAGGAAAAGATAACCACTCTTCTGCTTCTAGAAGTTTTTGTTTCTGGTACAGTGTTTGGAAATCCTGCAGCCATCCTGGGACCATGAAGACACAGATTAGCAAGGTGATATGCTGGGGATGGCACAACAAAATGATGGAAGGAATCTGGGTTGTTTTTTTTTTTTTTTTAATCTTATTTATTTATTTGACAGACAGAGATCCCAAGTAGGCAGAGAGGCAGGCAGAGAGGGAGAGGGGGAAGCAGGCTCCCCACTGAGCAGAGAGCCCGACGTGGGGCTCAATCCCAAGACCCCGAGATCATGACCTGAGCCAAAGGCAGAGGCTTAACCCACCGAGCCACCCAGGCGCCCCAGGAATCTGGGTTCTTGATGATTGTGTGAGCTGCTGAATCAACCAGCCTGGAAGCTTCCATGCTGTCATTGGAAACTCTTAGTTCCATGCCTTGAACTTATGAGGAAATTATCAGTTTCCTCATAGGCTACTTTGAGTTGGGCTATGTATGTTTTTATCTTCTTCTTTTTTTTTTTTTTCACCCATAAATGTCAAAATGGTAACACGAGGCGTGAAGAGGTTGGGAAATGTACTTATTTGTCAAGACATATTACTATTCCCAATAGTATAGGGATTGGTCACTAAAAACATGTTAAGAAATAGATATGTTGATAGGGGTGTGTGTGTGTGTGTGTGTGAGTGTGTAGATTATTTCTCAAAGGATTCTGTGAAATTGGTAGCAGTGTTTACTTTTGTGGAGAGGAATGCCTCAGGGGCAAGGTTGGAAGGAAGATACTTTTCACGGTTTGCCTTTTCCTTTTCAGTTTTGCATCTTATACATGCATTATTCATTCAAGTAAGACAAGAACTCAATTGCATAAAATATGCATTGAAAGTGGCAAAGAACCTAAATGACATTGTAGAAAATAAAATTAGTGATGGATCAGCAAACCAAAGACAATCTAGAACGCCATGCAACAGGTCAAGAGATGAACTTGATGAGAGAGAAGATGAAAACTCTGAAGAGAAAGCATAGAGCCCACCACAAAAATGGAACAGAAGCAAGAATTAGAGGCAAATAAGATGCTTTTCTGAGATCAGAAATGATGAAGATCAAAAAACCGAATTGCACACCCTTAAATAATAATGTGCAAGAGAAAATAGTTTTCACATAGTGGTATGTGAAAAAAGTAAGGATTTTGTTATTAGAGGTCATCTATCTCCTCATTTCTTTCTCTATTATTAAGAATTGTGATTAGACAATATCACAAAGTCCAATAAAATATAACTAGACTGAATATAGATGTGTCTTTTTTTTATCCAACAGACACTTTCAAAGGTGTCAAATATTTGTAAGTATTTTCATACAATAAAGTAATATGTACCTTTCTGAGAAAAAAAAAGATAAGAAAGTTGGAGAATCTTGGGGGCCAGAGACCGTGCAGGGTATGGGATATAAAATCAAATATTCTAATTATTGAATAATTTTCTTAGTGACTCGTACTTTTGGAAAACAGTTTCTATAAAAATTTAAATAAAGTGAGAGAACTGCAGTGAAAAAGAAGAACTGAAAGTATTTCAATAAAAGAATAATAATAAAGAACCTGGTATTTCAGTGTATCCTGGTGAAGATTTCATACTTCGGGATATTAAGAAACGTAATTCAGTCTGGACTCAGATTTCTCCCTGATAAAGACAGTGGGGTAAATGTCAGAAAATCATTTTTTTCTTTTTTTTTATTTTCAAAATTTATTTACTTATTTTAGAGAGTAAGAGAGAGCAGGAGGGGCAGAGGGAGAAGGAGTGAGAATCTCAAGCAGATTCCACGATGAGCGCAGAGCCCAATGCAGGGCTTGATCTCATGACTCTGAGATCAGGACCTGAGCCAAAACCAAGAGATGGAGGCTTTACTGGCTGTGCTACCCAGGTGCCTCTAGGGAACCATTTCTTAAGCAGATGTTATGTCCATCACTGTTGTGGGAGACTGTGATGGGTATGCTCTGAAAGACACATGCTTAGGGAGTGTTATGGACAATTTATATATTTATATATGTTCATAAATTGTTATGGACAATTTATATATATATAAATTTACAAAGCCCATTAATTTAGTAAAATAAAAGGGTTTATCTTTGTTTATCTTTGTTTACCCGTGTTTCTCAATAGCAAATGTTATGCCTTGGGGCGCCTGGGTACCTCAGGTTAAGCATCTGCCTTCGGCTCAGGTCCTGATCTCAGGGTCTTGGGATCAAGCCCCCGCATCGGGCTCCTTGTTCAGCAGGGACCCTGCTTCTCCCTCTCCCTCTGCCCCTACCCCCTGCCCCTGCTCCTGCTCTCACACTCATATTCTTTCTCTCTCAAATAAATAAATAGGGTCTTTAAATCAAAAACAAATGTTATGCCTCTGCTAATATCCATAGATAATTCCCACTACAGTACTTTGGGAATTATTTATCAGCAGGGCTCTAGGATTGTGATCCAAAAATTCTTGGCTCCACTAAGTTGTTGTTCATATGTAGAGGTATCAGGAATATATTATTTACAGCCGAGATATGCAAAGTCTTAGAAAATGTATCATTCCACATCCCTCTCCTGTAAGGACACTGCCAACCTGGACTTGGGCTACATTACTGTGCAGAGTTCACTTAGAGATGGGAATGACCATGGTGGTGGGGTGTGATGGAGAGAGTACCAGGCCAGGAGTCAGCATATCGGATATTAAACCTAGCCCGAGGTGTGTCAGTTACTCATTATGTAATCTTCAGCTGGTTATGTTAACTTTCAGGATCTTAATCCATCATCTAAAGAGTAATTCCATTTTCTTAGGATTAAATAGGATAAAATTTATGAAATTTAACTTGAAAGGGTGATAATAATATATGCATAATTTCAATTAGAGTTCCCCCAAAAGTAGACTGTGAGATAAGGATTCATGTACAAGTAATTTATTGGGGAGGTGATCCTGGGAAGCACTTGTTGAGGAAGAGGGAAATGGGACAGAGAAGGGAAAGCATCCCATAAAGATGAGTTCTCAAGTCAGTCACCACTGTAGGGACCTGGGGCTCAATGCCTCTGGGAGCTCTGGGACACCGTGAAGAACAAGGACCTCAGGTTATCCCATCCGTATGGTGAGGGAGGTGGGGTATTTACACACCTGTTCCCATCAGTCAGTGTGGCTGCAGGGTTTGGGGGTTAATTTGCTGTCATTTGTAGCCTGCCCCCTACTCATGCTCCAGCAGCCCATGGGAGCCCCTGGGAAGAGAGTTGCAGTTGCTGGCAGGTGAAGTTCTGGAAATGGATGTTTCCAATGGGATGCAGGTGGAGCTCCAACAGCATCTACTATGTTAGTCATCTTTCAAGTTCCATTTCAATCACTATGCTAAAAATGATCGAAATACATATTTGGAAATATTTCCCCAAATCTCCTTCCTGAATATTATCTCAAGACCTACTTTGTGGGGACAGCTCCAGCTTATACTTGCCTCTGGACTCCTACCACCCCACAGTATGGCCCTTCTTTCTTGTAGGTCTCATCCTCCATGACACCCTCCTTTTGTTCCCCTCCTCCGCCCCCCACCCCCTGTAGCAAGGGAGTGGGAATGCACAGATGCTTGGGAAGGACTTGTTAACTGATGGGAATAAATCCAGGATGCGACTTGGGTCTTAAACTCATATGGATTCCCCTTCCATCCAGAAACTTCATTTTATTTATTTTTTTAAAAAGTTATTTATTGATTTATTCAAGAGAGAAAGAGAAAGAATGAGAGAAGGAGCATGAGAAGCGGGGGAGGGTCAGAGGGAGAAGCAGACTCCCTGATGATCAGGGAGCCCGATGTAGGGCTTGATCCCGGGCTCCAGGATCATGACCTGAGTCAGGCTTAACCAACTCAGTTAACGCTTAACCAACTGAGCCACCCAGCCATCCCCTAGAAACTCCATTTTAGAAGCAGAAGATACCTTCTGATGAGAATGGGGTCCTTATAGAAAACTCACGGATGATAGCCAAGCTGGATTCCATTGTTTTGTCCCAGTAAAATGTTTAGTGGAACTGCTTACATGGAGTAAAACAGACCAGCTTGAGTTACGTGCCACTCTGAAGCTACCCTCTCGGGACATTCCTGATTTCAAAACACCCTCTTATCTCAGAATCTTCTCTACCCCCAGATGCCAACCACTCCCACTCTTGTCTCTGTCTCCTGGGTGCCGGCCCCTGTGCTTGGGTCCAGGGCTCCTTCAGCCTTTGCTAGTTTGGCTAACCATCCAGGTACCTCCTTCGTTCTTCCTAACCCATGTGGGGAATCTTACAAAGTCGCTTCTCAGCTAGAGAATGTGACCTCACCAATCAAAGACAACCCACTGGCATAAGACCTGCTGGGACTAAGGGTGACAAGGGTGACATAAGTCCATCCCTGTGAGAATTTCTGCCTCCCCCTTTCCCTGAGCCTGGCACCTTGAAGCCAACCTCACTCCTGGGAAACAATTGAGGGACTTGATTTTTTTTTTTAATAGTCTTTTTTTTTTTTTTTTTTTTTGGTTCACAGAAGGTGAGAGCCTTAGAAAAACTCAAAAACAGTGCCTAGAACAACCCACTGCACGTCCCCCAAAACACCAGTGATGTGCTGGTGGCTTTATTTTTTGATAGCCTGCTCCAGAGACGCCTGCATTTTTTCCCACTCAATTGAGTGACTTTTTGATGGATTTGACTGGTTGTTTTGGCATAGAGGAGGCACAAACTTGAGCCGGGGCTCCACAGAGGCGGTGAAATCAGACATGAATAATAATCATAATAAACCTTCACAACATTTGAAAATTTCCAAAGAGCTTTCCCGTGCCTTTACCTCGTTGCATCCTGAAGTGCCCTGGGACACAGGCAGGGCTGGGAGTATGGTTCCCATTTTCCTCACGGAGGACATGGAGGCCCAGACGTGGGGCCAGCTTACCCCCCTGACCTGACCAGACCTGGATCCCTTGTCTGGGGCTCTTTCTATGTTGGGGGGAAGAAAGAGAGAGAGAGAGAGAGAGAGAGAGAGAGAGAAACTGCCTGGCGGGGTCTACATGGCAAGGGGTTGGGCAAGGCCTCTTCAGAATGTTTGCTTGGAGAGTAGGGCTAGTTAGGACTCAGGGAATCAGGTTCCAAGGAGGAAAACACACATCTGGGCACTGGACACCATCTTGGGGCAGGCCCTGAGGAGGTCTGAGCTAGTTCCAGGACTTGCAGGGGACCTAAGACACCGGGTATGTTAACAAGTCTGCAGGACACTTTGCCTGCTCATCTCCTGGGGTTGGTGCCAGGCACAGCTGTGAGGTGAGCACACTTGGCCTTCAGGGCTCTCAGCTCTACCGTGTAAACCTTTCTAATAGCTCCCATTGGCCTCTGAGCACAATTTTTGCTCCTCCTCCCACCCCTTACTTCCCCTGGCTTCATTTTCTGGCTTCTCCTTTCCCTTGCTCCACTATATCCAGCCTCCTCAACCTCAGGGGAATTCCGTGCCCCACCTCCCCCTTTCTAGGCTCCAGCTCTGTTCACTCATGGATATAACAAACTCCTTACAGGAGAACACCTGTGTGGTCCTCTCTCTCCTCAGGTGAAATGCATTTGTTTTTACAGGAGCCTTCTTGGGACAGCACGCCCCTCTTCTTGCCTTGGCCCAAGCTAATCAGCTTGGGGATGTCTGCTTCCCGCTGACCTTCCCTTGGAGGTACCAGCCCCTTTGCTGAGGGCATCTCCTTCTTTCTTCCTAATTCATGTGGGGACCTTCCAATTGCTTCTCAGCTGGAGACGGTGACCTTGCCAACAGAAGACAACCCACTGGCCTAAGACTGGCTGTGAGTGAGGGGTCAAGAGTGACCCTGGCCTGCTCCGGGAAGGCTTTCTTGGCTGCTCCCCTCCACTCTGATCCTGGGCAGCTGAGACCCGGGAAGCTGGGTTGATCAGCCCAGCTCCCCCCAAACCCTTCTACTTCTTTGGAGCTCTCCTTCCTCCTTCCCCCTTCCCTGCCCTCTCTCTCCCCATCCTCTCATCCCTGTCATCACACATGGTGGATTTCCTGTGTCTTTGTGATCAGTTCACTGATATCTTCCAGGGAACTGCTATATCCTTCCCCGAGGTTTTTCAGATCTCAAGGTGGCCAAAGGGAGCTCTAACGAAACTCCAGGCCTCTGTTGGGGAGGGTTTGGGTGAGGTGGTGAGTTTACCTGGGGACTCCTGAAACTTACTAGAGGGAGGGGGCCTCAAGTTTGTGACTGGCACTGAAGTGACTCCTTTTTTTGTCATTTGCACATATCTTAGGTCTAACTCTTGTCTTGCAGGCGAGGAGTCACTCCCCTATCTTGCTGGGTCTTCATGGGATTGTGTAAATGGGATGCTGTCACGTGTGGACATAGGAGAAGGGGGAGAAGGAAGCGGGTGTGGGCAGAGGAGAGGCTGCTGTTCCTGTCTGTGCATGCCGCCCGGGCCTCTGGGTGCCTCACCTGCTTGGGGCCTGTAGCTCCCTCGTGGCCTCCTCTGCTCATGGGCCACAGGCTCTCAGGCTGCAGCCCCCTCCCCTCCGACACACTCAGGGCGCAGGCAGCAGCCGGTGTGAGGTCAGTGCTGGGCGCCCTGCCGGGAAGCAAGGCCCACTATGGCCTGACGGAGGACACAGACTCCAGGACGTCCCTGGGGACATGTCCTTGCCCCTGGGGATCATGGTGGGTTCTCGCCCCCCCCACCCCTCCCCCCCCCAAATTCCTTCAAAAGGGCCTGACAAAGATGAGGTCTCTCTCCCCCCCAGCCACCCATGCCAAATGTGAATCATATTTCATTTACGGCATTTTCTTTCAGTGAAAAACACATAGTTTGACCAATTAAAGCCTCTGTTGGACTAAGCCCCTGACAGAATTGGGGAGGCAACTGAAAAGGACGTCCTGTTCCTATGGTTTTTCATCTCTTATTATTTTTTTTTTTTCCTTTTGGTCACGGTTCAGATTTAGAGAGAGGCAATGATGGGAATCAACTATGTCCATTCTGGCCTGTTGGCGGCTGTCAGGATCCAGCTCCCAGCTGTGCAGTCCGGGCCAGCAGTGAGGCCCGGCTTGAGAGGCAAGCGTGAACTCTGAGAGGCCCCAGTGGGCCCCTGGAATCTGGAGGAGAACGAGGGGGGCTGCCTCTGCTGGGGAGGGCCAGGGGGAGGGGAGCCCCACAGTGAGTGTAAAAGGGAGGAACCTACTCCAGGGAGTGGGGAAGGCAGGGTGGAGAGGGCAGTATGGCCAGAGGGCCTCCCACCAGCTGAACCTGGTAGAGTGAGGGGCTGTGAGTAGACACTAAGGAGCAGAGACATCGCAGCCTGCATGGGGCCCTGAAGACTGGCTCCATGGGTCCGGGAGGTGGGACTGGGGCAAGGGAGGACACATATGGCAGGTGTGAGGCAGTGAAGGTAGTTGATGGGTTAGTTTCTAAGATCTTCTGGGGCCTGTCAGAATCATGGAGCAGGCAAGGTGCGAGTGGGTGTCCTTCACGAGCAGGCGGGGCCAAACACGGCCTCCCTGCCAAGGGGACTCCATTGGTGTACATGGCATGGGCTGGGAAGACCAGGGAAACCTGAGCAACAGGAGAGGGGAAGGAAGGAATGGAAACTACATTTGCTGGGCAGCTATGTACCTGGCATGGTTATTGGGTAAATCACACATGCTTCATTTCATTCCAGCAAAACCCATTGATTCATTCACTTATTTATTTAATCATTCAACAAACATTTATTGAGAGCTTTCCGTATGTTAGATACTTTTTTAGGCACCGGAGATGAAAATCAAATGAAACAGGGTCCCGCCCCTCTCTCAACAGCTCACAGTCCAGATGGGAGGGGCCTTCCGTCAGGCTGGGTGGTCATGGGTGGCTTCCTGGAGGAGGTAACATTTGATTTGAGTTTGAAGGTCTTAACTAAAAGAAAAATTAAAGAGTGGTGGTGGTATTCCATGTGGAAGTAGGAATGTGTGTGCAGGCACAGAGATTTGAAGCATTAACATTTTCAAGGAAGTGTAAATGGTTCCCTGTGACTGAGGCCAAGGCTTGGAGATGGGCTCAGAGGTGTGATGCAGGGATGGAGGGCCTTTTGGAGGTCCAGGGGCTACAATAGGGTCTGAACACAAAAGCTTTGCAATACTTATTTATTATTATTATTTATTGGTGGGCGACATGACAGTGCCATTTTATATACTCAATTCTGTCTGTGGGGTCACGCTGGACATAGGGAGTCCCATTGAGGGGTGTGGCCATGACTGGGGGTGGGGAGCAGTGGAAAAGCTGGTATTAGGATGATGGTTTCAGAGATGGAGAGAAGCGGGTGGTTTGGGGGCTGCTGGGGAAGATGGACAGATGGGACAGGATTGGAAGGGGAGGGTGAGGGGCTGGCCACATCTTTCGGCTCATGCAGTCACTGCTGTGAGAGCCTGCCATCCATATGTGGAATTCAGCAGAGAAAGACACAGATGTCGTCCCTCTTTTCATGGGATCGCCGGCCCAGGAAGGAATACAGTGAATAAGAAGTAAACAGAGTGGTTCATGTAAAGAGGGGCAAAGAAGGGGGTTTGGGCATCTGGCTATGCTCTTGGAAAGTTCTGACTAGTGCAGCATCTCTAGGGAGACCAACAAAGCCAGATGGGAGAGGGGTGGAGATTTGAGACAGAACAGGGAAAGCAGGACTTGGAGACATTCCTCCTTTCCCAGATGGCAGGGCCACTGAATGTGTATCTCTGGTCACTTTACTGAGAACACTGGTGCAGGAACAGCATTGCGGGTGTGGAGAAGCTGAATTTGGGTGTCTATGGGGCCTCCGTGGGGTGATGTCTAAAGGGTGGTCCAATAAGGAAGTATGGCTTTCATCTGAGAGCCCATGACTGAATAATTGAGGTTCGAGTCCATTCACATATATGTGGCAGTTGAGCCCATGTGGGGGTGTCATTCAATAAAAAGAAGGAAGAGAAAAGAATGAGTCATGGAAATAATCGGCTTTTCCTCTTCCCTCTCTCTCTCCTGTTTGATAAAGCAATACAATTTTAATTAACTTTTTGGGAAGATTAAAATCTGCACGTGATGAACATTTAAACAGTGCAAGAGGGTATACAGTGAATGGGGAGTTCCCCTCTTGATCCCTAACAACTCAGTTAGGATCCCTAACAATCCCACCTCTGGAGACCCATCAGTTTCTTAATGTATTCTGGAAATATTCTAAGCCTGTAATGCAATTTTATATCAATGTTAGCCCATTATATTTACTTTCTATCTTCCTTTTAAAACTTAACTAAATATCTTGGCAATTATTCATTATCAGCACTAAAAATCTATCTCATTCTTTTATACAGCTGCATACTATTCCACCATGAACCTGTTCCATGATTTAATTAACCAGTGTCTTTTAAATGAGAATTTTCAGGCTGTTGCTTTATAAACAATACAGCAAAAATATCCTTGAACATACAAACATTATTTAGGGATTAAGTTTGGCTGCATGAAGAGTCAACTCAAACAACAGAGATTTAAGCAATGCAAGGACTTATTTTTTTCTCAAGTTGTGAGAAATCTGGGGTGGGCAAATGCTGGCATTGGTTTAGTGGTGCAATGATATCACAGCAAAGTCTCCATGTTCATTTCCTGTGGTTATAAGGTGGCTGCTCCAGATCCCGTCACCGTATCCCCTTTCCAGGCAGGAGGTGGGAAAGAAGACAACAAAGGGGAGTTGGGTGTGTTGTCGGCTTAGTCTGTTATCCTTTTAAGGGAATTTTCTAGAGGCTTCCAAACATTTTTTTTTTCTTACATCTCATTGGCCAGACCTGTGTCAAGCGACTATCCCTATCTCAAGGGAGGCTGGGAAATATCTTTTAGTTTGGCTCATTGCTCTGCCAACAAAATCAGGTTCTGCTGTAAAGAAGGAGAGAATGGGCACTGGGTAGATGTCTGGTAAATTTTATCTCTAGTACAAATTCTTATAAATGGAATTGCTGGATTAAATCCTCCTATGCATTTAAAATTTTGATTATGCCAAATCGCCCTCCAAAGGGTTTTTTTTCCCCCAATTGCATCTCTACAATGTGCAAGAGTGCCTATTTCCCTACATCATGGCCCACAGACTGTTGCCAAACTCTTTATGTTTTGCTAATCTGATGGGCGAAAAATGATCTCTCATTGTTTTAATTTGCATTCCTTTTTCTGTGAGTGAGGTTGATCATTGTCTGTGTTAAAAATATTGGCATTGAGAGGAGAAGAAAATCCCATAAGGGAGAATGAGAAGCATGGACTGGGAAAGAAGAAAAGCAGGAGAAGCTGGGCTCACAGAAGGGGAGAGAGGAGCTTCAAGAATGGGAGGAGGATGGGAGGAGGGTGGAAGGGACACTACCAGATGTTGCAAAAAGTAAAAATAAGGACAAAAGAATGCCCATTGGGTATGGCAACATAGGGGTCACTTGGGACCCTAGGAGGGACCCCAGCTGGCTTAGCTGGAGTAGAAACCCAGTGAACCCCTTTCCTGCAAAGTATTTCTTTAAAAAATTTTTTTAGATGAGTAAATGAATTCAGAGGGGTTAAATAACTTGCTTAAGGCTTACAGAGCTTGTAAGGCAAGGAGCTAGGATTTGAGTCCTTGTTGTTGGACTTCCAGGATCTCTGATTATAACACCCATAGAGGTTGTGGTGGAGGGAGAAGATTTGTTTAGAACTGCTGCCTTAAAGACCTGGAAAGGGCCTTTGAGATTATGAGTCCACTTGCCCCTTTAACTAGTGAGGAAACTGAATACCATTAAAATGAAGAAACATGGCAGAAAATGGGACAGCTTTGCAAGAACCCAGACTGCTGGGTTTCAGGGCATTTTGTGGGATCACTCTTTTTTCCAGCAGGGGCGCTAGTGAGTACCTCAGGTTAAGTAGAATTTACCAGTCTGTCAGCACCTTAGACGAAACAACTTCCCTGGGTCCTGCGTGGAGTCCTCAGTCTCCCGGAACGAAGAGAGATGAATCCAATATATGATCTCAAAAATAATCAAGGTATTGCTAAATATCTTGGGTTCTGTCAGTAGTCCTCTGGGAGTGGTCTTGGAGCTTACAGCAGACTCAATGCCATTTAGAGAATTACTGCTCCATTCTGTCATGGCCCATGCTCTAAATTGCCTCCATCTGATGTCACTAACGTTATGTATTACCATCTATTTTGGCTCTCAATAAAGCCAACCAGATAACCATATATCTAGCTTGTTTGATGATGTAGTTACTTATTCATTGAAAACATTTTTGTAATTAGGCTTAAGAAAATTGATTATTATTATAATAAAATATAAATAATATATATAAATTTAAAATATAATAAAACATTATTACCAAAATAATCCCTGCTCAGGAGTTAATTTAGGGAGGTAATGTGCCCAGCCTCTAAAGACAAATCATGGTCGGCTA
This sequence comes from Enhydra lutris kenyoni, assembly GCF_002288905.1. NCBI lineage: Eukaryota > Metazoa > Chordata > Mammalia > Carnivora > Mustelidae > Enhydra > Enhydra lutris. The sequence goes on from NW_019154090.1 coordinate 30,254,445, forward strand.
AGGCAATCATGGTAACAGGTTCCTTTTCGGCTAGATACTCACTTTCCCAGAAACCCTTGCAACTGGGTGGGGGAGGGGTCTCACGTGACACCGTTCTGGCCAATGAGTATAAGAGACACGCATGAGAAGAGCATTAAATCTTCTACCTCCTTGCTTTAAATGTGGAGGTTACGTAGAACAGAGGCAGCCATCTCGCAAAAGCAAGTGGCAACAAGAGATCAGATAGCCAGAGAATGGAGGAGAAGAAAGATTGGTCTTTTATGACTTTGTTACCAACCCTGGACTCCCAACCTTCAGATTTCTTATTATGTGAGATAATGAACTGTCTTTATTGTTTAAGCCACTGCTACTCATGTTGCCGAGTATTTGTAGCTAAAAACATTCCTGTTACACTCTCGGATTTTTACTTATACAAAGGCTCACTCATTATTCAGTTAATTGCATTCTTCACTTAATAGAGCCTGGTGATTTATTTAAATCTACACACAGGTCTGCCTAAGTGTTTTCTTTTTTTACAAGCATATAATATTCCATTACAATAAATATACTACAATTTATTGCCCCTTGGTTGAAATCTAGATTGTTTCCAGTTTTCGCTTCTTCAGAGCAGAGCTGTAATGAACATCTTGAACATACATATTAGACTCTTTTGTCAGTGTATCCAGAGGTTAAATTGCTGACAGTGGAATTGCTGGATCAAATGCTATGTGAGCTGTGGAATTCAGTGGTGTTTCTAAATCATCCTGCAGAGAGGCTCCATCGACATACACACCCACTAACAGTGCACATGCACGTCTCTTTCCCCAAACTCTCACCGAATACCTGTTGTTCAGTGTTTGCATTCCTGACCCAATCAGTTTTGAAAAGGCATCTTACTGTCTCAATTTGCATTTTCTTCTTTATGATTCAGGTGGAACATTTTTTCTTATGTATCCTGGACATCTGGGTTCCTTCCTTTGTGACCTCCTGTTTTCACCCATTCCTCCATTTTTTTCCTGTGAGGTTGTGAGGCCCTTTCTAATTAACACAAATAGTGTTTTTGTGTGACTTCAGAAAATGAGCCTTTGACAAATATGTTGCTAGTTTTATCCCCACTCCCCTGTTGGCTGTTTATCTTTTGACTTTCTTAATGGCATTTTTCAGCCCTCAAGCAATTTTAATTTTTATGTAGTTATATGTATCAATCATTTCCTTAATAGCTTCAGGGTTTTTATCTTACTTAAATAGAAAGGACTTTGCCCTCTGGGATGATAAGTACATCTACTAATTTTTTTCCTCTTAATACTTGTATGGTTTCTTTTCTACACTTAAATATTTGCTTCAACTGGATTTTACTTTGCTCTGAGGAGTAAGATAAGGATTTGCTTTATGTTTTTCCAAACAGGCCCTGTGTTGCTGGTTCTGAGGAGTCAGACTTGCATGTGAGGACCTGGGTAAGTCACAGTTATCTTCCTGTTCCCTTCAGATTTAGATGGTCTTTGGCGTTCGGAGGTTTTTTGTTTGTTTGTTTGTTTAATCTTAATTCCTGTTAGTTAACATACAGTGTTATATTAGTTTCAGGTGTACAATATAGTGATGCAACACTTCCACACACCACCCCGTGCTCATCACAAGTGTGTTCCTTAATCCCCACCACCTGTTTTACTCCTTCCCCACCCTCTCCCATCAGTTTGCTCTCTAGCGTTGAGAGTCCCTTTCTTGATGGTCTCTCACTCTCTCTTCCCTTTGCTCATATGTTTTTTTTGCTTAAATTCCACAGATGAGCAAAGTCATATGGCATTTGTCTTTCTCTGACTGGACAGTTTTCAGAGGTTTGAAGACACCAGGAAAGAGAACGTTGCAAAGCAGGGGAATGGCACTCTGTGGGAATTTCCAGCACTAGGGCAGGCGAGGTGGGGGAGGAAATTGGGGAGTAGAAGGTCTGTCCCGAATCCATGACCTTCAGGGTGAAGACCGTTTTGAAGGGTCAGCTTCGAGAAGCCTTCTAGTGGGGCCTGGGTGTGAGGGATTCTGAGAATTTCCTCTTCAGAGAAAGCTGGCTGAAACTATGAGGAAACAATGATCTCGAAGGGGTCCTTCGAAGCTCTCTCTGAGATAGACACACAGCCTTCATTCATTCCCCAGGTGGCCAGAAACAACACTTTCAACTGCATTTTGCTCTTCACTTTCTCTCATTCTCCTGTTCCCCTGGTCGGTTACTCACTGGCCTTAGGCTTCCCCCAGATCCTAGGCTGTACCAGTCCCACTGGGGACACAACCCACTAAAAACCTCAAGACTCCTGAGCAGGAGTAGAGTGGAGGCGGAAGACCAGAGTTCTTGGCCCAAAAGAAATCGCAGTTATCCATACATGTGTATGGTCAGTGCTCTCCACAATTCCCAGGAGCCTAGATTTTGCAGATGAGCTTGCTCTGAGACCATTTTTAAGATTCTCTGAGGAGGCTAAAATAAAAGGGTGTGATAATATAAGAGTTGGCAAAGGTGTAGAGTGTTTGTGCAATGGGACTTGAAAACTGTCTGGTGGTGTCCCTGGAAGCTTTTCATCCCCATACTGTATAAGGCATCAGACTCCTGGGTTCCTACCAAAAATGAGGACCTATGTTCACTAAAAGATGTGTACTAGAGACGGTGATGGCCGCAATGTTTGCAGTAGTCCCAAACTGGAAATAATTCAAATGTCTATTGATAAGAGGACGAATACATAAATTGTTGTAGAGTCACACAGTGGAGTCCAATTCAGCCACGAAAACTTCCCCAAACATTCAGTATTATATGTATTATAGGCTGACTTGTGTTCCCCTCCCCAAATTCACACGTTGAAGTCCTATACTCCAGTACTATGGAGTGTGACTATATTTGTGTGGCTATATTTGGAGACAGGGTCTTTAAAGAAGCAGTTAAGTTACGAGGTTATTAGGACAGCCCTTCATCCGATATGACTGGTGTCCTTCTAAGAAAATGAAATTAGGACACAGACATGCACAGAAGGAAGGTCATGTGAAGACACGGGGAGAAGACGGAGTTTACTAGCCAAGGAGAGAAGCCGCAGGTGAAACTGATCCTGCCAACACCTTGCTCTTGGACTTCCAGCCTTCAGAACTGTGAGAAAATACATTTCTGTTGTTTAAGGCCCCCAGTCCTTGGTACTTCATTACAGCTGCCCTAGGAAACTAATAAATAGGTGATAGTATGAGCACATCTCATAGATGTTACGTTGAGTGAATGAAATGAGACATCAAGCAAACAAACATACAGTATGATTCCATTTCTATGGGATTTAAGAAGAGGCAAAACTAATTGGTTCACTTCAGGGTGTGAGTATTGACTGGAAAGTGGCAGGAGGGAGCCTTCTGGAAATGTTGGAGCTCTTGATGTGGGCAATGGTTATGTGGTTATACACCTACATAAAAATTCATCAAGCTGGATACGTAAGACTCTTAAGATTTGCGCACTTTATTATCTGTAGCCTATATCTAATAAAAGAGTAAAACAAAAAAAATTCTTCAGAAGAGACATGAGTATTTTGGGGTCGGCATCACCTCCGTGTGGCTTGGTCCATCTGCCTTTACCAACAAAGCGTTGGGAATGCGGGCCAAGTGAGCACTGTCCAAGTCAGTTCCTTCTGAATTGGAGACAAAAATAACCACATCTCAAGTATGTTCTTTCCTTTTTTTCCAAATGGGAAAGGCACAGGCTTTTTTTCACATTCCCAGCCAGAGGGAATCTTTCTCAAACTTTCCATAGAGATTCTCCTTTGGGCAGACACCAAACATGGACATTTTCCACCAGGGGAAAATATGCCGGGGAGTTATAGGCTGCTGAAAAAAGAGGGTAGCGATGGAAATGATGGCAGAGCCCCCTCCCCAGCCCAGCCTCTCCCCCATCCTCTGGGAGCCACTCTGCAGTGGCTGTACATTGTCACCTTGAGGGTACTGATCAAAGGGTCTGTGACAATGCTTCTGGAGGACAGGGGTGGGAGAGTGGACTGGGTCAGACAGCGGCCAGGCTCCAGCTCACTCTGAGCACTGGGCCTTTCCTGCCTTGTGGGAAGGTTTTGATTCTCCAACCCCCACACAAATGGAAGGAAGTCACAGATATTAAAAGAGTGTAATGCAACATATAAAATGTGGATGGTGGATGGAGTGTTCCAATTCTGTCTGGCTCTGTCCATCTGTCAGACTGTGGAGAAGGAGGAGCCTGGTTTCCTGGCTGCACTGTCTCTCTGTCCTCCCCAGACTCCTCACCCCTACCATCCCCTCCCTGTCCAGCCAATTCATTTTCCTCCTCACCATCTTAAGTGCCCAGGGGGATGGGCACTTTAGGAATAACCATATAAGGCAGGCACTGTGATAGCATTGCTAGGAAGGTATTTTTCAGGTGAGGATGCCAAGTTGAGGGAAGGGAAGTGACTTGCATGAGATCACACACCTAAGAGACATCAGAGCCAGGATTTGAATCCTGACTGGTGGGATCCAACGCTTGGGCTCTGGGCACAGGCCTCAGCTGCCTCAGGTCTCCTTTTCTTGAGAAGGGCATTCCTGGACTGTTACATTTGATCCTATCTCTCCAGCTAACATTTTTTTTTGACAAATAATATTATTTCATTTACATACACAATCTAAAAACAGAACAAATGAACCAAACAAAATAGAAACAGACTCATAGATAGAGGGAACGACCTGGTGGTTACTGAAATAGGGGAAGAGGACTAAGAGGTACAAACTTCCAGTTGTAAAATAAGTTACATGACAGGAATATAACAAAAACAAAACCAAAGTTTGATCTAAGAACGAGTCTTTTTTTGGATCTCTGTTTAGTTCCTGTAGTTGGTTTTGTCCTCTTCCCACAGCAGTATCATTCTGCCTTAATTAATGTGTGATACAGAGCAATTTCCCCCAACCTTCTTCTTTTTTTCTATTAACACATATGAACCCATTTTGTGTCCGGTATTATTCAGATGAGGATTCTGTAAATGGGCTCGACATCTAGTCATCTTTTGTCTTAGATTCAGGCTTCAAAGGCATTTTCATTACTTACTTATCAAACTAGCAGTTTAACGAAATATTAAAAAAAATGAAAATATCAAAATCTATGATGAATAAAATATTAAAACATTAATTAAAGACAGGATCAGCATCACTGATTTTTCCTTTTGCTTTAGGCTTGAATATGGCACCGTTATGTCAACCTATCCCTGGGTCCCCATCCCCAAGACCTTCCCCAATACATGATGGTGCTTTCAAAGCCCAGTCTTGGTTGGACCTCTTCCTCTCCTTTGATCTTTGTTCTCTCTTGTCCTTGGAACTCTCAAATGGATGCTCTTGTATGCCCTCAATTTTCATCTCAGTGTGGGGGACTCCAAATTCTTCATGCCCAGCTCTTCATGTCCTATCACTTCCCTTAGGTGTGTGTCTTGTGTTTCCATTGACTTGTCAGAATCTCCCACTGAATGCTGCTGACCTCCTGAAGTCAACTTGTTCTCAACTGAATTCACCCCTTCCCCCATCCCGTCCTCAGCTCTCCTTTTGACTTTCCTGTCAGTCAGCAGCAGTGACCTTCTTGATCACCTGGCTCCTCCCTCATCATCATTTTCTATACCCAGTCTGCTATCAAGCCTTGTTGCAGTTTATTCTCAGACACCTCCTATCGCTGCCCTTTCTTCTCCAGTAACCCACACAGACTATACCTTGAACTGACCACTTGCCAGGGGTGGGAAGATACAGAAGTGAGGACAGATGAGCACAATGATTTGTCTGAGGTCCTCTGCTTTAGCAGGGGCTATAGGGAGGAAGGAAGGGATTCTCTTAGAGCTGTGTAGACAGGGCAAGTGGAAGTTGGAAGCAGAACTATGCACCATGTTGTTGAAATGTCTTCTCAATCTTTTACTGTGTACATGAATATTTTGAACCTGCTGTATTCCAGGTACTTGCTGGATGTTAGGGAAACAAAGATTGAAAATCAGTTCAGGGTTTGAAAAGCTCACAGCCTGATAGGAAAGACAGACCCACAGATCAACCCCACAGGAATATGCTATTTTGGGGGAAATGAAGAAGGAATAACCAATTGTGCCTGAAAGGATGGCTGGGAAAGTTGTCCTGAGGAGGTGACCCTGAGTTGAACTTCAATGTTAAGTGGAATAAGGGAGATGACTGATGTCATTGGTGATGATGTTGGTCACTGTAAAGGGGAAATATATGGTCAAGCTCACCAAGGTGATAATGATGTACAAGGAGACTCCATCAGGATGGGTGGAGGTAATGGGGCTGTAGGAGACACCTGACCTTAGTGCCTCTGGGGTAATAATTTGGTCACTGATAGGCACCATCCCAAACCAGTCCAGAGAGCTTCACTGCCTGATTTCTGGTGTCCTCTCACAATCATGGCTTGTGATTCAAGGTATAGTTTATCTGTGCCTTATTCTTCTTGAATGAAGAAGCATTCAGAACCCTGACATCCACTTGACTTATAAGCAGAACATGAAGATAATAATTTTTTTCTGGCTAATCACTTACAGGGACTTGCCTGCTCCAGGGTCATAGATATTCTTGCAACTGGCCTTGACTTGAGTTTAGTCTGAATAAAAAGTCACTAAGAACTGAGGAAAGGGAATTTTTGCCCTAACGACTAGTTGATCAGCTGGCAATGATGTTGGACATCTGGTCCCCAGCCCGCCTCTCCCTTGCAGAGCCCTCTGATTCAGCATCTATAACTCCATATGCCTGGTTGCCAAGGGAGTATCTGGGCTGGGTCTAGAGAGCTTGTGGAAGATCAAAAACGGAGCTGTAATTCCTACACTATTCCATTCTAGAACCCCTGGCCCTGGTGACTGATAATTCCAGAGTGCCTTCCTCACCCCCAAATATCTCTCCCATTAGCCTGTCACATGCTTGAAGTCTTGCCATTACCACATCATTTCCTTTGGCCTAGGTCTTGCCTTTCCAGGCAAGGAGGAACATATCAAGATGTTATCACTCTCAAACATCCCAGTTACAGAGTTTATAGGACACTGTCTCCTGGGCCACTGCATTTTAATGGTGGGGAGGGGGGAAGAACTGTTTAAAATCTGGGCCATCTCTCAATGAACAGGACTGGATGAGTATGTGTAGCAGAAGGGTTGACAGCTTTGGGACCTCTGAGGCCTGAGGGTGGGGTCTTGCCAATGATGGGAGGTGGAGGAAATGCCCTAAATTTGGCTTGGGACTTTGGGTTGAGCAAGGTTTAGAAGTGAATGAAAGCAATAGGTCTCTGTTTGCTTGAAGGCATCAGTTGGGAGGCCCTGCAGAGGGGAAGATCAGAGATCCAGTACTGGAGTCCCTGCCTTTCACTTGTGCCCTGCTATCACTTTCCAGAGCTAGTGCTTTGGCAGGTGGGGCCAAATCCCACGACATGATTCAGGACAGACATGGCCAGCTAGGGGCAGCCAGTATGGCAGGTGAGCAAGATCTCTCATCCTTGCTCCCTGTAGGGACTTTAAGCTCTCCTGGGTTTGCTCAGGGTCCTCTGGCTTCCTAGCTCCTACCCATAGCTTTTCTTTTCCCAGCATGCTCTTAGTGTGGAGACAAAAGGTTGCTTTGCATCGGAGGAGATTGAAGCTCCAAAAAAAACCTCAGTGGAAACCCAGACATTTCTTTGGTTTTTAAAATTTTTAGAAAAGCTTTAGCAAGGCCTACATTTTTGTCACTGCAAATGTAGTCTAACTTGTCCCTCCCCCCAATAATCAGCCACATTCTTTAGCTGTGTCTCCACACAAAACACCTTGTCCTGGTCCCCTTTCCAGTGGCAAGAAGCCAGGCCTTGAGACTTCAGAGAACTGAAAATTCTGGGGCTGGATGTTCCCGGGTGCGTACCACCTGGCTGAGCCAGCTGTCCTGTTGCAGAGGGTGACATTTATGTTGGAATCTCATAACCATAGGCAATCAGGTTCTAAATTCAGGAAATTCTGAGAACTTACTGGGTAACTCTGAGTTATCTTTTGAAAACATGAAACAGGAATTGGGAACAACATCTCAAGCATTGTGACTCTTAAGACTGAGTCTCCTAACTCTTCAGGCACACCTGTCATTCATTTGCTCACAGATTCATTTCTTATCCTTCTCCCTTCTCTGCTCTAGATTGCAGAGAAATGTAGTTCCAGGCTCCCTGGTGCTGGAGCCCACCTTGCAAGAGTAAGTTGGATATTTACACCCTGGGGGCAACTCTTAACTAATGACTGACAGTTGTGGGGTTATCAATACCCCAGCTCCCCTGCCCCTGATGTAACCTTCTGCAGTACTGATCCAAAGTTACCCTCCTGGCATTTTGGTTGATCTCACACCCTTGCCTCGTCCTATTCCTACTTCCATTTTCTCAGGCCCTACCAGTACTCACGCTTCCCCCACCATTCACAGGAATTCTCATCACATGGGGAAGACAAAACAGTATCTCTGTCTCATACTCCTTTTTCTAACTTCCCCCGGTTTGAATCAGTTGGGAACCTGGCCCATACTGTCATTTGGGCCATGTCTGAGAGCTTTGCCTTCCTGAATTTAGGGTAAGTCTGTAGCGGGGATATTACACTCCTTATCTCCCCCTGAGATGCCCATTAGGCACCAGAACATCTCTAGAATCACCCTTTGTCAGAGGTGAAAGGCTGTGGAGGTCACTGAGACCAGATGAGGAAACAAAGCCCCAGAAAAGCTAAGGGGCATATTGACTAAATGATACTTTCTCTTTTTCTCCTGACTGAGATGTGAAGGGAGCTATTGTGTCCTCATGATAGTCATTTCTTTGTTTATTGAGTTATTATTGGTAATGCTTTGTGGTACCCAGAGGGGCCCTAGACCTTTGACACAGGTGGTTGGGAAGCTTCCTGAAACTGTTTTGCGAGAGGGAGACACCATGTCCTGTTTCAAGCTATGCTCTCAGCTTATAGAGCTGCACAGGGAGGTGAGTGTAAATGGGGTGAAGTAAATGGGGAATCACAATAGGGTTTGAGGGATGTGGGTAGAGTCCAGTGGGATCCTGAGAATTTAGCCCAGCCTTGCTGAGGAGAGGAGCAGAGAAGAGTTCCATGATGAATAAGCCTGAGCTGAATGTTGAAGGCAAATGGGAGTTTCCAAGGTAGAAGAAGGTAATCCCCCCAAATTCAATATTCAACCAACATTGGATATAAATATGATACTTTTTTATTTGGAGAGAATTTTGCATAGGGGTTTGAGAACAGAGTTTGGGGTCAAGTGGGATTTAAATCCTGGCATCATCACTTCCTTTGTGACCTTGAGCAAGTTCCTTAAACTCTCTGAGCCTCAACATCTTCAGCTGTGAATTGAGATAATAAATCCCACCTCACTGGATGGTCATCCAGTTCAAATGAGATGAACAAATTCTTGACTTGTACAAAACAATGGAGAAGTTATAGGTATGATGTTTTTAGCTTTTATCACCATCAAATGAATGTTGATAGTTCTCCTACTGTGTTCAAGCATTGAATGATCCTCATCTTGTCCCATGCACCCTCATTTGAGACAACAGAAGATATTATACCCTGGACTAGAGACTCAGAGGGAAGAGATGACCTGCCCACTCTTAAGTGGGGTTCCCCAAGAAGCAGTCACCAGGTGAGCATGTGAGTATAAGTACCGTACTTCGGAGGTGATCCTGGGAAACACTGGCCAGGGAGGGGAAAATGAGACAGAGAAGGGAAGTCAGACCATCCAGGAGGCATTTTCAGTCTTGTTTCCACCTTGGGCAGAGGGGCTCGGTTCCATGGGAAACCCCTGGATGGCAGTGTAGAGCACATGCCTCAAGGTTACCCCAACCAAGGGGGATGCCGCAAAGTTATCCACCAACTGCAGCTGTGGCTGAGAGGCCACCCTGGGGCATCTGGCATGCCCAGCCTGTGGTGCAGACAACACAGCAGACTCTAGTGGCCAGAGAGCAGGAGGGTGCCCGCAGCCGGGTATGCGATATGGCAGTGGCCAGGGCCGGTACCTTCAACAGGACACTAGCCGGGTCTCTTTCCATGGTCTTGTGCCAGGGAACCAAGTGACTGCATGAGTGGAGATGGGTGCTAGGGAGCTAGGAAGGGAGACTGAGAACAGACAGAACTGGGCAGGTGCTGCATTGCCCTCTGGCATTTACGCTCTGCCTCAATGAGCAGTCTGGTTTGGTGTCCTGGACAATTTAAGTGCTCTGTTTAAGATGCTCTTCCCTTAACTTGGTGTTTATGGATAACTCTGAGTTGATTTTACCACTGTTGCTTCATCAAGAAGAGAAAAGAAAATATTGGACTAACCCCCGCAGCTCTCTGCCTTCAACCCGGATTCACCTGCTCTTAAATTTCCTGCCAGTCCTCTCAGATCCGGAGAAAGATTATTAAACATTTCTACTTGCAGGCAATTTTCATATGTAAGCACCACATGCATGTTTTGTCTGTCTGGTGCCATGGGTTGTAACCTTAGGAACAATTTGGATCCAAGGGGGTTATTTGGGACGTAGTCCCAAGAGTCACTCAGAGGAGTGGAGAGGTAAGACAGGGAAGGGAGGAAACACCAGTGGAGGGCACATTAATGGGTTGGTGGGGGCCCTCAGGAAACTCTGTCTTGCTGGGGACCCTTGCTTGACTATTCCTCGAGAGAGGGGCAAGAGGTGAGGAAGCTGGGGCACTACCCCCAACTCCTCCCTTCACTGGGGGAAGGCTGCAGTTTCTGCGTGCTCTGTGCTCAGAGGAACCCTGTACAGTCAGATAGTGAGCTCGGGTAGACCTGTAGGCCCGAGCCGCAAGAGATCAGTAGTGGGAGCTCACAGAGGACAGAAGGAGACCCTCTCCGAGGAATACACAGGCACTGGAAACTGCTTGATTTCCTCCTAGTGGGGGAGTGGCCACCGATGGGAATGATTCTTTTATCAAGCCACTTCCCTACTCAACCAGCTTCCAAGGATCCCTGTCACTTACTTCATCCAAACTAACTTCCCGCATTCTTGCCATTCCAGCACTGCCTGATAATTCTTTACCCTCCAATCCATAAATAATTATAACCATAACAGAATGCATAATCAATCAAACCTACATTCCTGCTTTCCACACCATGTACGCAGTGGGAGCTAATGCACATTTGGCTAATGGATTTAATAAATTGTCTTGGGCCTGCCCCACCAGCACTATACACAGCTAGCTGTACCTTCATTCCCAGCCTTGCCCACCCCCCTCCAAACCTTCTGGGCCTGCCAGCCCACTCCTCTCCTTCTGCCTGCCCAGCTCCTATGCACGACTCAAAGCCCAGTTATGGTTGTGCCCTCGTCGGATCTTCTTCCTCCCTTTGCTCTTCACAGTGCATGTTCGGGGGGTCACTCATCAGGCCAGTGGCTATTGGCCATCTGGTTAAGTGTTGGCTCTTGTGGCAGGTGTGAGCTTTGTCTGCCCAAGGATGGGGCTTGAGTCTCTTCTCCATCCCCATGGCACAGCCATGCACGGGGCCAAGTCCTTGGGCAGTCTTCCATGAACACTGGAGTGATGGGTGCTGCAGACACGATTATGGGGACCATAGTGGATGCTCTTGGTACCCTGCCCACATCCCTGCAGCATTCCTTCTGCACGGTGAACACTGCCATTCCGCCCCAGGACTCCTTTTTTTGGCTGGGGAGCTTGTATGGTCTGTGTGTAGGGCAAGAAGAGGCGATGTATATACACACACATGCACAATGAGCTACAGAGCAGGAAGGACACAGCGCCATCTGGCAACTTCCTCATCCCCAGGTGAGATGACTTTGAAGGGTGTGCTCTATGCTCCCTCAAGGTTGGACCTACACACAGCTAGCCTCGTTCCCAGCCTTGCTCACAGGAGTAGCCCACAGTGGTGACTTGCTGGGTAACATACTCCCTTTTTGGAGTTGCCTTCTCTTCTTTTTTCAGTTCTCAACACCCCCATGAGTGTTTCCGGCTGTCCCCTCTCCCCAGATTAAACTTGCCCTTGAATTCTTATCTCAACGTGTGCATTCAGGGTCACCTAGACCACGTGGGTGGCCTCAACATGAGAACCAGTGGGTGTAGGATCCCTCAAGCATACTGAGATTGTTGGGGTTCACTGTGTCTATGATGAGGGCTGGGAGACACTGAGTGTTAGGGGCCAGGTAGAGCTGAGGTGCTGAGCTTGGAGGTAAGTCTGAGGTCAAGGGAAGGGTCAGGTGGGCCTGGGAAGCAGGGTTTCTAAGTGTAAGCTCTTTGCTAAAGAAGAGAAAGGTTGATGAAGTTGGAGTGACCCTGAAGCTTGGTAAACCCTGAGTATTACCAAAAGATGTGCTCTGAATGGAAACTACCAAGTAGTTTGGTTACAGGGAGAAAGTGCCATTTTGGCCAGCCAAAACCCACACCTTCCTTCTGAGTCTGAGTGGCTGCTTGGGTACCTTTTGCCAAGGAATCTGCTTACCTTTGTCCTGACACAGTACTTGATCTGTTCCCCGCTGAGGGAAACCTGAATTAGTGGTTATGACCTACACTTTGGGATCACAGATGGACCCTCTGACTCCATCTCAGACTCGCCTCTACTCCTGGCTTCAGAGAACACCTCACACTTGCCATAGACTGATTTCTCCCATCCCTGTCATTAGCCTAACTTACAAGTCCAATTTCAAATATTGTTCCAGAAACAGATGCTATCAGCTCAAGGAGACCTGCAGAGAGAGAGTGGGTCTCTGAGTGCTGCACCCTCTCCCCAAAAGCTGGAGCTCTGAAGGCACAGATCTCCTACAGGGTAGGGATCTCCTGTGGCCTGAATTCTAGGATATTCTATAATGTGACCTTGGCAATGAGGGCCAAAGGCCTTCATGGCTATGTGAATTTCATTTCTCATGCATCCATCTGTTCATCCCGAATCTGGAACACTTTTACCCATTGAAGGAATTAAACAGGACTTGGAAAGAGCTCAGCAAGACCAGCCAAAGACTCAAAGAACATTTGGCTCAAGGAAATTCCAGGAGAGAGAGAGATGGTGAAAAAGGAGGCTGGAATCCTGGCAGCTACCTCCCACCCAGAGCAAGGAGGGTAGTACAAGCTGCCAAAGGAAAGATCCAGGCCAGGCTGGGAAGCTACCTTCATACATGGGTAAGGATGAGAGAGGCAATGAGACTCCATTCTCCAATAAAGTCCAACACAGAAGCAATCAGTTTTGTTGGGGCTGTTTAAAAAGGACCCTGAAGGTACACTAAAGAATTTGTTTGGTAGAAAACCTTCTGATTGGGAGAGAAAGGCCTTGGTTTTTATTAATTCCAGTTTTTTCATTAACAGGATAGATAATTTTTCATCTTTCATAAAATTAAAAACTGAACCCTCATTCTGAAAAGTGAATAAAAATGTACTGCTTCTTGATGAATTTTCATGAACTGAATTCACCCATCTAACTGGCACTTTGTTAGAGAAATGGAAGATGATTAGCACCTCCAAAATCCCCACCTGGTGCTCTCTTCCTAGGCACTACTTCCTCGAGGGTAGACACTACCCTGACTTTTAATAACATAGATTAATTTTGCCAGTTCTTGAACATCAGATCAATAGAATTATTCAGTGTATATTCTTTAGTGTCTCTTTTTCCTTTCAGCATTACATATTTGAAATTTAGCTACATTGTGTGTAACAATAGACCATTCTTTTTCATTGCTGTACAGTATTTCATTTTATGACTATACCATGGTCTATTCATTCTGCTTTGGATGGATGTATGAATGGTTTCCAGTTTTTAGTTATTATGAATAAAGCTGCTATGGCATTCTTGTGTGCGTCTTGATAGATATATGTTTGCATTTCCATTGCACATCCCCCAAGGAGTGGGATTGCTGGGTCACAGAGTAGGTATCTACTTAGCATGGTAGATACTACAAAGTAGTTTTTCAAAATACTTTCAGCAATCTTGCTTTCACTAGCAATGTATGAGATTTCAAATTGCTCTATATTCTTGCCGATACTTGATACTTTTTGTATTTTTCATCTTCACCATCCTGGTGGTTGTGTAATGATATCATATTATGGTTGTGTAATAATATCACATATGGATATCACATATGTGTAATGATATCACATTATATTTGCATTTTCCTTATGACTAATCAGGTTGGGCACCTCATACTTATATGTTTATTGACCATTTGGATATCCTCTCTAGTGAAGTGCCCTTTCAGAACAAGCTTGTTCAAAACTTTTACCCATTTTTCTGTTGGGTGGTCCATCATTCTCTGTTGACTGCCCACAGTGTCTGTGTGATTTTTGAGCAAACCTCTAACCCTCTATAGACTTTTGATTCCTCACATTATTTTTGTTCTTACTGTGGAGTTTACTCCAACCTCTAAGGCTTTGGGGCAAGCACACAATCGTGGACTTTCAAGTGAGCTTATTTCATCTCCATGGTCCCTCTCAGACATGGGTATGACTTAGGCTGGTCCAGTGAGACACTGTTGAAGGATTTGGGAAGGCAAAACTCTTTCTTCTGATATTTCTTGATGTGAGGATGATGTCAGATGATTTTAGAGCTGAAGTTGATCTTGTGGTCTTGTTGCCATTGATCCATGAAGACATGAAGAGATGCTCAGAGGGAAGCCAACACCAAGGAGAGAAGAGAATGTAAAGAGAGAGAGAATGAGAGAGGGAGAGGGGGAAAAGAGAGAATAGATACAGCAATTCTTTTTAGTTTTTCTGTGAGCCAGCATTTTTTTATCACTTAAAAGGAAGACAATTAGTTTTGTGATTGCTACTGATGCCCTGCCCATGTTATCCCTTTGCCACTCACTATTCCATTTCCCACCCAAAGCTTTCTGCTACAAGCACTTGAGACTGAGGATGTTTCCTAGTCTTTGGAATCTACTTGTATAGGGCAAGCTGGAATGCTGGGGCTTAGAGGAGTCTTGGGAGTAATCCTGAACTAATGAGAGGGGACAGTTGGTGAATAAACACTCTAGCTTCCTCTCCCTTATGTGGGACACCTTGATGTATTCTATATACTCCCTAAAAATTTGCCAGCAGAAGTGAGCTCTCAGCTTTTCACTCTCAGCTTTTCACTGTAGTGACCTGCTCACTGATTCCCACTTCATGGGCTGCCTTCCCTGCCTGGTCTCATTTTCCCACTTTTCTCTTGGGGCTGCCTGAGATCACCTCCTAAATAAACCAGTTGCATGGCAATCCTTGTCTCAGAGTCTGCTTTTGGAAGATTCGAAATGAAGATTATAAAGGAACTGGACTCTAAGCCAGAATTTCCATGAGCATTATGGAATCCAAGCTAATCTAATGCAATCTGGGTCAGTTTGAGGGTTCTGTATAGAGCTTGAGTAAGTCTCTGAGGGTCTAAATAAGTGTAAAGTCATCTCTGCCTTCAAGAAACCTACCAGTTTGGTAAGAAGATAAGACTCCCAGATAAAACACTGGAAAAAATATATCTCAGAACTCTGATGTTGGCAGGCTTGGGCCCTGCTCTGGGGGCATCTGGCTAAATTTGACTAAAATCCCCAATTTTGTGGTTCCTGAGAATCCAGTCCAAAGTTCCTACCCATTTTTTCAAGTTCCCAACAATAGACTGGACACAAATCCCATAGCCACAGAAATCTGATCACACACAACAGTTTGATAGTTTGGCAATTTTAGGGAAGATTTGGAAAATTATAAGTAATCATGTCTCTCACCTTACAGCTATCTCCCATGTGTGGAGGCCATATCTCCTTGAGTACTACCTCCATCCACAGGACCCTTCTCATTGGGTGCTGCCCCCAAGTCATCGGCTCAAGCTTGGTCCTGATTATTTCCTCCCTGGTGGAAAGCCTGCTGGGCTGGCCAACCTTCTCCAGGGCTCTTTGAAAACTGGAATAAATATCTAAAAAACTGAAGTCTAGTTTGATCTTGAAGTTATCTTTGAGCCCCCTCTTTCTCTCATCCTTGAAATCCAATATGGTGGCAAAACTTATTGGCTTAACTTCCATGATACATCCAAAATCTGAGCACCTCTTACCTTCTCCACTACCACCATCCTGTCTTGAGCCACTGTCTTCTCTTTTCTTGATCGGTCCAATACCCTCCCCACATGTCTCATGATTGCCAACCTCGTTTTCCTTACTAGTAGCTGATATATCTTTCTAAAATTATAGATCACATCAGTATATAAACTCTTAGCTCAAAACCCACCAAAGGCTCCTCATCTCATTCAGAGTAAAATATGGAGTCTTTCCATGATACACAAGGGAGGGGTTGGCCTTCATCGCCACTTTGACCTGAACTTCTACTGTACTCTTTGCCCACTCTGATCCCGCCAAACTCCCCTCCTGCTGTTTTCTGAACCTGCCAAGATCGGTCACAACTCAAGCCTTTTGCATTTGCTGTTCCCTCGGCCTGGAACGTTTTAAATTAGATTTCAGCATGAGTCATTCCTCATTTATTTGGAATCTTTACTCAGAGTGACCTTCCTTGACCATTCATATATCACCCCCTATTGGCACTGTCTGGTGCCTTATTCTGTTTTATTCATCCACTTGATATAGTCATTATATATAAACTTAAAATTATTGATTTATTTTTTGTCTCTATCAGTATATAAACTTTTTGAGGTAGAGGAATATGTTGTTGTTGAATACTGTAATCTTGGTGCCAAACACAGAATATTTGTTGATGAATGAATGAATTTCAACCTTGAGAAAGTGTGGAGCTCCAGGGTTGCTCCTGAACTTTGATCTACAGAGATAACGCAATAATATAACAGAGATGATGATGGTAAGACTCATTGCTTGGTCTGAGAGTACAAGTAAGACCATGTCTCTTTTGTATTTAAATTAAGCCTTAATCTTTAGCTACCCAGATTAATGGTAGTCCAGTATCTTTCTTTGGGTTGAATTACACTATGATATTTACATAGTTCCATGGAAACCCTTCTGCTTCTAGAATCCCTACAGATAGAATTGAGGAATCAGATTCATTTTTCCTGATGCCCTCAACAATTCACTCTTCCTGAAGCAAGACTTTGTTAGACAGACACTCTGATGAAGGGGGAAGATCATGATTCTTCCATCAGTGGACAATGGTAATCACATTTTGACTTTCCTTTCTTCTTCAGTGTCAAATGTGGGGCTCCAGCACTTTAGTTCCAGGAGAAGAAGAGTAGGCGATATCTGCTGCTGGGATGGGCATTGGAGGGAGCCCAGACCCTGCAGCAGGGATGTGGAAGTTAGCTGTGATGTGTGGGCTGGGAGAAGTGTAGGCTGGACCTCTTGTTTCATACCTTCTTGATCAGGCAGCAGGTTGGTCAAAGCAGTCAAGGCAGATGGCTGTTGAACTTATTTATAAATATCTGAAGAACAGAAACTTTCTTGCAAGGATACTTTCTTCTCAGCCTGGGGGATGCTGTGTCAGTTCCAGGAAACTGGGCTCATCTTCTATGATGATATCACACCCATGACTGTGATGTCACTTCCTCCATCTCCCATGACAGCATTCCCCTGTCACAATGGGAACACTTGCTCTGTTGGCCTGCAGTGACCTTCAGATCCTCACGACCTCTCCTGGGGTCCAGCTGCTTGACAGCAAGTGCATGGGTTAAAGATGTGTATTTTTCATCCCCAACCTCTGCATTAGATGTAATCCCATTGTGGGCATGGCAGATTTACAAAACACTGCCCAGCAACTCACTTACCTGGGAAGATGTGGTTTGTTTGTAATCGCTCTGCTATTGTCACATATGAACCCCCACTCAACCAGTCATGGTTGAAGGGGCTGATTCCTCCCCTACTCCCATTCTAGAACTTACTATGATATAATACTTTAGCCGGCCCCTTTAACTAATGCCTGGGATCTTTGGGATAAAATTGCTTCTACCCTCAGCCACCCCATCTCTTCTCCCTTAGATAGATTTGGGTGTAGGGGCAAGGGGCTCATGAGCCTTTTTAATCCTGGAGAAGATGAGGATTCTGGGTCTGCATGAGGTCTTTCTATGGCCCTCTGGCTCCTCTGTCCCTGTTTATTTCTTCCCCCCTGACACTTGGGCTGAGGTTTGTTACAGGACAGCTCAGTCTTGCCTCTGCCTTTCATCTGACTCTGTGTCCTTGGCTAAGGGACTGGACTCAGCGTGGGGACACCCTCATCCCTGACAAAGCTCACATGTGTGGGCTGGGTCCCCAGGCCCCTCTCTGCTCAACCCCCACCCCAAGGAAGCCTAAAGGAGTTTGTGGGCCCCCACCCCAAGCTGGTAGAACTCAGAAGCAAGTTCTCTCCATTTTTACTTGGACTTCAGATCTCTACAAATAGCCCCAGTGTCTATCACCTCTCAAATTCTTGTACAGGAGTCAGTAATTTGAAGAAAGTATCTTTCTATTTTTCCAACAGCAAGATTTCTTAACCCACCCCCTTCCAGGAGTGCATTCTTTCCCTGCTATTTTGAGTCTCAGAGCTGGATAAAGAGCCAAGGGTATAAGAGCTGAGAGTGGAAGCTTGGGATTCAGGCTGCAGCCCTAAGTCTGAGACCCAGCACAATCACTGGGGTTTCTGTGGCCCTCCAGCTCCTCTGTCCCTGTGCTGGTTGTCACCCTGCTGAGACTTCGGCTGAGGTTTGTTACAATGTGCGGCCATGGGCAAGTCATTTTGCCTCTTTAGGCTTCAGTTTCCTTATCTGTAGGATGGGAATAATCGTATCTGCCTCTCAGTATCATGAAGATTAAATGACACATTAAATGCTCAGCACATGTTTGCTGAACTAAACGGGCAAATGAATGAGCTAGCTGATGGGCTGGACTTTGCCAGTTCACTTGTGAGCATTGTAATGGTAGGGCAAACACTCCGGCCAGACTTCCCGGTCTCTCCTCTCTAACTACTTTTAAGTAAAAACTGCTGTTTGTCTATAATTGCTTTTCTCTTTGCTGTAGGTTGGTTTATCCTCATAGCAGATGGTGAACTCTCCAAAAGTGGAGACTAGATCTCCTCCTGTCTCTTCCTCAGCTTGGCAGATGCTCAGTAAATGGTCACTAGCCATTGTGTCCTGTTTGGCCAAAAGGACTCCTAAATGCTGGCATGGAGAGAGCAGAGGCTAGGCCTGAGATGAACCCTTGGAAGTACCAGCTTCTGCCCTCCCCAGCCACCTGGAAAGCTCACTTTTGTGTCCTTGATATAGAAGTTAATGTCTCAGAGTAGCTGAGACATTAACTTACATGTGGAGAGAAGACAAGATGGTGCAGGGGCTAGGCTTAAGAACCAAAGGCTTGGGGCCTGGAGAGAAACACCAGAGCAAAAGATGTAGATGAAAAGTTTATATCTGGGTGGTTTTAGTAATCAAGTGATGGATGGCTGTGGACAAGACTGTGATTTTGATTTACAGATAAGATGGTGATTACCAGAGGTGTAGAGGAGGGGGGCTGGGCAAAATGGGTCAAGGGCAGTAGGAGCTATGGTCTCCCAGTTATGGAATGAGTAAGTCATGGGAATAAAAGAAACAGCCCAAAGAATATAGTCAGTGATATTGTAACAGCAATGTATTGAGACAGGTGGTAGTTACACCTGGTGGTGAACATAGCACAATGTATAAACTTGTGGAATCACTACGTTGAACACCTGAAACTAATGTAACATTGTGTTTCAGCTGTACTTGGATACAAAAATCATACCAGTAGGCTAGTACATTTGCTGAGTTTCCGGAGTACTCAGCAACCCCTCACTCTAGAGGCAGCTAAGTCTCTACCAATCACACACAAAAGTGCTTTTGGGAGAGGCTGTGAATGTATCAACAAATTCAGCTCATCTCTGGGCTCAGAGCTCAGATCTCAGGCCGTGGTGGACCACAGTGCTCTCCTCTCTCCTCTTTGAAGTGTGAGAAGAGTGTATGTGACGACACTTAGGCATTCCACACCCATGGGCCCTTCTAAAGGAAATTGTATCACCCTTGATGATAAGGAAGGGGCCCAATACACAGGCTGGCCCTGAGAAAGCTTGGCATGAATGTTCAGCTTAATAGAGTAAAGTGAATAATTAGGACAATCAGATAATCTCTTTATGGAATTTTACCAGGAAGCTATGGAAAGAACCTGCCAATATGTATTAGCGGGAAAAAGAAGATAGGCCCGTGGCCAAGACACACTGGTGGTGAAACACAAGAGTGATGAACCTCTTTGGGTTGAGAGGAGGACCACACAACTCAGTCCTTGGGGTTGCCTCGAAGCTTCTCAGTTCCCTTGAATGGAGTTACCTGGGTGGGTCTCTGTTTCTTCGCTGTGGTTTAAAGACCCTGCTTTGCAGCTAGAATGTGATAACAAAATGGAAGCCCTAGCCAGCTGAAGCAGGAAGGTCATGCTGAAGCCAGTGCTTCTTAGACTTTCCCATGCCCCTGGGTCACCGGGACATCTTGTTAAAATTCACATTCCCATTTGTTAAGCTGGGGTGGGGTCCGAGATCCTAACTTCCTAAGAGCTGTCTGTTGAGGCTTATGCTGCTGGTTGGGGGATCATGGTTTGAGGACCAAGGGCTTAAGCAAACAACATACACGCGCGCGCGCGCACACACACACACACACACACACACACGCTGCACACCCACACACCATCCATCACCAATTACAAATTTTACCCAGAAGTTATGAGAGACCCCTTCAGGTAACCTCTAGTTTTGTTGTCTAAACTTGTCACTTTTCACTTAACTCCACTATAAAGCTGGAGAAAAACTGATGATTTAGAATAACCAACTACTTTTAATTTATTTTTGGCATGGGAATCCAGGATATGTTAAAAATTAATAATAAATGTTCTTTAACTTAGCATAGGTTTCTTTTGTGTTTTAGGACAAGAAAATTCCATTAAAAAAAAAACTGTAAGAGTTTATTTAGCCTCCTGAAATTGTACCTTTAAATGTCTCCCTGGGGAGGACTCATAAAACAGTAGGGAAGAAATGGATTATTCAATAAATGGTGTTAGGACAATATCTTTACAACTTAGGGAAAAAAATCAATTTAGAGTCTCATCTTACAATACACCAAAATAAATTTCAATGGATTAAAGGACCAAATATAATACAAAAAAAACTGTAAAAGCATGAAGGTATTTCTAGATGGGGAATACTTAATAAGGTTAAAAAAGTTGGAGGAAGTGATAAAAGCTAAACATTTTATTACATAACATAAAATTTTCTGTCTGTATTTCCTCCTGTTCCCACCCCATCATAATTAAACAAAAATCAAGATAATAGCTGAAGAGTATACGCATCACCAATATCAAGAGAGAGGGCAGTTCAATTAACTCTGTGCCATTGTTGAAACTCAGAACTGTACCCCCAACAGAGAAAACCTTTCTCTATGTAAATCAAGATACAAACTGCAAAAGAGATATAAAAAGAAAATAAAAATAGCTGCTGAAAACACACAAACATTAAAATATTGGCAATACACACACCAAGCCAAAGGTTGATTATTTTTAAAAAAGATTTTATTTATTTATTTAACAGAGTGTGAGAGCACAAGAAGGGGGAGCAACAGAGGGAGAGGGAGAAACAGGCTCCCCGTTGAGCAGGGAGCTCAACACAGGGCTTGATCCTAGGACTCTGGGACCATGACTTGAGCTGAAGGCAGATGCTTAACTAACTGAGCCACTGAGGTGCCCCTGATGTTCTTAATACATAAAAATAATTTTGAATTTGGTAAGCATAATATTAATACCTCAATAGGTACATGAGTGAGCAGACAAGTCACGAGAAGAAATTTAAATGGCTAAATTAATAAAATGCAAATTCACTCACCATTGGTACTTTTAATGTCCCACCTATCAAATTAGTCCCAAGTAAAGGAAAAACAGGAATACCCAATGTTGGTGAGAGTGTATTATGGTTAAGCTGAGTAAGGACCTCCAAAAAGATCCATGTCTAAGCCCTGGAACCTTTGAATGTTATCTTCTAGGGCAAAGTGGGTGTTGCAAATGTGATTAAACTAAGGATTTTGAGATTATCCTGGATTATCCAGATTGGCTTTAAGTGTCATCACAGGTGTCCTGATAAGAGGGAGGCAGAGAGAGAGTTGTCTACAAAAGAGAAGTAGGAGATGTGTGGATGGGGGCAAGGGACTGGAGTAATTCAAGGAACGGGTCATAGGCCTAGGAATGTCAGCGACCTCCCTAAGCTGGAAAAGGGAAAGAAATGGATTTTCCCCAAGAACTTCCAATCTGATTTTGGACTTCTGGCCTCCAGAACTATAAAGGAAGAGATCTGGGTTGCTTTAAGCCCCTAAATGTGTGCTGATTTGTTACTGCAGCAATAGGAACCTAATGCATGCAGCGAAACAGCTTTTCACATAAATTGTAAACGGGAATGTCAACAGTGTGACCTCTTTTGCAACATTCTCACAATATGTGGGGAAAATTATAAAAATTTTATATCTAATGATTTAATCATTCCATATCTGGGAATCTATTTCAAAGAGACAATTTGGTAAAACTCTCTTGCATGAAATGCTCATTATCTTTATAGTAGCAACAAACTGGAAACAAATCAAATGTTCAACAGAAAGGGAAAGACTGAATGAACTACAGACTATCTGAGGACAGATTATCATTAAACCATAAAATCTTTATAAAGATCCTGTAAAAATATGGGGAATGTTATATTGCATAAGTATTACATAAAAGTCAAGACATAACATTACCTATGCACCATGATTTTGACTGTGTAAAAATACACAGAAATAAGACTGAAAGGATATAGACCAAAATATTTGCTGGGTGTGGATGATTATATTTATTTATTTGGCTATTCTATTGTTTCATATTTTCTATAATGAGTGGGCAGTATTTCCACAATGGAGTAAATAATATCAGTAAGTGGTCCCTTTAGAAATGGAGGGGAAGAGCCCTGGATCTTGATGTTGGTGTCATGGCCAAACCTTGAAAGAAATAGATTATTTAGGGACAAGGCAGAAAGGAAGGGAGGAAGTGTGGAAGAGTTTTAAGGGCTTGGCTCGCAGAAATGAGGGTAGCTCAACAGTGAAGAGTGACTTCTGTTAAGGAGAGGAATTTGGCCTTGATTTGGGAGAGAGTTATGGCAACTGCTTAGCAAATTTGGGAATTTGGAATCACTAGATATAAAATCACGTAGACATAAAATTTTTACAGCTTTTCCTACATATTGTGAAAATGTTGCAAAAGAGTTCACACTATTGACATTCCTGTTTGCAGTTTACACAAAGGCCATCTTACTGCAAAGTTAGGTCTTAACATGCTTGACAAGATAAATCTTTTTCAGAAAGAGGAGTAGTCACAGTTGGTATTCTACCCAATATCCGCTCCTACCTCCATTCCCTGGCAGAACCCTAGCATTGTGCTGGTGGCCTGCCCCCTACTTCCATTCCCCCAGTCCATGTCAATCAAAAAAGCACATCTCAGAGGCGCCTGGGTGGCTCCGTGGGTTAAAGCCTCTGCCTTTGGCTCAGGTCATGATCTCAGGGTCCTGGGATCGAGCCCCAAGTCGGGCTCTCTGCTCAGCGGTGAGCCTGCTTCCTCCTCTCTCTCTCTCTGCCTGCCTCTCGGCCTACTTGTGATCTCTGTCTGTCAAATAAATAAATAAAATCTTAAAAAAAAAAAAAAGAAAGAAAGCACATCTCAGCCCCCCTGGAGATGGGAAGAGGATGGGATGGTTCTTACTGCTCTAAGCCACTTATGGAAGTCCATCCTCTCTTAATATATATTTCCAGAAGACGGATTTAAGCTTCTGTAGTCACAGAACTTAGAGTAATGCCCTGCACTCAACAGATGTTCAATAAATGTTGATGAATGAAACAATCAGCACTTGACCTTCCCCTAGCAATTTTTCTTAGTCTAGTAATAGACACATGACCTAGCTCCGTCAAATGAGGCTGAAGAGAAGGGCTTTTAAGGTTATACAAAAGGTTCTTGGTGTTTTCCATTACTTTGAACAAAGAAGTGCACTGCCCTGTTGCTTGCAGGCACCACTTTGCCACCTTGAGAAGCTAGCCTGAGAACAAAGTGCCCACAGAGGAGAGCAGAGCTGAGAGTATCTCTATGAAAAGGAGCCAGAGTTTAATCTATATCTGTACTTCCAGGTATGTGAGTTCAAACACTTTATTTAGGACCCTTTGTGTTGGCATTTATAATGTGGGGTATAACAAGAGTCCAAAGATTTTTAAAGTATTTAGAATGTCTAGAATTTCAATTATTGAGGGCTTACCTGCTGAAGTGATACAAGTGGTCCATAACCAGGTATGGATTTGTATTCAGTGAAGGAACTAGCTGTTCACTAGATTGACAAGATGGTACTGACAATTATCTTTCTAGTCTTAGAAAGGGTAAATGAGTGGCTGTGTAACTGAGGTAAATATATGGCAAGGAGAAACCTACTTGGGTTAGGGCGTTCCTCAGTCAGGATGGGGTACTTACGTTGCCATAACAAACACTCCAACAGCAAAGGCTTATTGATTGCTATGTTACATGTCCATTGTGTTTTGGGGAGGAGGGAGCTCTGTTCCTCATAGCTGTCAGGAATCCAGCTTGTTGGAGCAGCCTCAGTCTTAAATGTTGCTGCTCTTTTGGAGGAAAAGAAAGATCTCTGGAATGTTTCACGTAGGTAATTAAATGCTCCAAGTCACAAGTGGCATGGGAAGCCAGCTTCGTGGGTGTGTAAACTGTGTACAAGACTCCGGGCTCAGAATGGTTCCAGGCCTGCTTTGTTTTTATTATTTATTTATTTTTTGAGAGAGAGAGGGGAGAAGAGAGAGAGAGAGAAACGGAGCAGGAGGGGCAGAGGGAGATGGAGAGAATCTCCAGCAGACCTTGAGCTGAGTGTGGAGCCTGATGTGGGGCTTGATCTCACAACTCTGAGATCATGACTGGAGCCAAAATTAAGAGTCAGATGCTTAAGGAACTGAGTGACCCAGGCAACCCTCCATGCTTAAGGAACTGAGTGACCCAGGCAACCCTCCATGCTTGTTTTAATGCTCCGCTGTTGCCACGTTGAAATTCTTTTTTTTTTTAAAGATTTTATTTATTTATTATTTGACAGATAGAGAGAGAGAGAGAGAGAGCACATAAGTAGGGGAGCAGTAGGCACAGAGAGAGGGAGAAACAGACTCTCCAGTGAGCAGGAGCCTGATGTGGGGCTCAATCCCAGGACCTGGGATCATGACCTGGGCCGAAGGCAGCTGCTTAAACAACTGAGCCAGCCTGTCATTTTGAAATTCTTAGTAATTTAAAAATTGGGGCCCTACATTTTTATTTTGCACTGGGCGCTCTAAACTCTGTAGCTAGCCCTCGTGATATGTGTTGCTTATATTTACACCTCATTGGCCAGAACTGATCACATGTCACACCTGGATCACAAGAGGGCAGAGAAATGCAATTCTGTTCTGAACCAGAAAGAGGGAAGACCCAGAACATTTGATGAACAGCACAGAAGAGGATTACAGAGTACTTGTCCTAAATCTTTTGTTTTACGGAACTGAGGGAAGGCTTCCCCTTGGTATGCAGAGCTCTAGGTTGGTAGAAGAACTTATTTGCATAATGGTCTCAGGATCTTTCATGAGAAAAAGGACAAAGATTTCAATGTCTGTTCCTGGAGATTCAAAGTTACGGAAATCTGTTGGGGTGGACCAAGCCCAGGGGCTGGGAAGAGCAATGCATTTTCAGAATTGAAATTCACTAAGCTGAGGAAGGGACTCAGTGTGAAAGGGTTTGGTGAGGCAAGATTTGTTCAGCCCTCTGTCATGGTGATCAGCTCCAGCATCCGGTGAGTGAGCATGGGCTGGAAACTAAGATGGCTCATCCTTGGATCCCAAATATGAGGCCTTTACTGCATCTGGGCAAGCGAGGTCCACAGCTGTGGACAAGGATGGAAAGGCCCCATCTCGGACACTGACAAATAACGGGAAATTAAGTCCCACAATTGGTGGGACCCTGGTTCTCTCTGGCATTTAGAAGCAAAAATGAACACTGTTCAAATTGATTCAGGCTCCAAGTTCCTTAGAAAATTTGCAAGGAGGAGCCTGCTTGAGATAAACAACAGACTTCTACTAATAGGACCTGAATGAATAAGACAATGTGAAAGTCAGTGCTCTATAGCTTATGTTGAATTGGAGAAGTAGCTCACATGGTTACTTTGCAGCTTAGAAGAGCCATGTTCCTGTAAAACTATCTAAAAGAACACTCTAAAATGGGAAGGAACTTCTCTCCCAGTGCTTGAGGCAGCCAAGCTGAGTACCCATGGGACCACAGAGCAACTTCAGTGAACTCTTCTGTGAAGCAGCTGCTGTGCTGGGGGACACAGGTTCCTGGGACCTGGGCTCAGCCAGAGAGTGGAGAGTGGGAGAAGTTGTATTCCAGAAGACCTGGTTGGGTTCAGGGCATACCCACAGCTCTGTGAAAGAGGCCCATGGGACCAGTTGTGCTCTTCACTTTTTTGCCTCAAGGTTGGGGCTCTTTTGGCTTTTACAGGGAATCTCCTGGAAGACAGATGTTTGGTGAGGAGAAAAGGATCCAGTGCAGTGACCTTGACCAAATGAGCGTTTCACCTACACTGGATGCTCTTGGTGTCCCGCCCAGGCTCCTTTGCCAGGAAGGGGCATGATTTCGCCATTGCCATGGAGCTGTTATGTTGGTGGCCAGAGACTCACAAGGTCTCCTTCTCCCAAGAACTGCCCTCTGCTGAGTGGGAACTACCTCCTCTTGGAGATTATATGTCCCCTGCTGGGGAAGGGCAACTTTCAATCGGTACTAAAGACTTGGCCCTCTTATCTGAGGGTATGTCTGCTCAGTGGTACCATTCATGCCCAAAGTCCCCGCTGGATTCCAGCTGAGATCACGACCTTGCTTAGCTCTGTCATCTGCTGCATTTGCTTCTCTCATTCTCATTCTCCTGAGATTCCTCCTCCACTAGATTGTGTGCACCTGATCTCCATCTCAGATGCTGTTCCCATGAGAACACTCATTCCCCTTGTGCCCTCGCAGAAGTTTTTGGGGAAGGAAGGACAAAGGCTCTTGGGTAGTGAAAGGCTCCTGGGCAATGGGATGGGGAATGTGGAGGAGGGAGGCACAGTTCTCTTTCTTCATGGATGGAAATTAGTTTCCCAAAGACTGAGGGTGAAAGTCACTGACAGCGTCTCTGTGCAAGTCCCAGGGGATTGCAGAAAAACCATTCAGGATTTGAGGGACCAAGGCCAGCTCTGAAGAAGGCACATGGGCTGGGCTCTGAGCTGGGACTATGTCCCAGTACAAGTTAGTGTGGTTTGGGAATACATTGAGTCACAGGTTTTTGTTTTTCTTGCCTTCTCTTTGTCCCCATTCCCTTCTCTCCCTTCCTTAATCCACTCCTCACCTCTAGAACTTTCCATCCATTTTGGATGAGGCAGGGTTTCCATGAAGGGACATGTCACTGAGGGTATTCTTGCTTAGTGAAACTGCACTGGGCACTAACTTTGACCTGTGGCCTCTCACCCTGACCCAGGGACATGAGGCGCTATGCAAGCTGTGCTTGCTGACCCCACCACCTTGGACCAGAGGTGTTCCACATGGCCCAGTTCCCCCACGGTGCTGCCCACTCCTCATTCCTTTCCCTCTGCTCTTAGTCTGTCTAACTCTGGAATCTCCTGGTCTGGTCTTTTGGAATTCTGGAATTCTGGTTTCTCTTTACAGGGCTCCTGATACCAGGCTTATTATGCCTCTATTTCTTTTCTGCTTAAAATCTTTCATGGGTGGGGCCCCTGGGTGGCTCAGTTGGTTAAGCATCTGCCTTTGGCTCATGTCCTGATCCTGGAGTCCCTGGATGGAGCCCTGTGTCAGACTCCCTGCTCAGTGGGGAGTCTACTTCTCCCTCTCCCTCTGCTCTTCCTCCTGCTCCTTCTCTCTGCCTCTCTCTCACACTCACTCTGTCTCTCTCAAATAAATAAAATCTTGAAAACAAAGAAGAAGAAGGAGGAGGAGGAGGAGGAGGAAGAGGAGGACTTTCACTTGCGTCCCATGCTTTCTAAAATCTTCTCCATGGCTTGCAACACCTTGCTTGGTCTGCCTTCCTCCACCTCTGAAGCTAGTACCCCACCCCCCCAGCCTGTGCACCTCCTGCCTTGGCCCTGCGTACCACATGGCTCTGATTCTCCAATCCCTACTCATCCATTGTGCTCTTGCTTCTGTTGCTACCTCTCCTTAGATTGCCCCTCTTCCTAACCGACCCTCCCAGAGTGATACGAGCTACTTTTCCTCTCTGAGCTATTTCTTGTCATCCTGGAGGCAACTGCCCAGCCCCTTGCCTTGGGCCCTTTCCTGCCTCTCTTCCCCCACATCATTCAATGCCAACTTTTAACTGGGAACAGCCCCATTGTATTGTACTTCTAGGCTACAAAAAAAAAAGCTTATCTAGAGTTGGACGATAAGCTTTTCAGAGGCAGGACTGTGTCCATTACCTCTCTGAATCTCAGGTGTGTCGCAGGGGGCCTGGCACAAAGCTCCTGGGAGGGTTAGAGTGCACTGGACTCACCATCCACATCAACTTCCTTCTAGAACCCTTTTTATACGGAGGGGTTGGAAAATCAAAGTCCAGACTCCCATGAAGCTGGGGTTCTGAACGAGATTGAAACAGAGGCCAACTTTCTGCTACTTCCATAGGTTCCGCTGGCCAGCAGGCTTTGGCCATGGAGATGCTGGGATTTTCGGCAGGGCATTCCAGTGGTGAGTCCCTAATTTCACGGGTGTTGAGAGGCAGACCTTGGTGATGTCTTGTGTTCCTCTGTGTGCGTCATGGGAAGGTGTTCCTCTCCTGAGCTGTAGACATGTTGTTTTCACTGTCATGTTTCTTTCAGCCCTCCCAACAGTTCTCTAAGTACCTAGTTTCTTGCAATAAATCCACTTTTGCTTAATTCAGTTCAAATAGTTTCCATTCTCTGCAACTGCCCCTTGGTTCATATAGTATGTTTGCAGAATATTGAGAGATCAAATGGTTCTCATGTAATAAGTTCTTTTTGCTGATGAGGACACCGAGGTGCGGAAAGAAAATTAAAACAAGCCAATGGTACAGCCAGGCCTGGAACCACGACTCTTGTCTCCTAGTCTAGTGATATTTCTCCTGCACCAAAGTGACATTTCTACCTTCACTGCCCCTCACCCTTTCCTGCCTCGTGCTCTAGAATGAGTCTAAGTGGGATAGAAAGGGATTGGACCATTGCTTTCAATATTTGTATAGTATATAGATATTTTCATATTCAGTGTAAATAATAATAAGCAGAGTTGAATGCTTTCTCTTCCTTTCCCCATGTCACTTCCCCATTCGCCAAACAGAGTTTGACAGAGTCACTTTCCTGTAAAGTACTTGCTCTAGAATCCTCGTCATAGGATTTGCATCTGAGGGGATCCAAAGGAGAGAGGAATTCTTCCCTGTCAGTAAGATGGCAAGTCTCGGGAAAGACTACAGGCCCTGGAGAGGGTAGCCTGGAGAGAAGACTCCTGAGAGGTTTGGAGACAGAGGTCATTGCCAGAGCTTACTACACTTGTCCCTGGAGGGGGGCCACAGCTGGACCCCTGGTGCCTTGCCGGTGCCATCCTTCCATGCTGCCTCCCACTGAGATCCTTGTTTTCCACCCCAAGGTAGGCTCCAAAAAGTAGATTAGTTTTGGTAACGTCTCTAGTGTCAAATAAGATGCTCTTGTTTACATCCCATGAAAGAGGATAAATATCTGGTCCTTTTTGTCAAACTACGGATTATTTAGAAAATGGAATAATTACCTTGAATCTACTGTTTTAGTCTATGAACTTTTCAAAGATACGGTTTGTTTAAAAGAGTCCCGCCTGCATTCAGCCAGTCCTAAAAACCTACTAAAACAAGGCTCAGTGCCTAGGATCTCTCCGTCTTCACAGAGCAATGATGTGTGGGATGAGGTCCCTGGGGACACAGAAGGATGATAGGGGCACACAGCCTGGACCTCCTTCAGCACACAGCCCCAGGCGGTAAAAAAAAAAAAAAAAATCTCCAGAGAAATGATAAGGAGATTTAAAAATAAAAGCCGGCAGAACAGCACACAATATCCCACATGCTGGCACCTCGTCCTCTCCAGCCGTGGCTCTCAGCACATGGCAGGACCCAAGGCTCAGTCCCCAGGGCCCTGCCACCTCAGCCACCTTGGGCCCAAGGGCTCTGCCCCAAGGTCCAGCCTAGCCAAGACTGGTCAACAGAGCAGAGAGAATCAGAATGACCAACATACTTAGAGATAAGGCCACAGTTTGTTGATTTAGGGGCTTGGTTATTCTCTAAATAAACTTTCCTTCTTCAAAAATTTCTTTTTCAACCAGAGTGAGTGTTTCCTTATTACTTTCCCAGGGGAGAAGCTTGTGTTTTGCTTTTCATAATTTTTTCTAGAAACCGTTCCCACACTTACACCCACCAGATACCAAGCCCCTCTGACCCTTCTTAGATCGGCCATGAAGGGTGGACACTGAGTCTGTGGTGGAAGTCACACATTCTCTAGGAGTCCCCTGGGGTTCAGCGGGGGTGAGGGCCGGGGGGCAGTTTCTGTGACGAGGACACGAAACCCGGAAAGTTGAGGATGGGCAGTAACCTGGGGCCATGTAAGAACAGGCAACACAACTCTAAGAGGGGCATTTACCCTGTCTCCATTTTAAAGATGAGGAAACTGAGGTTTGGGGTGTGTGTGTGTGTGTGTGTATGTGTGTGTGTGTGTGATGACTCATCCAAGACTGTGGTACAACCAAGAGAGAGATGTATACCTGGTCCAAGGACTCAGTCCCGTGTTTCTCTGCTTTTCTGACTGGCCACACAAGTTCACTATTGTGTCAGTTAGCTCCTGCCATGTGACAAAATGCCCCCAAATTGAGTGGATTAAAACAACTTCATGTACCTAGTTCATGATCTCTAGGAGTTGCTAGTTCTGGCTGGGCTCAGCTGGGCCACTCTGTTGCCCTTAACTTACTCGTGAGTCTGCAGTCAGTGAGGGTTGGTGGCCTTGCTCACATGACTGGTGAATGGCTGGCCACTGGCTGGCATAAGGATGGGGTGCCGGAACCCCTTGGTCTCTTCTCCTCTAGAAGGCTGGCCCAGGCTTGCTCACAGGCTGGTGGCTGTAGTTTTCCTGAGAGCAGCAGGAGGAGCAATCCCACCTCACAGCACTTTTCAACTCACTGCTCGCATCACCTTTGTCTCATTAGTCAGAGCAAGTCACATGGCCAACTTGGATACTGGGAGTGGAGGAAGACCTCACCTCTCGATGGGAGGAGCACACTTTGTAAGGGTGTAAGTACAGGGAGGGGAGAAATTTCCGTTCATTTCTGCAACCGACCCTGGTTACAAACAGCACAGTGGCCCACCAGGCCATGTGCCGGAAGGGAATAGAGTCCGAGCGTGAGCCCCAGTTCAGTGCCCAAGATCCTGTTACTGCTCTCTGCTGCTGGTCATGCAATGTTTTGGGTTAACCCTCCTGCCTATTCACCTTCCGTCCCTGGCAGAGGGCGAAGACCCTTGCGTGGTTGGGAGATGGGACATGGGAGAAGTAAGTGTTGGTGTGTGGGAAGGGAAGAAGCAGAGGCCAGGGTACTGTCCAAGGTCCAGCAGAGCAGCACTGCTGTGGTCTGGGTGTATGTGGTGGAAATTGGGCTGAGAATGTTCCACATTTTATATTGTGCCACAGACACTCGTCTTGGGCCCCACTGTCAGCATTCCTTCCATTCCTCTTTGATTCCCTCTCAGCTAGTTCCCAGGACCTTCCAGTTGTGGAGGATCCTGCTGATCCCACCTTTTAACTTACTTTTTTAAATCACTGAGCCATCGCATACTAAATATCCTGCCCCTCTCAAGGGCATTTGAAATATAAATAAACATGGAGGGAGAAGGCCTTACAGAAAGAGTGAAACTCTTTGGAATGTTGGGAAATTAGACAACATGGGTGGCCAGTGAGGATGTAGGTAATTTGGGGCAAGTAGGTTGGGGTGGGTGTCATTCTGGGAGACCTCCCATATGATCAGAAAGTTTGCATTGTATTTCTTGGTATGCTAACATCTAGGAGAGTAAGAGGTCCTAAAGCAGGGTCTTCAACCCAGAAGCATGTAGAACCTTGAATTCTTTGAGCTTGAGAGTTGGAAGGAAACTTAGAGCACAACCATGAGGCCCTGCCCCTCTTATAGGGTGCTTTAGGCAAGGGGGATGGGGTGGGGAAAGGACTTGGCAAAGGTACCAGAAGAGTGTGTTTGCTGGTATGTGTTGCTTGAAGTCACACAACTTGAGAGCCAGGTGGTCAGAACTGGACCCCAGATCTTCTGACCTTCAAGTTTACTGCTCTCACCAGTTCAGCCTTGCCCCTTCACTCCATCTCTGGGTAAGGGGCCTTGTCAGGGCTGAGTAATATTTCTAGTACTGTGGTTGCTACAGAGCTCACCATATGGGAAACATTAAATGTCCACCTCCGTAGGGGACTCCTAGATTCCTGCTAACCCTCCTGCCTCTCTGGGGGGCTCACAGGAGCCATGTCTCAGGCCCTTCTGGGTGGGAGTGTTCCCCGCAGAGTTGCTGGCAAGCCCTGTGACTGTAGGGATCCAGGAGACTGGCAGGGTAGAGGGCCACTGGAAGTCAGGTTCCTAGGTAGAGGGCATTGGGTTGGGGTCTGGCCTATTGATGTCTGTTCCTCAATCCAGCATCTGTCCTTCCATCCTGGGTGTGAGTACAGCAGGAGAAGCTGGTTCTGAGTTCACAGCTTCTTAAGACCTCATGATGCTGGGTGGGCTGAACATGTCATATGATTTATCCTGTTTCATAGGCATATCACTATGCTGATGAGGAACCAGGCTCTGAGAGCGAAGGTGCCCAGTGGGCAGGTGGCCAGGGCTGCCCAGTGGGCAGGTGGCTCTGCAGAGACTCACATCCTGGGGCCCCTGTGCGAAGCATAGATGCTGCCTGCACAGTCTGTGCAGTCCACACCATGAAAGTCCTTTCTTCCTGGTGCCTTTTCTGGAAGGCCCAGCTGCCCTCCCTCAGGAGGACTGGCTGATTGGGGCAAGCCTCTGACTATCCAATGGGGAGACTGGGCCTCCTGTTCCACTGCTTACTCAGCTTCTGTGTGAGCCCAGGAGCCACTGGTGCTGCTTGAGGGCCACCTTTTGAGCAGTCTTGCTTTAGAGGACCTTCTCGTTCCTCCCCTGCACTGCGCCAAGGACAACTGCCCACCAGGAGTTTGTGACACCCTGTCACCTCCCTTACTTCTGGGTCACACTCAGGGTAAGCAGGACTTTGGAATTCCCTATTTACATGGCCTCCTCCTGCTGCTGTGTGGGCATCTTCTTGGAGTCTGTCCTCCCAAGGTTAGCTGGGGCCGTGGGTGAGCTCCCCTGGGGTGGCGGGGTTATGGACAGAGTTTGGCCTCAAAGCCTCAGTTGTCCATACAGGACCAGGAATAGCCGTGCATGGTGCGGGGCTGGTGTGAGAAGGACATGGGCTCCAATCGGAAGCCTCCCTTTGTCCTCTCATCTCACCGCCCCCCAGATGTCAGGGGACAGACCTGCCTCTGGGCTTATGGTGTTTCTTGCCATGTTGTGACTGATGGGAAGCTGTGGGGGTGGCAAGCAGCTGGGCTCTTAGTGAGTTGCTCTCTGTGCCCTGGACATGCACCCCTTGTGGCACTGAGCCTGTGGACACTGCTGGCCAGCCCTTCCAAGGGTGGTTCCCACTCTCACGTAGCCCCTGGTTGGGACCCTTTGGTGCCCCTGATTGCTGTTCTGTTTGCTGTCTCAGGGGCTGACCCAGTGGTAGTCCGAGGCCGCTGGAGGGCAGGACAGTCTCTCCCACATCCCTCCAGCTCTGGGGCCACATGCACAGTCTTGGCCGTGGAAGTTTTTTCATAGCCTTGACTCTGGTTCTGAACTAGAACAGTCCCCATAGTGTCCTAGAATCTGACTATTTGGTGTTCATCCACTTACCTCATGGGGCAGATGCTCTCTAAAGGTAGGGACCACAGGCTTCCCTGGAACCTATGGGCCTTGCCAAGGGCTGGGCCCACTACTTACTTTAGCAGTAATTTCAGCTGGGTTTTCAAGTCTCAGGTATGCCTGAAGTTGACCTCATGGGGCATGCGTGCGCACACACACACACACACACACACACACACACACCTGCTACATACTTATCCATACACATACATATCCATGTGCTTATGCTTATTCACACTCATGAGTACATATATTTGTGTGCACAGCTGCACACATACAAACACACACACACACACACACACACACACACACAACCCCAGGTTTGTCCTGCTACTCCTTTTCCTGTCCATTTGGCTCAGATGGGGCTTAGGGATGGAGAACCCAGGGCTCCCAGATGCTGTCTTGCCAGCTGGGGGGCTGAAGAGCTGCTGTAACGTCCAGCCCTGTGCCCAGCTTTCTTGATGACATGAGCTAAGTTCATTTCTCAAGGCTGTAAGCCAGGCCAGACATCCTGATCTTTCGGGACACAACGACTGAATGAGTGCCAGGTCGTGGGCGGCTGCTCTGTCCTCAGGGCGGCGTTGGCAGCCTGGGCTCTCTCTGGGGTTAGGGGGTGTCTGAGTGCCACAGGGGGCCTCCATGGCTGCCATCTCTGAGCCTCACCCTGAGCTCGCACATGGCCATGGCTGCATGAGCGAGTGCTATGCGTCAGTGTGGCGGCCATCTTTGGCTGCCCCACGCAGACCAGAACTGAGACTTTTCTCACCTTCTTTCGGAAGGCTCAAACTGATACCAGATGCAGAAGTGCTTTGCAAACTGTAAAGTGCTGTGTGTTGTGAGAGGGGTTTTCATTTTAAAACCACAGTGGAGGATTTGTTGTCTTCTCAGGGAGCAGTGGACCTTCATTTAGGGCCTTTCAAGGACCTGGTCAGCCAGGGGCGACTTTTGGGCAGTTAGCAAGATAGTGGGCGCCCATCCCCCAAGCTCAGCTGCAGGTGGGGTCTGCAAGGAAAACGAGGGCCGGGGCAAGAGTAGGGGAAAGTCTGCCTGCAGAGTTGCAGGCACAACTGTAGTTGCTAGTGGTCAGGTGGGGAAGAAATAGTCCCCTCTTGAGCCAGTGAGCCTTCCAAGGACCCTGGAGCAGATCAGCACTCAGAGAACCAGCAGTGATGGCCCTTAGTCGTTATAGGTTACGATTACGGTCATAATTGAAGTTGACAGTCAAATGGGATGCAATCAATTGCCTTATGTTACTATGGTTACTGAGTACGATGTTCAAATTTTTGTGTCAATTTGGCTGGCCCCGGAGCTCAGATATTTCGTCAAACATTCTGAATGTTTCTGTGAAGGTGTTTTTTTTGGA
Source organism: Enhydra lutris kenyoni (assembly GCF_002288905.1). Taxonomy (NCBI): domain Eukaryota; kingdom Metazoa; phylum Chordata; class Mammalia; order Carnivora; family Mustelidae; genus Enhydra; species Enhydra lutris. The sequence goes on from NW_019154090.1 coordinate 30,289,688, forward strand.
TGAAATTAACATTTAAACCAGTGGCTTCTGAGAAAAACACATTGCCTTTCATGTGGGTGGGCCTCATCCAATCACTCGAAGGCCTTAATAGGACAGTGACTGACTTCCGCTGAGCAGGAAGGAAATCTGCCAGCAGGCTGCCTTTGGAAGTGAACTGTAACTCTTCCCGGAGTCTCCAGCCTGTCAGCTTCCCCCATCAGATTTTGGACGCTTCATGCCTCCACATTCACATGAGCGAATTCCTTCAAATAAATCTCTATTATGTATACACACATTCCATTGGTTCTGTTTCTCTGGAAAACCCTGACCAATACACTTATTTTCATAGAAGGATTGAGAAATGGAGACACGGGATACCTAAGTTCTTCGTATCAGGACGACCAGCAGATCCCCAAGTTCATAGCTCCTTTGGTCTCCTGGGTCACATGGGGGTGGGTATGGCTGCCACAGTGGGTGCCAAGGTGGTTGGGGGTCACCTTGACATAGAACCTGCACCTTTGGCTTCTCACCAGCTTTTCATATTGTGTGAGTCGGGTAGGCCCAAGGTCTGCAAGCCAACACGTAAAGTTTCATATTTATTCTGAGGTTCCAGGAAACAAGGCTGTGGGAAGAGGGAGGCCGAAGTCACTCCTAAGCGGGCCCACATCTGATGTAAACCCTTCACATGCAAGGATACAATCCTTGTTGCTGACAGTTCTACTCATTGTGATTCACAGGTGAAGGCAGAACCCAGAGGAAGACAAAGGAGTCAGTGTTTAGCTTTCGGTACTCAGTAGGAGCCATCGAGGAAGACTCTTCAGTACAAGAATTACAGAAGGTAAGGATTCTGTGCTTGCCAGAGCTGGGCTTTGTTGAGATGTGAAAGGGCTTTCTAAATTTCCCAAAGTTTCCCTTACATTACTGGGAAGGCTCAGTGTGTCCCACTCAAAGTCATGGTGTGGGGCATACGGGTTACGTCCCATGGTGGGGTTGGTAGGGGCAGAACCCTTTCTGGGCTCTGGCAAAGGAGCTATGGGTGGGGGAAGGGACACTGAAGAGTTCAGGTCTGCTCCCTGGTTTCCCCCTTGATCAAAATCCTGGGGGTGGGGCTGTATAGACCTGACAGGATAGGTTTGGAAACTCCGGAGAAGATGGGGGCTCATTGCTGCCCCCTGGGGGAGGGGGTGGGGGCAGAACTCTCCTTGGAGAGTGGCCTGCACCACGGGGAGAGGTCATGATAAAGTCGAAATAAGGGTGAGGCTCAGCTATGCTGAAAGGCCCTGAGATATCCCTGCCCGGCCCTGCTCCAGCCTCCCACGGGCCCCTGGAGGGCTTGGAGGAGATCCAGGAACATGCCAGTGGCCCCTGGAGAGTGGCAGGGAGGGGACTGAGAGGCAACGTGCCAGCCAGGGCTTCTCCATGATGGTGGACAAGGGGACTCCCTGACATCATCCCGGTTAGGAGCTGAGGAGGGGCAAGCACAGTATCAGGGGCCACGTTGAGGGAAGGGGTAAATGTCTCCCAAGGGTCTGCAGCCCCCAGGACTGCTCAGATGGCTGCTTAGCCCCCCAGTGGCAGGGCCTGACTCAGCCCGGGAGGGACTGAGATTGGCCGTAGCGGCCGTGTCCCACTCATCAGTCTGGCATCTCTTATTTGCATCCAGATGACCTCCCCTCAGCACACTCCTTTCCGGTCAGTGCCAGTTCCCGGTAATGGCGGATATGGAGAGCAGCCTGAGAGCCTGTCAGTTTTTTCCTCGGCACCAAGGCAAGTTAATGGGTTAAAGCTGGCCATTCACGGCCCCAGGGCCAGCTGGAGAGTGGGCGGCCCCAGTGCTGTCAGGGGAGGCCCCAGTGTCGCTCAGCTTTTCCTCTCTGATCAAAATAACAAATTCTTTCTTCACTGCCTGAGACTTGGGAGTGGGGAGCACTGCTGAGGCGGTGGACAGGTGACCTGCGGAGTCCCCAAGACTCCAGTCTGATGAAGAGAAACAAAGCAATCTGAGCATCATGCCAGGTTAGTAAGAGAAATCTGCTGGCTGCCCCCAGTGGGAGCCCCTCGATGTCCACATCCATATTATCTTCCCTGGAGAATGGTGAAGGGGGCTTCAGGCCCCCAGGGCCCTTTCCCAGCTTTTCATTCCTCCATGGTGGTGGTTGTGGAGGTGGGCCATGGGTCCAGGTACTTTGCCACTGTGGAGCCCCCCATGCCCCTTTCCTCCCCTGGCTGGGTTAACCAGACCAGGAAGGCCACAGTAAAGGGCTGGTGGAGGGGAGAGAAGATCCCAGGGCTCAGTGTTGCACACTTTGAGTGGACATCAAGGGTATTCGGTTACACGCTCAGAGGGAAGTGTCCCTTGGGTTGGGCTCCCCTGGTAAGAGGGCAGAGTCAAGGACTAGGGTGTGAATAATTTATTTGGGAGGTAAAAGAAACTCCGACAGGAGAAGGAAAACAGCCAATGAAGGGTGTGTCACTGACTCTGTTCCCAAGTGGGTAACGGGGGCTCCGTCCTCCTGGAGAATTCTGGGAGACAGTGCACTTTGGTGTCTTCCCACCTGAGTGATGAGGGAGCTGGGCTGTTTGTCCCCCGCTCCCGTCCATCATGGATAGAGGGTTGCTGCTATGGTAAATTAACTTCTGAGCCCTTGAGACCATTCTTGTGTGTGGGCTGAGTGGGTTCCCACAGTCAGAAAAGCCCACAGTTGGTGAGTGATAGGTGTTCCCGAGGTGCGTCCTTCCCTGTGGAGAGGTGACTGTGGAAGAGAGATGAGCAAGGACTGACAGATATCTGCTCCATCGCCCAAGCTCGTTCTTCAGCATGCTGTCCCTTTCTGTGACTTGCTCCTCCATTTTCTCAGTCTTGCTCCCTTAGAGACCTTTCTCCTCCCCCACTCCCAGTCACCAGTCACCTTCTCTGGGTTGGTCCTTCCTGGGTTTCACCCACTGACTCCCTAGGTCTCTCCTCTTCAGCTTTAATGGTACAATCTAGACTCAGGAGGCCTGCACCTCAGACCGTAGCCAATCTTCCTTATAAACAAGCTCTTCTCTACCCAGACTGACTGAGACTGCTCCTACACCTTTCATGGCTCCCTATTTTCTTCAGGACAAAACTTACTTCACTTATTCTGGCACCTTCATCTTACTCTAATTTCCCTCTTCAGATTTACGTTTCAGGGCTCCATGTTCTCTTTCAGTCAGTGCATCCAGAGCATTGAATTTGTAGTTAACTGTCTCTGTGTTCTGCCACATCCCACAAGGGATACCTTCCTTACCTTCCTTCTCTACTTAAGCAACACGATGTCCTTCAGAGGCCTATCAAGGTGGAAGCAGAAATCACAGGAGCCCATGCTAAGTCCTCACTTATTACGAGTCACAGGTCAAGGCAGAACCCAAAGGAAGGTGGGGTGGAGACAGGGAGAGGGAGAGAGAACACATCAAAGACAAATGAGTCCTTCACTGAGATGCACAGATTTCCCTGGGGGCCCGCCAGCCAGCCTTGTCTGGCTGGACACACCAACATGATAGCAGGGAACCCAAGCCAGATTAGAAGACAAACTTGTCATCAGAGAGCACCATTCTGGTCGTTGTCCTACAATCGAAAATAAGGCTGGAAATTAAACGGAGGCCGCAAAGCTGGCAATTCTTGGCAGATGGACAACCATCCAAATGGACTCCACATTGAAATAAAATGTTAATGCCACCGAATTGTATACTTAAAAAATGCTAAATTTTATGTTAGGCATATTTTTACTACAATTAAGAGAGGCAAAATATAAAAGAAAAGAAAAGTAAAGAAAGGAAATATCTATGAATTGAAATCCTCACCTCCAACAATTTAGAAAAACGTACTTAGCGGTTTGAAGAATGGATGGTCGTAGAGGAAAACTTCTGGGTAGGACGTTGATAAATTTTTTTTACAGTTTTTCAAGACCCAGTATTCTGGCACAAATCTGTAAGCTGGATCAGACAGAAGGCAATTTCTGGAAGAGAGAAATAAGCATCTGGACAATTTTTATAAACACCCCTTTGGCACCAGGATGGTGTGCTTGCTGCTGACGTGTTTTGGCCAGTATATGAACAGTCTAAAGGCAAGCATGCTGGGTACGAAGGCCAGGCTTGTCCTGAGTCCCACTGAGTAGGGGAGGAGGGGAAAAACTTCCTTCTTCCTACCAAACCCTGCAGCAAGGGAGCAATCAGTTTGGTTGAGTGAGAAAGATTGGAGGGGGTACAATGTTGAAGAGATGGTTCAAACTTCTCCCCATGAGAGGAAACAGTCTCAGGTCCTCCTAGCTGGAGTTAGGATGGCAGTCCTTCTAGCACAGCATCCTATCCATAGATGGAAGCCCTGTCTCCCCCCACCCCTTAGCCAAACTTTAAGAGCCAACTGGGCACCTACTTTTAGAAAGCCTGGAGTCAGATGGGGAAGAGCTCTTGCTGTCCTCAGGGCCCTCTTGGAAGTAGAAATGTGGTTGGAAATACCATTTGGGGATAGGAGCTTCTGTGGGAAGCCAGAAATTGCTTGCTTTTCCAAAACAGTTTCCAGGCAGCCTCTGTCAGTGGGGGGAAACTATCCTGTCTCCAGTGATCTGGGCGGAAGTAAGATGTTGAACCCATTCCTCAGCTAAGGCCTTCCCACTCCTATAGATCAAAATAAACTGGACCCAACCACCTAGTGTCATGGCCTCTGATGGCCCAAAGCATTTTCTGGGTGAATTCTGTTGACCTTAGAGCACCACCTTCCTCATGGTCCTTCTGGTCCTAATTTCTGCATCCAAACATCAAATCTCTACTCTGTTTCCTTGTTACAACCTGGGCACACTGAGAACTTTTCACAGTCTTCCCCCACATTGCCTCCATACCCATAAGTTTATCACCCTTATGGAAGGTTTGAGGGATCATGTACCATCTTCCACTGATCTTGAAAGTTCTCCTCTGCCTGTGTCTCCTTCTCCCTGCCCCCTCATTGTAGCCGAGTGCTCTTCCTTCTCCACTCAGATTTTGGCACCTGTTGACGGTCCTGCCCAGCGCTGCTCTGTTCCACCGCAACAGATTTCTACAGGCAGAGCTTCCAAAGAAACACAATGCTCTCCCCAAGAGAATTTCTGACAAATTCAACATTCTCCATCTCTTTAATTAGAAACAATTTAGTCCAACTGGGAAAGAAATATTTCAGTTAACCAAATCACTATCTCCTCTGGGATAGGATGAATCGAGACGAGAATATAGATGATTGACCTTGCAAATATTTGAGATGCAGAATTCTCAAATCTCCAGACCAAAGATTATTTTTTCAAAAAAGAAAGGGTTAAGATGGAAACCCTATCAAAACGTGTTTTAAACAAATGCCTCTCAAGCTTCAGTATGCACCCAGTTCCCCTAGGGATCTTGCTAAATGCATATTCCAGTTCAGCAAGTTGGCAGTGGGGCCTAGGGTTCTGTATTTTTAATAAGCTCCCAAGTGAGGCCGGTGCTGCAGGTCCATGGACCACATTTTGAATAGCAGTCATAGACCAGTGGTTTTCAAAGTTACCACTATTGGAATTATCTGGGGGAGCTTAAAAAATATTAATGCCTGGATTTGACTCCAAGATTCTCATGTAATTGAGAGTGGCTGAATGTTGTTATTAAAAAGAATTCCATCTTCAACATATGGTGTTGGGAAAACTGGACAGCTTCATGCGCAAGAATGAAACTGGACCACTTTCTTACACTGTACACAAAAATAAACTCAAAATGAATTAAAGACTTAAATGTGAGAACTGAAACCATAACAAGCCTAGAAGAGAGCACAGGCAGTAACTTCTCTGACATCAGCCGTAACAACTTTTTTTTCTAGAAAAGTCCCCCGAGGGAAAGGAAACAAAGCAAAGATAAAATATTGGGACTGCATCAAAATAAAAAGCTTCTGCTCAGCTAAGGAAACAATCAACAAAATTAAAAGGCAACTTACTGAAATGGGAGCAGATATTTGCAAATGACATAATCTGATAAAGGGTTAGTATCCAAAAATATATAAAGAACTTATACAACTCAACACCCAAAAAACAATCCAATTAAAAAATGGGCAGAAGACATGAATAGACATTTCCCCAAAGAAGACATCCAGATGGCCCACAGACACATGAAAAGATGTTCAACATCACTCATCATCAGGGAAATGCAAATCAAAACCACAATAAGATATCTCCTCACACCCAAAAGAATGGCTAAAATAAAAAACACAAGAAAAGAGTATTGGTGAGGATGCGGAGAAAAAAGAACCCTTGTGCACTGTTGGTGGGAATGCAAATGGGTGCAATCACTATGGTAAATGATCTGGAGCTTCCTCAAAAAATTAGAAATTGAACTACTTTATGATCTAGTAATTGCAGTACTGGGTATTTACCTAAAGAATACGAAAACACTAGTTCAAAGGGATACAGACACCCTTACGTTTACTGCAGCATTATTTACAATAGCCAAATTATGGAAAACCAAGTATCCATTGATAGATAATGGACAAAGAAGATGTCGTATTTATAGCCAATGGGATATTATTCAGCCATGACAAAATGAAATCTTGCCATTTGCAACAACATGTATGGATCTAGAGAGTATAATGCTAAGCGAAATAAGTCAGTCAGAGAGACAAATACCATATGATTTCACTTATATGTGGAATATAAGGCACAAAACAAGTGAATAAGGGGAAAAAAGAAACCAAGAAATAGACTCTTAACTATAGAAAACAAACTGGTGGGTACCAGAGGAGAGGTGGGTAGGGGGATGGGTAAAATAGGTGAAAGGGATTAAAAGTACACTTATTGTAATGAACACCGAATGATGTATGGAATTGCTGGATTACTATGTTGTACACCTGAAAAATGTAACACTGTATGTTAACTATACTGGAATTAAAAAAAAAAGTTCAAGTGGTTCTAATGGATAGCTAAGATGAGGACCAGTGCTTTAAAGTAGAGCAGAAGCACATGGATTAATATTTTATTTTTTCTTGATTGCAATACTTCACACGGGCAGCCAGGAAGAAAACATAGTCTTTTCCTAATGGAGAGACTGATTATCACATTCCCAGCAGTCCTCAAGGGTTGTAAGGAAAATCGTGTAGGAACTCAGCTCTTTGATTGTGATGGTGACAGAAAATGGCCTTGTAATCTGAAGCCAATTTAAAAGGATATGCTAATCAATAAAATGATAAAAAATAAATAAAAGAACGAAGTGATAAAGCGGTAAAAATGAAAAAAGGTGTAAGTTAATATAAAAAAAAACACAAATTTTAAGACAAATTAGATTCAATAAGGATAAATGTTTATAATAAAAAATTAAGCTGAGATAATACTCAGGTTGAGTGTATGAAATACCCAATATTTGATCATGTGAAACCTACAACAATAACAAATTCACATGGCTCAAAAATAATATGGTTAAAACCCAGAAGATATAATGATAAAGCAAACAAGATCAGAGGTTAAGAATCAGCCTCAGAGAGAAATCCCTCTGTGTAGGACACAAGCGGTGCTTTAAGGCTCGGTGCCCACTTGTCTAGTCTAAGCTGGTCTCACGGAGTCCTGGGATCTGGGGTGACAGGGACCTCAGGGAAGTAGGCTCTTGCCATTGGCCTTCTGGTGGTTGTCTGTGTGGTCTGAGACACCTGCCTGAGAGCATCGCTAGATGGCTCTTTAGGTAACAAGTTGTTTGGTCTGGTCCACTGGCAGATAGCCTATTGACTGCCAAAATTCTTGTGATGAACACCAAATGATGTGTTCATCATAGAGACTTGGAGGAGGGTATTACTGGCAGGCTGGTCAAATTTGCAGATTAAATTTAATTGATTAAACATTTATTAAATTCCTCCTCTGTGCCAAGACTTGTAGAAGGTACTGGGGGTATGACAGTAAATAGGAGATCAAAGTGGTCTATTTAAGGTCTGGTGGGGTTAGGGCCCTAGAATGGGGTGGAGGAGTGCTGCAGGTTGGGGTCACCCGGAAGTTGAGATGAGGTGTTAGCATATGATCTACGGGAGCTCCGGGTATCAAACTCTGTGGAAAGGAAGGAAGCATGATCAGGTACTGGGAGAAGCTGAGTTGCAACACAATCTCAACAGAGGCCTCCGCTGACCGATGCAGAGCTCTGAAGCTGGAATTGTCCTTAACAGTTGTCTAATGTCACAAGGAGAGTTCTGAGCCTCTATAGCTTCCCAGTGACCAGTCATTGCATATGACTGTCCTCTTGGGTGAGGTAGCTGTCTCCCAGCTAAGGGTGGTTTCCAGGGAGACAAAACAGTCCAGGGCAATCAGCCAGAAATGCTCTCAGCAGCTGGGACAGTGAGTTCTGATGGGGAATCTACTGGGTCCATTACAGGTAGTATCTTAGTTTGTTCAGGCTTCTCTAACAAATTACCACAGTCTAGAAGCCTTATAAACAACAGAAATGTGTTCCTCATGGTTCTGGAGGCTGGAAGTCCAAGATCAAGGTGTTAACACAGTAGGGTTCAGGTGAAGACACACTTATGGGTTGTGACTGCTGACAACCCACTGTGTCCTCACATGGTGGAAGGGAGTGGGGGATCTTTCTGGGGGCTCTTTTATAAGGCACTAATCCTATTCATTTGGACTCTACTTTTAGAACCTAATCACCTTCCAAGGGCCCCATCTCTAATACCATCCCCATGGGGTTAAGAATTTAATATATAAAATTTGGGGAAGGAGATACATAAACATCCAGACCATAGTAGGTAGTGATAAAAATATGTCTAGGGGCGCCTGGGTGGCTCAGTGGGTTAAGCAGCTGCCTTCGGCTCAGGTCATGATCTCAGAGTCCTGGGATCGAGCCCCGCATCGGGCTCTCTGCTCTCTAGGGGAGCCTGCTTCCTCCTCTCTCTCTGCCTGCCTCTCTGCCTGCTTGTGATCTCTCTGTCAAATAAATAAATAAAATCTTTAAAAAAAAATATGTCTAGATAGGGACATTCTGGACAAGATCCTAAATGTGAAGTGAATCAATAAATGGTTAGTTGACCAGTAGGATCATCCCTACTTGTCATCAATGAAGCATCTATAAAACAATCCCATCTTTGATTGCCCAGACACACATGACATATCCTCCGTGAAATGAGCAAAGTCTTGACTTGGGTGGCATGTGGCAGATGCTTGATGGATCACTCTGCCATCTCGGCCCCATCCACCAACAGCAGCCTGTAGAGGTGACAAGGGCGAGGAGAGGTCTGGAGACCAAGCAGGTCTTTGCCATGGCTGAGGAGTCAATGGCTGCTTGGTGTAGAGGAGAAAAGACTTTATGGAAGGGTAATGGAAACTGTCTCATAGTGGATCTGGGGAAGAAGACAGAACCAACCTTAATGGAAGGAAGACTTTGTATCAGTATCAGGCAATAGTTTCTAAAGTAAGAACTGGTAGACAAGGGAGTGGGGTGAAGTTCACTTCCCTGCCAACAGCTTAAGAGATGTAACATGATCCAGAGGAAAATTTAAAAATTAAATACAGAGATATTACTAAGTTAAACTCGCCTTGACCTTGCCTTGTTGAGGACTAAAGATGAGATAAAAGAATGATGAAGAAGAGATTTTTACAGGTTTTTCTGGAAACTATAAGAAGAAACTGGAGTGGGGTTGGGAGAGTTTCGGCAGAGAGCAGTCATAGGGATCAAAAGGGATTGAACTGAAGACATACGTCCAAGATATTTTGGGCCACAGCTCCTGCTGTTGCATATAAGCACCTGGTGAACCCATGATGCATATCCTGAGGGTCTAAAGACATAAGTTGTGAAAGGAAACCTTAGGGAGAAATTCTTAATCTTATTTGTTCAGTAGTAGTCTGATGAAGCTAAGACACCTATTTCAGTATAATGTCTTTAGATTCATGAAACAAAATACTTAGATTATAAACACAGTCATCAAAATATAAGAAAAACAAATTTGCGATGGAGTATGACATATTCAAGAACCATATCTAGGGTCATGGGAGGCTTAGTGGTTGAACGGCTGCCTTTGGGCTCAGGTCATGATCCCAGGGTCCTGGGATCAAGTCCCGGGTTGGGCTTCCTGCTCAGTGGGAAGTCTGTTTCGCCCTGTACCCTTCCTCCCTACTAGTGATCTCTCTCTCTCTCTCTCTCTCTCAGATAAATAAATAAAATCTTTTAAAAATTAAAAAAAAAATAAGAACCATATCTGGCAGTGGATTTAATAACTTCTGCATTTTTGAAGTAGTGCTAAACATAAATATCTTTATTTAAAGATATCTACAAAAATATGTACAAGCATCATGTGATAAGAAAAAAAACATGTCATTTGGTGACAAAGGCAGAGTTATTGCTAATACTACTGTAGGTTTGAGCCTACATTCAAAATCGAAGGAAGTGCTAAATGTCATTATGATATTAATTAAATCCTACTTCAGTTAAACATCGGTTAACTTTTTTCCCAACCAAGTTCAGGGATCCCCAAAATTCTGTCCACATTCAGTCTGAGGACCCCAGGTTAAGGAACCCTGCAGTGACCACAGTTGGGAGTCAGCAGTCAGCAAGGCTGGTGAACACTTGTTGGGTCAGATATCAAAGGACCCATACTATAAGCGGGAGTCTGGCTACTCTCTGATATCTTCTTCTTCCATAACTCTGTGACCATTCTTACTGGCATTGAAGGTACTTTGTTTTTAATGGGACATGGAACCATCATCCCAATGAGGATGAAGGTAGCATATAAAATTTCTTGATTTAACTTCTCCTGCCAGTTACCACCATTACTGGCCTGGAGAATTCTTCTACTGGGAGGGTTTCCCAGGTGGAAGAGTTAAAAGGTTTGGACAAGGGTGGAGTTAGTTCAGAGATCTGGAACATGGTAAGCTTGGGAGAGAGTGTGAACCCAAAGTACATCTTCACCACCTTTACCCAGCATGTGTTCATTCAGAAACAAAGAGACGTTTCCCAGCTTTAGGGACTGTTGAGTTGAGTTCTGGGGATTTTGTGCCTCACTTTCCTTTCTTGTGACAATTTATAGTGTTTAACAGAGTTGTACTTATATCAAAAATAACCAGATTTCATGTTAGATATTTATCAAACTTAGTGTGGTGGAGTGAATCATCAATCTCAATTCTTCACTCCCCATTTTGTGCATTCACCCCCTTGCTAGGGCTTCAAGGGGATCAGAGTTACTCCCTGACCACTTGATCATGGGACTTGTTTTGGCAATGGGATGTTAGCACATAGGGCACAAAGCAGAGTGCCTGCGCAGTTGGACTTTCCTTCTGTGCTCAAGGCCTTTCCTCATGGGAAGAACATTCCCTGGGTAACCACTGGACATGGAAAATATGGAGACACAGAGAGCAAATCTGGACCTGGCCTGGAGCTTGGAACCAAGCCCAGCTGAGCCTGCCTTAGATCAGCCAACTTGCAGCTGTGGGGGAATGAGAATTCAATACTTTATGCTGTACACCACTGAATTTGGGAGATGGTTTTTATCGCAGCATGATTCTAGGTAGAGTTAGTAAACCTAGAAAAGCATTCTCAAGGCTTGATGGTTTAAAATAAACTCCCATTTTAATTTAGCCATGGCTTTAAATACTATATACAAAGTTTCCCCTAAAAAAAGATGCCTATTTATTTATTTTTCTAGACTCTGGCAGTTGGTCACTCAGGATATTTTTGTGCATTGAATACATATAAGCTGATGTAACTCAGAGGTAAATAGTGGCATGGTAGTGAGGAAAATAGAGTAGATATTAGATATTAAATCCAGCAAATATTTATAGAATTCCTACCATATGCAGGGTACTTTTCTAGGTACTAGAGATACACAGATAAAAATCCTTGCCTTCATGGAACTTTCCTTCTAGCGGACATTTACTGGATAGAAGAGTTATTTCATTCCATAGTAGAACAGGGCTCTCAGTATCAAGCTATGGATTATGGGAGGGAAGTAGAATAAGGGAAGTTCACACCCACTGAGACTTTACTATGTGGAAGGTACCATACCACGAAGGGAAGAAGTATGGAATGGGTGAAAGCTTGGGAATTAAGTAGCAATCAACATAAGGGAGAAGTCCATCTTCCAAGTAAGAAACCTAAAAGCATAAAAATAAAGTCAAATCAGAGAGAGGAAGTGGCTTTTTCTTGGCAAGAGTTTATTTACTTCAGGGTCAAGAAGAAGAAGAGAAATGGATTCTAAGTTGTTATTAATTGTTATGGCCTCGACCTCCTAGGTAAGGAAATCAGAGACTCTGTTGCTAACCATATGTGTGTTGTCACAGTCCTCTGGTTCTTCCAGGATCTTTTTGTTTGAAGAGTTGTCAAGCTCTCCTAGGCAACCCAAGTGATCTGTCTAAAATATCCACTGCATTGGGCAGTCCTGGTCCTGGTTCTGGCCTTCTTTGCCACTTATTTCTGACACATTAGCAGAAGAAGTGAAAAAGATCATTTGGTGACATAGTCAAACATCTTAATATATGGAAGTTTCTAGAATCAACAATGGCCTGAAGAACGTATAAATTTATTTCTCACTCGCATGAAAATGTGGGCAGGCTGCCTACAGTCGGTGTGGTGCATGTTCTCAGGGACTCTGGCTTCCTGTACTGTTGCTGCCCCTCTTGGGAGCCTTGAAGACAGCATCTTGTCCAAGATGGCCACATCTACATTCCAGGTAGCAGGTGAAAGAACAGGCCAAAGAAGAAGAGAAAAGGGGATATTACTGCTGCTGCTTCTTTTTTTTTAAGATTTTTTTAAAATTTAATTATTTGACAGCCAGAGATCACAAGTAGGCAGAGAGAGAGGGGGTGAGGAAGCAGGGTCCCTGCCGAGCAGAGAGCCCAATGTGGGGCTTGATCCCAGGACCCTGGGATCATGACCCGAGCCGAAGGCAGAGGCTTTAACCCACTGAGCCACCCAGGCGTCCCATTACTGCTGCTTCTTAAGGAAGAGATAATATGTCCACTTGCATTCCATTGGCTGGATTTTAAACATATTGCTCCTCTCAGCCACTAGGGAGGTTGAGAAATATAGTCTTCGTTTCAGGTAGCCACGTGTCCAGCTAAAAAAAAAATAGGGGATCTGACCCAATAACAGAACAGATGGATACTGGGGATGGGTTAGTCAGAATAGGCTAGGCTATACTGTAGTCCAAACAAACCCTAATACCTTGGTGGCCTGACATGACTAAGTTTTACTTCTTGCTCAGGAGTCTAGGTTGACAGATGCTCTGCCATCACACATGATTCACCCAGAACCCAGGGCAGCTGTAACTGGGGAAGAAAAGACCTGGAGGGAGGACCCTGCCTCCAAAATGCTTCAGCTCACTAGTGACAGAGCCCATTTCTGCTCTCAGCGCCTTGGCCAGAACTCGTCACCTGGTCTCCACTTAACTAACAGGGAGGTTGGGAAATGAGGAGAAGCACTGGGTTATTATCAGTGAACAATAAATATCTAGATATCTCTGCCATGGGTTAAACCTGTTGAATTCCATATATATATGGTTCTCGGTGATTCTCGGTGGCTTGCATGTGGCTTGGAGTCTCAGTTTCCTTCTAGCCCCGCCTGTCAATTTGTGCTTTTTGCGGGGGGGGGGGGGGGCCACAGTCTTGAAGAAAAGCCATGGGAGCTGATGCTAGATTTCCCATCTGACACAGAGGAGACCTCCTTTTAAACAATAATAAATATCGCCTCCATTTATATTGCTGTTCGCACTCCCCCCCACTTTGTCTTGCCTATTGAAAGAGCCAATTAAACAAAGTGTGTGCTCTTGGCACCTGTTCTGCGCTCATTTTGAGATTTAATCAACCCTCTGAACCTGCAGCATAACTGTCTCATAATGTCAACTTAATATATTGAGATCAGCCCCAACTCACCATTCCCAGGGATGGTTTTATTTAAAGGCGAGTTGTAATTGAATTTCTAAACAACTGCCAAGCTTTCAAGGTACCAAAATAAACATTATCCAAGCAGAAACTTACCCTGGAGTCTTTGGTTAACTTACATATACTTTAAGAAAATAAAGGTTTTTTAACAATTTTTTTTTTAAGAAAAAAGTGAGCTAAACTCTTTGTTGTCCCTTTAAAAATTAATCACCATCTGCTCCCATTTTTGGAAGGCATCTGTAGCTGAATAGTCAGATTTACAAATCAGGTGAATCGGCCACTGATTATTCATGGAGACACAATCGGCTTAATACGAAGTGGCCTTTCAGCCCCGTGTAGCCCCCGATCTCTTTCATTGCTCAATGTAATGTCTTCAGGTTAAAGTCCAAATTCCCTAGCCCGGAGTCCTTCACTCTCTACGATGTGTCTCCAGCGTAATTTTCAAGGGTAATCTCCAGATATACCACCCTTTCCCCTTTTAGCCGGGCATACACCCTACTCTGTAATCCTATCCCCCCATTCACCTCTTGCAAAGGCGTTTGATGCTTTTTTACTCTCCATACCAAACCTATCTACTAGAATCTCACTCACCCCAGTTAGTAACTAGCCTCTTCTTGTTCCTCTCAGTTGTGTTAAATATCACCTTTGGGCTCGATGGCTCCTGGGGACACACTGATCGTATACTTCCCTCATCCTGTCTTGCATTGGAATAATTGATGTCTAGCTTCCATTTGAGATCGTAAGTTCTGTAAAGCCAGGAAGTACACTATCTGTGTTTTCTCCCTGCTTTGTGTCCATGGATACCTACTGAGTCCCTCCTCAGTGCTTGGTTCTCTGCTAAGAAGCTCTGAGAATTGTAAGTTGAGCACCGGTTAGATCCTTAAGAATGCCACACGAAGACTCATTGCAATGTTGAAGGAAGAGAAGAAGGGAGGTAAAGAACAAGGTTCCACTTGATCTTAGCCAAAAGGCAGAGAAGCGATTAAGAAGAAGGTTAGAGATGGCAATGCAAGAGGTAAAGCTCTTAGAGAGTTACAGGATCTGATGGACCGTTACCTGCAGCATGACTGGCATGTGATGGAATGTAACAGAAGTTTAAAAGAAGGGGATGCTAGGGAGGAACTTCTTGAAGAAGCCTGACTGGACATCCGGACATTCATAGATAAGGAGAAGTGATGTGTAAGGTGGAGGGGAACAGCATGGGCAAAGGCAAGGATGTGGGGGATGTTTATGCCACTCAAAGAGGACAGCAGATGGTTTTTAATATAGAATATTTGTGAAGGGAATCATTAGGGACAAATGAAGATAGTTTGGGGGGAAAGAACACATAGAAAGTCCCGAATTTCCAGAAGAAGGATTTTGGACTTGACTCACTCAGCATCGGGAGCCACTGAGAGCTGCTGAGCTTTGGTGTGACTGGCGTTCTTCCCAGGGGGTATTAACCTGGCATTGGTGCAGGTGGGTGGGAGAATCTAGAGGTCATCACTAATGCAGGGGCAGGACGGATGGTTTGAACTCAGGCGGCGGCAGCTGACTATGGAGGGGCAGCAAGCCATGGGTTAACCTGGGCAGCAGTGAAATCACCTGGACTTACCAATGGGGAGCTGTAGGAGTCAGAGGTGGTACAGAGATTTTCAGTCTCGAAGCCTGCAGAAATGGCAATGCGGTAGTCAGTGAGGGGCACCTAAGAGGAGGACCAGATTTGAGGGGAATTTGTGAGCATGAGGGGCTGACAGGGAATCCAGGTGGGGAGCTGCAGGCAGGAGAAAATGTGGGCTGGAATTCAGGTAAGGTGCAGGGCTGAATATTTGAAGAAATCTCAAATTCGGAGCATCACTGTAGGTTAGCATTTTACTATTGGAGTGTCTGTGCATTGAATTATTGGAGCGTCTTCATATGAATATTTAAAAACATCTTTAATGAGATCTAATACATGCACTAGAGATATCACCCACTTAATGTGTACAATTTAGTGAATTTTAGTTTCTTCACAGGGCTGTGTAACCACGAATATAATGTCAGTTTAGATTGTATTCCTCACCTCGGAAAGACATTCCATGCCTGGTAGCAGCCACTCCCCAATTCCCCACACCCTCCTCCCAGCCCAAGGCAACCACTAATTTATTTTCTGGCTCTATAGACTTTCCTATTTTGGACATTTTAAATAAACAGAATCATGTAACATGTGTTATTTTGTGACTGGCTTCTTTCACTCAGCGTGTTTTCAAAGTTCATCTGTTTTTTGTGGTATATATCATACTTACTTCTTTTTATTGCTGAGTAACATTCCATTGTTTGGCTAAACTATATTTTGTTTACCTATTCATCCGTCGCTGGTTTTTTCCCACTTTTTGACTCTTATGAATAATGCTGCTGCGAACATTCACATACCATTTTTTGTTTGGGTGTATGTTTTCATTGCTCTTGATTATAAACCTGGAGTGGAATTATTGGGGGATATGGTAACACTGTGTTCAACATTTTGAGGGACAAACTATTTCCAACCTGACTGAAAGATTTAAAATTTCTGCCAATGAGGCACAAGGGTTCCAAATTCTCCACATCTTTGCCAACACTTGTGATTATCTGTCTTTTTTATTGTAGCCATGGTGATGGGTATGAAATGGTGTCTCATAGTTTTGATCCACATTTCTCTAACAACTAATGATGTTGAGCATCTTTTCAAGGGCTTACTGGCCTTTTGTATATCTTCTTTGGAGAAATATATCTTCAAATCCTCCACCCTTCAAATATATCTTCAAATCATGATGAGAGCCAAAGGCAGATGCTTAACAGACTGAGCCACCAGGGCGCCCCTCAAATATATCACATTTCTATACTTCGCAGGTCAAATAATACAATTATAAATATATTATTTTATACAATCACTCCATCAGCCAAAGACAAGAGAAGAAATATACCATCATGTCATCTTTCATGGTTTATTGGGTTGCGTTTTTGGTATTGAGGTTTTTAAAAATATATTCTCAATGCGTTTCTTCTTAATACACAATTTGCTAATTTTTTTCCCCCATTCCATGGATTATCTTTTCACTTAGTTGGCACAGCATTTATTTGCAGCACCGAATTGATGTAGTCCGATTTATGTATTTTTTTTCAGACATTACTTGTGTTTTGGCATCATATCTATGAAGTCATAACCTAAGATCACAAGGTTTATAGCTATGATTTCTTCTAAGATTTTTACAACTTCAGCTCTTTCATCTAGGTCTATGACCTCGATTCGAGTTAATTTTTGTGTAATACATTTTTCTCCAGGTGGATTCCAGTGATCTCAGTACTATTTGTTAGAAAGACTCTTCTTTCCCCATTGTGCAATTACTGTGACAAAGACAAATACTGTAGGATCTCATTTATATGTAAAATCTAAAAAAAAAAAAAAAAGGTTGAAATCAGAAATAGGAAGTAGAAAGGTGGTTACCAGGGGTGAGGGGCTGGGGAAGATGGGGAGATACTGGTTAAAAGGAATAAGCTTTCTGTTATAAGAGGGATAAACTCTGGGGATCTAATGATGACTATGGTTAATGATGACTATGGTTCATGATACTGTGTTGTGTGCTTGAAATTTGCTGAGAGAAGACCTTAAGGATTCTCACCAGTATATAAACAAAACAAAACCCAAAACAAAGCCTATGTTTTAGTGGGTAATGGATGTGTTAATTAACAAGATTGTGGTAATAATTTCATAAGGTATGCATAATTCAAATTGTCGTGTTGTCCATTTTCAATATACACTATTTTATTTGTCCATTATACCTCAATAAAATGGAATAAGTAAATCAATACCTAAGTACCACCCTCTCCCCAAGAATGGAATATTATTTAGCTGTAAAGTGGAGTGCAATTCTGATAATATGCTCCAACATGGATAAACCTTGAAAATATTATGCTTAGTGAAATAAGCCAGACCCAAGGACACATACTGCACAATTCCCCTTATGTGAGGGACCTGGAGTAGCGAAATCCACAACGTCAGAAAGTAGAATGGTGGTTGCCAGGGGCTGGGGAGAGGGAGGAATGGAGAGTCATTATTTAATAGGTTAAGAGTTTGTGTTTGAAATGATGAGAATATTTTGGAGATGGATGGTTGCCCAATAATGTAAATATACTTAATGCCACTGAATTGTACACCAAAAAGTCTTTAAAATGACAACATTTTGTTATGTGTATAAAATGTAAACAGAGGAAATTAAAAAAATAAAGTGTGTCTCTTGGAGCCAGTACGAACTTGGATCTGGCTTTTTTCCACAATCCCTTCCTTTTGATTGGATCACTTTCATTTGGTGTTATTCCTGACACGCTTATATTTACAACGGCAACTGAGCATTTTGCTATGCCTCATTCTCTTTTGTCCTCCTCTGTTCTTCCTTTACTCTCTTCTTCTGTAGTAAGTGGATATTTTCTAGAATAGCATTTTAATTCTTTTAATGACTGTTTAACTCTAATTTCTTCCTTGCTCCCTCCCTTCCTTCTTTCCTTCCTTCCTTCCTCTTCCTCTCCCTCCCTCCTTTCTTTTTTAGAAAGAGAGAGCCTGCAAGGGTAGGGGGAGGAAATGGGGGTGGGGAGGGACAGAAGGAGAGGGGAGAGGGAGGATCTTAAGCAGGCTCCATGCCCAGCATGGAGCCCGACCATCACAGGGCTCAATCTCATGATCCTAGGATCATGACCTAGCCAAAATCAAGAGTCAGACACCTAACTGACTGAGTCACCCAGGCACCTCATATTCTATTTTTGAAGTTATTGTCACAGCGATGACTCTAAGGCTTATAATATGCAGCTTCCTTATCAGATTTCTTCAGATTTTACTAGCATAATTCCAATGAATGCCAAAACTTTTCTCCTGTATAACTCCATACCCTTCCTCCTTTTATTCTATTATTGCTAAAATATTACATCTATATATGTTACAAACCCAGAAACACATTGCTATAATTATTAATTTATGCAACTGCATGCCTTTTATAGAAGCTAAGAGAAGAAAGGAAAATTAATATATATCCAGAATTTATTATTTTCCATTTCCAGTTTTCTTTATTCATTCCTATGGATGCCAGTTATCATCTAGTTTGATTAATTTCTTTACTTCAGTGTGTCTTTTCTCCCAGCTGCCTTCTTTTTGCTATTACTATCAAATACATTACATTCCTATTTTTTCTAAAGACTTTTTGTTTATCGGGGCGCCTGGGTGGCTCAGTGGGTTAAAGCCTCTGCCTTTGGCTTGGGTCATGATCCCAGGGTCCTGGGATCAAGCCCTGCATGGGGCTCTCTGCTCAGCGGGGAGCGTGCTTCCTCCTCTCTCTCTCTCTCTGACTGCCTCTCTGCCTACTTGTGATCTCTGTCAAATAAATAAATAAAATCTTTTTTTTAAAAAGGACTTTTTGTTTATTTGAGAGAGAGAGAAAGAGCATGCAGCAGTTGGGGGGAGAGGCAGAGGGAAAGTAGGGAGAGGGAGAACAGACTGTCTGTTGAACAGGGACGGGGATGCAAGACTCCCAATCTCAGGACCCTGGGATCATGATGAGAGCCGAAGGCAGATGCTTAACAGACTGAGCCACCCAGGCTCCCCTCAAATATATCGCATTTCTATACTTCACAGGTCCAATAATACAATTATAAACATATTATTTTATACAATCACTCTATCAGCTAAAGACAAGAGAAGAAATATACCATCATGCCATCTTTTATGGTTTATTTCCACAATTATCTTTACTAGTGCTTTTTATTTTTCAGTATGGATTTGAATTTTGATTCAGTGTCCCTAGCTTCTGTACATTTTAAGTAATACATTGTAGCAACTCTGGTTACTGACCACCTCCCCTCGCCCCACCTCCTTCACAGTTATTACTGTTGTTGTTTGCTTGATGTTTGTTTGTTTAATGAGTTGGCTGAACTAATTTTGTGAAGTCTATTTCCCTGGCTGTGTGCAGGCATCCATGTCCCTGCTCAGATTTGTTCTTCTGGCTGCCTAGGGGTCATCTTGGAATCCACAGAAGCTATTTAGTGGTCAAAGATTATGCTTAGGGTTCCCTAACCAGTTAGACTGTGTGTGTGTGTGTGTGTGTGTGTGTGTGTAGCTTGGACATTACACTCAAAGCTCAGCGACTTTGTGTAGTGGGCCCACCTTCAGCCAGGGGCTAGTTTGGAAGTCCTCTTCCATCACTCCCAAGAGGGTACAGCCTTGCCTTGCACACATTTGTCAAGACTTTCAAGGGATGTGTGTGGTTTTCTTTTGACTCCTGGCCTCCAGGGAGTTCCCCAGGGTTCGAGGAGCTCATTGTTTTGGCCAGGGTTTCATCAGAGGGTGTGCTGGACCTCTTGTGCTGGGAGGCTTCTGCCCTTTGTTGATTAATCTGTGCGTGATGTGGGCTGGTTTGCATGTCTGACCCCATGCCCAGCTTCCATCGCTCCCGAGTACGTGCAAACCCCCGCAGGTACACCACCTGCCTGTCCCCACCCCCCCGGGGTCAGCTGCGACTCTAGGAGTGTTCTTCTTAGCTGTCTTTTACCCTGTTTATTTTGTTCAACTTTCTGTACCTCTGCCACTTCACTGGCTGCTACCCGTATGCTGGAGTTGCCGGTCTACTCTCAATCTCCTCTCACCAAGATCTCCTGGTTTTCAACAACAGCTGTGAGCAAGGAATTCTCCACATTCTCTTCCAAGTAAAGTCAGTCCCCTCCTGGCAGTACCATGGAGCTCTTCCTTCTTCTGGCCTGTCTCTTCCCCAAGGAAGACAATGGCCCTCTTCTCCTGGAGTGACACACTCTTGCTCTGCAAGAAGACCACAGAGGGGTGGTAGCTTCTCATCTTCTTATGTTTCCTTGATAAGCATGGAACCCCCATCTAGTGAACGAGCTGAGGCAGGACAGTTGGGGCCTCAGGATGTTCCGCTTGCCATACCTGGAGGAGAGCTTCCACCCTACAGAGACTGCTAGGAGAAAAGAGGGCTTCTGTTCCTTCCTCTACACCCACCCAGATTAGAGATTCCGCAACAGGGGGCTGGAGGAACACTGAGCCTTGACCTTCTCAGAGTGAAACTGTAGCCTGAGGCTGGGAACTCAGGGAGAAGGGAGTCCGTTCTTCTTGCAGGAGAGTTTCCATCCCACAGAGCTGGGGAAGGAGGAGGGAGCAGGTCATGGCTCAAATACCACACACTCTTGCTGTCCTTCCTGAGATTTAATCGATTTTCTTCTATGAATGTGTCTTCACTTGCTATATTCCTTTAAGATGATTCTAGAGACTGTAAATTTAAAAAAAATTTTTTCCCCACTCAAATCATTCTTTTTCTGTGAAGAGAGTCAGCCAGGCTCCTCACTCTGCTGTTCCTGATGTATTTTAATATTACCATTTAATCTCAGTGCAAGGATGACCATGGAGTCCTTGCTGCTTCTTTCACGTACCCCACCTGCCAAGAAGTCCTACTGGTTCTACCTTGAGAATTTATCCAGGATTCAACCTCTTCTCCCCTCTTCGACTGCCATCATCCTGGTCCAAGCCATCATCCTCTCTTACCCTGCAAAAGCCTCCTCTTCGGGGTCATTTCCACCCCTTCTTATGTGACCCTGCATTATCTCTCTCAGCTCCCCTTTCTTCTGGTCACTCCACTCTGGCCAATCTGCTCCTCACTCAACAGGCCAAACCTACTTGTACCCCAGGGCCTTTGCAACGACTGTCCCTCTGTACCGGATGCATTTCTTTAATTATCTACATTGTTAATTCCTCATGCCAATTAATTGCTCCATGTAACCTTCCTGAGGAGACCCATGCTGGCTACCTTTAAAAATTTTTTAAATTTAATTCAATTTTAATTCCAGTAGATACCCTGACTACCCTTCCTACTGTAGCATTCTCCCCAACCCTACCCCAGCATACCTGGCCCTCCTTCCCTGCTCTATTTTTTCTTTTTTCCATGATGCTTTCCACCATCAAACAGGTAATAAAGAGGAGGGCACAGAGGGGATAAGAGGTAAGAAGGAGCCAGGAGAGCAGGAGATCCTGATAGGAAAGAAGGTAAGTCAGCGTCCTGGGGGAGGGGCATGGTGGAGTCAAGGTTGTCCATGAGAGCTTGAGAAAAGGATGGACGGACCAGGGAGGCAGGCATCCAGCCAACTGTTAAGGTGAAAAGAGGGGCATCTACAGGTTCCTGGTTGGGTGGCTGTGGCATGGGACTTTCCCACCATGCCGAGCATATGATGGGACATCAAGAGAGCATCCATCAGTGTTTTTTGAAGGGAAAAAGGAATCTCAGGATATATATTGAGGTTCCCAACTGAGCATTTTGCTTTCACTTCGAACCCCAGCACCCATCATGTGCCTTCACAGGAACAAACCCTGTGGGATAGGGAGGGGACTGAGTCCTCTTATTCCCACTACACAGCTGGGAAATCATGGCCAAGAGGGGGTCAGTGAGGATCCCAAGGGCACCAGGCCAGGAGGCCATCTGCCTCTGAGCCCAAGACCTTCTCACACGGAGGCTGCTTGAGAAAGGAAGGGAC
Organism: Enhydra lutris kenyoni; assembly: GCF_002288905.1. NCBI lineage: Eukaryota > Metazoa > Chordata > Mammalia > Carnivora > Mustelidae > Enhydra > Enhydra lutris. The sequence goes on from NW_019154090.1 coordinate 30,312,037, forward strand.
AGGGGGCTGGGTCTTCTGCCTGGGAGAGTTCGCTGTTTGTTTGTGTTGGCTGCCCAGGGACTCCAGTGGTCTTTGTCCACACACTGAAACACAATGTCAGGTTTTCAGAAGAGGCCTCTGATTTGGCGATACCTGGGCCCAAAAGTAAGGGTTGTATTTCTGCACCAGACTGAACTTTTGCTGGAATGAGAGGTGGGGTGGGAGCCAGAGAGAGAGCTGGGTGGAATTTCTGCCAGGGCCTCAGGGAGACCAGAGTTGACAGGAGGCGAGGATGCCAAGGGCAGTCTCTGTGGCCCTTCTCCTTTTCTGGGCACCCCCTTCCCCCGCCTTTTTCCCAAACATCCTCCAACTCTGACTGTTTCCCCAGCTGCCTGAGGCCTGTTCCCAGGGCCAAGGCTCTGGTGCAAGCTCTGATCTCCTTCATTCCTCTTCCCAGGTCCCGAGCAAACTTCTCTGGGCTGTGTCCTACCTCGTCAGGAGCATTTCCTGGAACACCCACCCATGCAGATTCTGCCTGCCCGGCATCCCTGAAGCAGAGCTTGACTCCGCTGGGGTGCAGGTGGCTTATTTGGAGACATTCCCAGGAAGTGGGACCTGGTTAGGCGGGGGTGTGTTAAGGAGGAAAAGTCACACCGAGTTGTGTTATTAAGGTTGCTCTTTTGGTTAATGTCATAAAAATACATCACAAGGACGCCCAGTTTGAAGCTTTGGTGTAGAGGCATACAAATTTAGAATATTATTCTCTTCTTGCATTAATGCACACTAAGCCTGTCTATTTCCAAGACGATTGTCTGCATTGAACTCTATTGAGTTTGGTATTAATAAAGCAACACTAACTTTCTTTAGTTGCTGTTTATCTGGTATCTGCTTCTATCCCTTTTCTTCCAGTCTTTCTGTGCCTTACACATGGAATATAAATAAAAGGTAGTTGGAGTGGAAAAGATTCCATCTTTATTTTTTAATAAGAACTTTCTACTTTATATTCTTTTATTGTTATTCTTGGTATAACTGCATTTTTTGACCATTTTATTTTGGACATTTTATTTATTCTACTTTTTCTGTTCTTTGTTGTTGTTGCTGTTTGTTTGTTTTTTTCTTTTTCTCATTCTTGTCAACTTTGGGTTGGGAGAGGTTTTTACTTCTCCTTGAAATTTTTTCATCTCGGTTTTGAAGTTATATGCTTTATCCCATTATTTCATCTCTGTTACTGAATTTTTTTTTTAAATTTCATTTATTTATTTGGCACAGAGAGAAAGATCACAGGTAAGCAGAGAGGCAGGCAGAGAGAAGAGGGAGAGCAGGCTCCCTGCTAAGCAGAGAGCCCGATGTGGGGCTCGATCCCAGGACCCCGAGATCATGACCTGAGCCGAAGGCAGAGACTTAACTCACTGAGCCACCCAGGCGCCCCTGTTACTGAAATTTTAACATGCACATTTAACTCAACGAATTCCCAATCAAGAATTTTACTCTCCTTCCAGGCCCTCCAGTAGGACTTGAGTGCTTTAATTTTGACACTTAGCTCTCTACTTGTGATTTACATCCAGAATTTTAGTTCTGTATTTAGTACTATGGCACACAACTCAGGCATTGATATGATTGTTGTTTTCTGAATCAGTTTCTTCTTAGATTTGCTCACATATTTTTCTTGCTTTCCTCCTACTCCATTCCTTCTTGCATCTCAGACCTTCCTCCAGGGATCATACTTCTATTGGAAGCAAGTCCTTGAGAACTTCCTTTAAGATGGAGCTGTGCATAGTACATGCGCTAAGCTTATTTTTACCCAAATGTTTTAATTTTACCTTCATTTTTTTTTTTACTGTAGCATTAGAGCTAAATTTTTTCTTTCTTTTTTTAAAAAAGATTTTATTTATTTATTTGACAGACAGAGAGAGATCACAAGTAGGCAGAGAGGCAGAGAGAGAGGAGGGGGGAAAGCAGGCTCCCCGCTGAGCAGAGAGCTGGGTATGGGGCTCGATCCCAGGACCCTGAGATCATGACCCAAGCCGAAGGCAGAGGCTTAACTCACTGAGCCACCCAGGCGCCCCAAGAACTAAAATTTTTCTTAGGGGTGCCTGGGTGTGGCAGTCAGTTAAGCATCTGACACTTGGATTCAGCTCAGGTTGTGAGATTGAGCCCTACATTGGGCCCTGCGCTAGCCCAGAGTCGGCTTGAGAGTCTCCCTCTCTCTCCCTCTGTCCCTCCTGCTTGTGTACTCTCTCTCTCTCTCCAAAATAAATAAAATAAATCTTTAAAAATTTTTTCTTAAATACGTTTTGGGATATGTATGACTCCTTCTCCCCCTTCCCAGTATATTCATTACTTTGGCATTTTGCACACATGTTGTTCTTTGCAATGGTTTTGGAACCGGCTTGTCGGGTACTCTAAAAAGGAAATATAATCCTGGGGCCGTGGGTGGGAGCGAACTGAACGTAGCGATCAGTCTGGGAAGGCATTGCCATCAATACTGAGTCTTTGTATCTATGAGCCTTGCGGAGAAAAGTGATCACTGCTTTTTTTTTTTTTTTTTTTTTTGTTATGTAATACATGTTTTTTGTTTTGTTTTGTTTTTACCATTATATTTTCTAATTTTCTACTTGGTTTTTGTTCATATAGAAGAAAACTTTTGAATGTCATCTACTGATCTTGTGTCTGATCATGTACTGAACTCTGGTGTTTTTTCTAAACGGTTTTGCTGGATTTATATCTGGTAGATGAACAGCTGTGTTGTTGTAAACAAGGACATTTTTCTCACTTTTCTTCCAATATTTATACCTCTTTTTTTCCTCTTGTTTTATTTTTTGTCTAGGACCTATTATTGCAAAACATCCTTGAAAGGTAACATCTCTGTCTTGTTCCTGACTTTTATGTGACCATTTCTAATGTTTTACCATTCGGCTTATTTCAAGTTTCTTGAAAAAAAAAATTTTTTTTTTTTTTAAATTTTCCAGATTAAGGAAGCTTTTTATCTGCTCTTAGTTGAATGCAGTTTGCAGGCAGTTGTGTGACTTTGTGTGGGGAGTTGTTTTAGATCAGAGACCAGTGCTGAATTTTACTAACAGCCTTTCCTGCATTGTATCTGTTCACTATTGCCACAATAACACTGTGTAACAATCAGCCCATACTCAGTGGATTAGCACAATAGTTAGTACTCACACACTTGTGGGTTGACTAGGATTTGGCTAACTAGCTTGACAGGCTTGGCAACAAGCTTCAGGTTAAACCCAGACTGTTTCAAACGTCTCTAATCCTTCCTGGACCAGTGATCCACCAGGGAATGTTCTATGATGATGGCAGAAGTAGAAGAGGGGATGAACAGAAGCAAAGAATACCACAAACGAGCTAGGCTTGGGACCCTCCCACTTCCACTCCATTCTCATTGGTGAAAACAAGTCACATGGCAAAGCCCGAAAACAGTGAAGGTGGGGGAGGGGGACGTATACTCCGCCTCTGGAGAAAGAAACTCAAAGTCACATGGCAGAAAGTGTGGATACAGAGAAGGATGGAAAACTGGGAAGAGGAATGCAATCAATTACATGCATTTATTGAGGTATTAATAGACTCTGTCTCCCACATAATTATATTAGTAAATTTAATGTATGTTACATAATTAAATTATGTTACATAATTATATTAGTAAATTTCAAATGGTTGAACCATCATTGCATGCTTGGAATAAACCCTGCTTGTGTCCATCCATTATTACTGTTATAATTAGATGGCTGGTTTTTATTTTCTAAAATTCTTCTTGTGATTAATAGGCTTCCACTGGTGAATGTGTAAAAGGGAAGACAGGACTCACTCCTGGGTGGGTTCTGCTAAGAGATTATTTCCTGGGAGGAGGGACTCCCCATCTGTCTGAGGGGTAAGCAACCACCTGTGACTCTGATTCCTCTGGCTGTCCCATGTGATGTCCTGCTCTGGTGCAAGATTGGTGACCAGATGTTGGAGGCAGAAGAGGGAAGGAGGGCCCAGCTACTGAGTGGCTCTGACAACACTTCCCTGTTATGGGTTGAATTGTATCCATCCAGAATTCATATGTTGGAGCTCAAACCTCCAGTACCTCAAAATGGGATCTCACTTGGAAATAGGGTCATTGCAGATGTAATTAGTCACGATGAGGTCATTAGGGTGGGCCCTAATCCAATAGGACTAGTGTCCTTTTTAAAAGGGGACGTTTGGACATGTGCACACATGGAGAACATCAAGATGAAGGCAGAGATCAGGATGATGTTTCTACAAGTCAATGGACAAGATGGCCAGCCAGCTACAAGAAGCTGGGGCAGAGGCATGGAACAGATTCTGCCTCACAGGTCTCAGAAGGAACTAACCTTGCTGATACTTGGATCTTAAACTTCTAGCCTCCAGATCCAGGAGGCAAAACAAAATTTCTATGGCTTAGTCATCTAATTTGTGGTACTTATGGAAGCCCTAGGAAGCCCGCACACCCTCAAATAATTACACTGGCAAACACCTGAGAACTCAAGCTCATTCCTTGAGTCTAAATTCTCTAATACTTCCACTTCCCTGGAGTTTATGCTCTGCCTGTGTTTTTGGTTGATGTTGTTTATAATCTCCTTTCCTTCCCAGATCTGCTACCATTTACTTTCTAGTCAATGTTTTTAGTAATTTTTTAAAATTTATTTATTTGACAGCCTGAGATCACAAGTAGGCAGAGAGGCAGGCAGAGAGAGAGGGGGAGGCAGGCTCCCTGCCGAGCAGAGAGCTCGATGGGTGGCTAGATCCCAGGACTCCGGGACCCTGGGACCACGACCTGAGCTGAAGGCAGAGGCTTTACCCACTGAGCCACCCAGGCGCCCCCTAGTCAATGTTTTTAATCAAGTGACCTCAGTCTCATTTTCTGGGATGTGACAGACTCATTCCCCCATTGTATATATTTTTCTGTCATTCTTGCAGTTTGGGGCCATCTACTTCCCCGAACCAATTTCGGCACAGCTATCACGAACTCTGTTTTATGTATGAAAACAACGATGCCAGATAAGGTCCTCGTTTCTAGTCATACAACCATTAGATGAAAGTTGCAGCTAGAACATGGGCACCCTAGTTCCTAAGTCGACATGTGCCTCACTCCCAGGAACGGCAGGATGATTGTCTGGTGCGATATTCTAACAGATTTTTAGAGTCTTCCTACAACAAGGTGTGTGCAGCATGGTTCTGGGGCTTCATGTGAGTTCAGCACTGCGATCAGTTAGAGATAAATCTACCACGGGTGCAGGAGGGAACAGCGGAAGTGGAGTGTTCCCTCTATGTTCCCTCTACCTTAGTTTTTGTTACCCTGCTAAATTTTGGCTCCTGCTCTTGAGATTTCAATTTGCAAAGAATGCAAAGGAACGGCCAAACGATTCATTTTATGTTGAAAAGATCAGCTCATCTGTCAAGTAGAGTAAAATATACTTAAAAAAAAATCTTGTATGTCAAATAAAAACTTTTTTTTTTTTTTTAAACTGGAGGTGGAAGTGGTGTAGACTAAAGAGTGAGCAGGGTCCAAGCTAAGTGGTTTTAAAATGGAGACATCTTTGCTGCTTACTCCATCCTCTTTTTCTTACAACGTGTACTTTATTGGATCAGAGAGAGTGTTTTGAATCTCTTTCATTCCCACATTCCTCCATCAGAGTGTTTTCATTTCTCTAGAAGACTGGCCTCTCTGCTGACCACTGAAGGGAACAAAATAACTGGTAATATTGGCAGCATGTGGCTCAATAATCAGCTCTTTTCAGCTTTACTCAGGATCGGCATTTTAAAGCTGCCTGATGAGAACTGAGAAGACTTTGTCAGCTTGTCACCCGTCTGTTACCCCTCCCCATCGTCTTTCCTTCTCCCTTCTTTCAAGTCTTGCCAGCAGATGTTCAGGTGACCCCGTAGAAAAACAATACTGCGAGAAGGTTATGTTCCCTGGGTAGGGTTTGGGGCCATGAAACTTCCAGTGGGCTGGAAGGTGTCTAGAGGGATGGGAAGAGGGATCGGTTTTGGAATGAGACTCCCCAGGGTTCAAATCCTGATTCTGTCATTCACTCACTAGGTGAACTTACACAGGTAGTTTAAGATCTTTGATCTCAATTCTTCCTTCTAAATCATGGGGTTATAACAGGGACAAGCATTCCTATATGTAGACTTGATATGATGAGTCCACAATGGAGTGGATATAAAGAACAGGAGGCAGAGTATTCATTTATGCACGTACGCGTGTACCAACCACGATTCATTTAGAGCATGTTTATGGAGGGTCTCCTATGTATTAGGCTCTGGGGATTTAAAGATAAATAAGACATGGCTTCTGTTTACAATGTTCTCCAAGTCTGGTGGGGGAATCACACATTCCACTGATTCCAAGGATCATGTGCTGTGGTCATGAGCCTAGGGGTACTCAGGAGCTGTTCCACAGAAGGAAAAGGGTGCGGGGGGGGGGGGGGACCGGGAAACTTCCCTGAGAACAAATCTGGAAAGCTGAAGCTCAAGAGATGAAAGTGGTCTTTTTTGGGACGTGACAGAAGAATGTCCACCAAAGCCAGAGGGCTTTTCCTTTCATGGAGGAGCAGGGCTTTCTCTGTGGAAAATGATCTTTTCCGCTATGCCTCATTTCTGGGGACTTGGAATTTGAGTCACCCCTGAGGGATCTTCTGAGACGTAGCCCTTCTTCTGTGTTAAGGACTGATGTTCTCTACCTCCTTTGGCCCCAGGAGTCCTGCGGAGGGAGGGTTGGTCCCCCAGGGGCTGTTTCTGGGGAGGGAGGAGGCAGGTGGCCTAAAGGCACAACCCCATCTAGGGAAGGTGGAGAGATATAGCGTGGGCCTCCCTGAAGAAGCCTGCAGTTACCCGTTTATATTTAGCCAATAAAATGAAATGTGCCTGTGGAGGGTGGGTGTAAGTTATTATTTATTGCTTTGCAGAAAACTCCCACACAGGGCTCTCTGGCAAGGGAAACTTTGCAAAGAATTTCTGGCAGCAGCAAGGTATGCCTTTTACTTCCAGTGGGCTAAACGCTCTGCTTCCAATGTTTGTCAACGTGTCACCATTAAGAAGGAAAACAAAATCGAAGGATGCATTTCTGGCCAAACTTGTTCATTAGGTAACGTACGTAACTTGAACACTCGCTCTGTTCTAGAGACTGGGGGTAGAGGGGTAGCCAAGTCAGGTGGCCCTGTTCTGGAGGAGGTGGTAAAGACAGATGATCACAGCTAATAACATTTGGGGGTGGGGGCCCAGGAATCACCCCCTTTCTGTTTTGGGTTCTGATGATAAAGGGTCATGACGCACATGAAAACCAAAGCATCGTCAATGGCTGGGAAATACGACAGTCCACCACATTCAGAACTCTCTGGTATCAGACAGATTGGAGAAGCTGGATGAGATTTGAAGCCAAAGTAGGACCTTCCCACTCCTTTCTCCAAATCTAGGCCTTGGGACCTGTGCCAGAAGAGTCCTCAGCTCTCTCACCCAGCCATCCTCAGACTTGTGGCCAGAACACTAGAGAAAGGACAACTGTGGGAGACTGACCAGTGTAGCCTTCCATATCCCACACTCCAGAGCTAATTAGGCAGAAAGTAAGTGCTCTGTTGCTCCAAAACAGGCCAGTTTCTGTGGTCACAAAGGCTTACATAGTCTTATTCCGTCTGTCTCTGGGTCCTCTCTTTGGGAAACTGCCCCTCCTCCACGCCAGCTGCTTCTCGAGAGCCATGTCAGCCAAGGGGTGGGAGTCCATGCTGAAGCTGGCCAATCAGAACACTATTCGTATAACCGAACCAATCAGAGATCCTTGCTGGTGATGTGAGTTGTGAGAGACAACGCGTCTCTCCAATCTCTGAGATGCACTGTGAGGAGGTGGAAGGATCACCTGGAGCTTTCTTTGCCTGCGGGAAGAAAGAATGTAGCTTTAACGTGAAGTGACTCCTACCAGGGCTATGAGCACTTGGACATAACTATAACTAAAGAATCCCAGAATAGAATGTGGAATATGCCTCTCAGGCTGGGGATAGAAAAAAAAAAAAAAAAGAAAAAGAAAAAGATTGATTTTGAGGAATTGGCTTGCCCCATTATGGAAGCTGGCAAGTCCAAAATCTGATGGGGTAGGCAAGCAGATTGGAGGCTCAGGGAATTGTTGCAGTTCAAGTCCTAAGGTAGTCTGATGGCAGAATTCCTTCCTGCTTGGGGAAAGTCAGTCATTGTTCTAATAAGCTTTCAACTGATTAGATGAGGCCTTCCCACATTGTGGAGGGCAATGTGCTTTCCTCAAACTGGGAGTCCACCAATTTAAATGTTAATCTCATCCTTCTCTACCCACCCCAAAACCTCACCTTCATAGGAACATTCAGAATAATGTTTGACCCAATATCTGGGCATCATGACCCAGCCAAGTCAATTAATAAAATTTACCACCACAGGAATCCAGGCTTTGAAGCCCCGCATTAATCAGTTCCTAGAAATGGCTGCCCCTGAGAAGGGATGTAACCTTTGGGGAGGTAACCCCTTGGACTTGAGTTCAGATCCCAGGGAAGAGAGAGAGTCAACAGTCCTGGCAGCTGAGGAAGCAAGTGCCTTAGTCTTTAAGTGTGGCTCTGGACAGCACGTCCCCAACCCTGTTGCACCTCCTTGAGGCTGACTCGGGCCCTGTGCCCCTTGCAGTCATCCACTCTTCACTGGGCAGTCGTTCTCTCTCCTTACTGGCAGCCACTCTCTGGGGCAGAAGCTGAGTCTCCTCACAGCCCAGGCCTAGGACACTCCAATTTGTTATTTGGTTGTTTGCAGGATTTTCCTAGAAGGATGCTTCCTCTTTCCCAGCTCTCTAGTTAAGATGAAAACATGGTGACTTCTTAAAAACAAGACAACATCCTGCCTTTTCTCTGTCTTGCCAACAGTTCTGATTCTTTTTTTTTTTTTTTTTTTTAAAGAGGGCTTAAAATATTTTTGAACGTGAAGAACCTAATCTTTCTGGAAGAAGCCACTGGTAGTAACAAGCTTCCCATGAAGAAATGACCCCTGACCTCAGTTGTTTTGTAGAGAGACCTCAGCCGGCCATCTCCTCCCTGAAGTAAAAGCTGCTAATGAGATGCAGCATTCCAGAAAGGAGTGTGGTGGTGTCTTCTCCCTCCCTGCTTCCTGCCCCCTCCCCTGCCCCACTTCCTCTCTCTTCTCCAATTGCTTGGAATCAAATATGTGAGATTCTAGCCAGGGGAGGGCAGAAGAAGGAGGAAAGAGAGAGAGGAGCATGGTGAGTCCACTAAAGAGATAGCCACGGTTAGTGGTAAGCAATGGTCCAAGCCCCCTATTCCGGGGCTCCTCAGAGGGCAGTCCCTGGACCAGCAGCATCAGTGAGCCCTGGAGAACTTCAGATCAAGATCCCACCCCAGTCCTACAGGAATCTATGTTTTCACAAGCCCTCCCAGTGATTTTTGGGCATGCTTATGTTTGAGAAGCACTGTAAAACCTGTTTCCTCCCAACCACATTTTGGAGCTAGCCTAAGTAGAGTGGGCAACTGGTGTTCATTCAGAGAATTTAAGGAGAAGTTAAATAGGCTCCCCTCCCCCATGCCCTCCGTGCAGAAGTCATCTACTTCCCGTGCCTAAAACCCCTCCATTAGAGCAAAAGTGCAGGCTTGCCATTTGGTCTCTGTGAAAATGCACCATTCCTACCCCGTTCAACACACCTTCTGCTCCTACCTTTTGTTTCCCCGTTCCTTCCTCAAGGAAAAGCTTTTGAAGAGAATATTCAGACACATGCAAATGGCCGGGATTCTAGAAACTGGCATGGTTGGTAACCATGATGGCAGTGCAAGCTACTTCAGGCTCAAGATGTTCAAATCTCAAGGTACTGGTCATAGGTGACAACGGACCTAAGGACTGACCCATTGTCTGACACCTGGCTGTTCTAGCATCATCGTTCTAGCATCTCTCTAGACTCCAAGGTCACTGGAGTCTATGACTCTGCAATTCATGTTAGTCTATTTTCTTAATAGTGAGAAAATTAGCTTTTAGAAGCTGGTTGTATCTTCTATGAAATAAGAGGAAAGCCACTAATTTATATGTAGGTTTCTCTAAGTGTTTTGAGAGCACGCAGAGTCTTGTGTACCTAATGGTTTTAACATTAAAAAGTGATGGAGAGGGGCGCCTGGGTGGCTCAGGGGGTTGAGCCTCTGCCTTTGGCTCAGGTCATGATCCCAGGGTTCTGGGATCGAGTCCCGCATGGGGCTCTCTGCTTGGCAGGGAGCCTGCTTCCTCCTCTCTCTCTGTCTGCCTCTCTGCCTACTTGTGATTTCTGTCTGTCAAATAAATAAATAATCTTTAAAAAAAAAAAAAGTGAACAAACTTAAAAAAAAAAAGTGATGGAGATTTACACATTCCCCGTAGTTTCCTAGTGCCAAGCTCCTTGGACCCTGCTCCTTCCAGCAAAGTGGGGCCCAAGAGTGGGACTCTGAGAACAGCTGTCCTTACCTCGCCCACCAGCATCCAGGTGTAGCCATTGTCCAGAGGGCCCCAATTAATACCCAGCATGGTACTGGCACTTAAAAATGGTAATTTATAGACTTGTGATGATTTTTCCCCACATGGCACAAACTGAATAGGAAAATTACTGCCCACCAAGGGAGAATTGAGAAGCTTTGTGTTTCAAGGGCTCCTTCTGAAGAATGTTAGTGGTATTTTTTTTTAAACCAAGGGATGCAAAAACCACTTGAGAAAGTGTGAACTAAGCTTGTTCGAAATAATGCAGCCAGGTTAGGCATTTCAAATTCAGAACTGTGAGCCAGGAATTAGGCCTTGAAGATTCTCTTCTTGCCGCCCACCCTCCGTGTCCCTGGGCGATGTCCCTGGTTTCCCTTGGACTAAAACGACCATGATCAGGCAATCTGAGAGATAATTTTGTAATGTTGCTATGAGACCATTTTAACGCTCTGTTTGAAAACTTAGTCTAAATGGTGCTATAGACTGTTATGGGGCAAAAGGATTTGAGTTATTTGAGAAAACAGTTTCTAAAAAAATAATATGGAAAATAATCTGTAAAAGGCAGGATGCTAGAGGTTTGCCAGAGGCTGTCTCAGCTCCACCCAGGTGGGAAGAGGAGGTAGACAGAGGTATATCTCCACTTATGGCTGTGTATTTATACCAAGTCATGATGGAAGGAAGCTTATGTGCTTTTTTAAAAAGAGATGCATTTATTTATTTGAAAGAGAGCATGCGCATGTGGATGCATGCGCGGGGATGGTGAATCCTAAGCAGGCTCCACGTAGAGTCTGACAATGCAAGGCTCCATCTCTCGACCCTGAGATCATGACCTGAGCTGAAATCAAGAGTTGGGTGTTTAACCGACTGAGCCACCCGGGGACCCCAGAAGCTTATGTTCTTATTACTAATGATTTGGAGGCAGTCACTGAAGCAGGCTTCAGCAAATGGAGCAATGAGTTCCAAATATCCTTCTGCTTTTTAGAGGCCCCCAGCTCCCTCTTGGAGCTATTCTTGAGTACTTTTCATCATGCAGACAGGACCCCAGCCTCACAGAATCCATGGGCTGGTGGGGGGGGGGGCATAAAGATCTTCCTGGTGGCCTCTTCAGTGGAATATCAGCCTTGTCCCCTCATTCTCAGTTCCCAAGCCTGCTGGGGAAAGAAAGGCAGGAGGACCACAGGGTTCGTGTTCCCTGTTTCTTGAGAGCACCTAGAATGTTCCAAATTGAGTGAGATGGCTTAAGATGGTGTATTAGCCAGGGTTTTTCAGAGAAACAGAACCAAAAGGATATCTACATATCTCTCTATATTTCAGACTGGAATTTACACCATCAGCTCTCTTGGTTCTCTGACTGCCGATCTTGAAACTCTCAGCCTCTATAATCATGTGATTCTTGATAATAAGTCAAATTTATTCTTCATAATAAATATATATACACATATATGTCATTATATATACATACAAGTTATATATGTACACATTTACATATTTATTTGTAGGCATCAGATCAGAAAATTATGGAGGCTAAGTGTCAAGACCCAGGAAGAGCTAATATTTCAGTTCAAATCCAAAGGCAGCAAAAGACTGATGTTTGAGCTCAAACCGTCAAAGAAAGAGGAGGTCCTGTTACTCATGGCGGGAGGGGAGGGGGCGGTCAGAATTTTGATTACATTCAGGCCTTCAGTTGGTTAAGTGAGGCCCACCCACATGAGGGAGAGCAATCTACTTTATTCAGTCTACCAATTCAAATGTTAAACTCATCCAATAACACCCTCACAGACTTACCCAGAATAATTGATGCTTGAGTGAGTATCTAGGCAGCTGGTGGCCCAGGCAAGTTCACACATAAAATTAACCATCACAGGTGACTTTGAATGTTGATTCCATCTTTTTCATTGGTTTCTGTTTGGAACTCCATTTTTGACAATGATTGGGCTAAAAACTATTTAACCAAAGAAGTTGGAAATTCAATCACTAGTATGTTTTCTATTGCTCAGTATATTGCCATACACTGGCCCACTTCCATCAAGGAAAAAATTGTATCTTAGGTAGTATAAAATTATAAAATTAAATTATAAAATTAAAAATTTTAACTGTATAAAATTAAAATTAAAAATGTATGTTTTTTTTTCTGTTTTCAAATAATGAAAATATCTTCATTTTTAGGTGTGAGTGTAGGTATCAACTGTCTTTTCTTGGAAAGAGTTGTCCTTCATTCTGAGGTTAGAGCCTTCCCAATTCTTGGTTTCTTTTATTAAATGATGGCAACAGAAGATAACAGACATTTTATCACCATCTGTTAGTCTCCCAAATGTCTTCAGTTTTCACTAGTAAGAAAATAAAAAAATATTGAAAAAACAGAGATGACGAAGGTATCAATAGTAGAGGCACAAGAAAGATGAAAAAGGCTTGGGTGTAAGGTACACGCAGCCATAGATGACAGGGTTGCTGAGCCCCATCCCTAGGTTGAATCCTTTCTACAGATGAACCATTCTACTCATAGGCACATGCCAATAGGAATTCTTTCATATATACAGAAGACAGTACGTATCAGATGTCCGTAACATCATTGTTCATGCAACCAAAGCCTGGTAACAATCCAAATGCCCATTCTTAGGGATTGGACAAACAAACTGTGGCATATTCACACAATAATGTATCATATAGCTGTCAACATAAAGGTAATATGGCTATAATTTGATGATTGTAGAAATATTAAGCAGAAAAAGCTAACTCCCAAAATATTACATAACATTTAATTCTTTTAGAAAGATAAAAACAAAACATACACTGTCAAAAATTTTTTTCTGTGAAAGCTCATGTGAAGAGGATGAAAAGAGTTTGGGAGAAAATATTTGCACACCACCCATCTGACAAAGGAATAGTATGGAGAATATATGGAGGGAAAAAACTAGCAAAACTTAGTAGTAAAAAGCAAACAGTTCAATTAGAAAATGAACAACAAACACGAAAAACAAATTCTCTAAAGAGGATGTTTGGATGGCAAACAAGCACATGAAAAGATGTCCAACATCTTTAGCTGTCAGGGATATGCAAGTTAAAACCACCCCTGCTATGTACACATCTATCAGAGTGGCTAAAATAAAAAACAGTGCCAAAACCAAACGCTGGTCAGGATGCAAAAAATTCGATCACTCATGCATTGCTGGTGGGAATGCAAAGTGGTTTAGCTACTTCCAAAACCCTGTGACAGTTCCTTTATAGAATTATGCATACAGTTTCTATACAACTCAGCAGTTGCACTCAGGAATGTATCCCTAAGAATGAAAATTTATGTTCTTACAAAATCCACTATTCAAGTGTTTGTCACAGCTGTATTTGTAATAGCTAAAAACTGGAATCAGCTCAGTTAACAAATGGACTACTTGCACTCAAGCCTTCTCTCAAGATCTGCTTTTGGAGATAACCAAGCTATGACACATATGAAGAAAACTGTATGAAAACAGAAACCTAGGAAAGCAAACACAAGAGACTCCTGGGGAACAAAGTAATTCAGCCAATGAAACAATGTAAAAGACCATGCCCCCCCTCCACAGCACTTAAATTAATATTAATAGATACACTTAATAAGATGTTGCAACTATAAAATGAGAATAAGCTGCTATTTAAATGGAACAATTAGGGGACAACAACAACAAAACAAGGATTTCTGGAAGTTCAATTTGTGATTGGTAAAGTACAAAAAAACAAAAAAATCTAATAGATGGAACTTGAAGATCATGTCTGGAAATTTCCCAGAAGAGAGAGACAGAAGACATATTGCTTCACCCTCTGATAAAAAAGACAGTTAAGCACCACAGAGAATTAATCCTGGAGTTTCATTGCTCCTCCCCACAGATTTGCTTTCTCCTTCTGTCATTTACTCCTAAATATTGTGTGATTGTCATGGTGGTTTTCTCTCAAGCAATGAGCCATTTAAAACTGTGTCTCCTAGTGTCTAAATATAAAGAATTTCCTTTCTTTCTTCCTTTCTTTCTTTTTTTGAAGGGTGTGTTGGTTGCTGATTGTTATATTCATTGTATTTTGATCAGATAAATTGATAATGTCTGCTACCCACTCTTTAAAATTGGCTGAGATTCCTGGGCATGTGAGCAATGCTTGCTTCTTAAGCACATGTTCCATGTGTGATTAAAAGGAAGGGAAAAGCACTAAATTTGGATGCAGCATTCTAAATAAGCATTAACCAAGTGTTTTCATTGTGTCGACTACTTATTCTAAATTTTTTTTGGTATGGTCAATCTATCAGTTTTTGAAAGCAAAGCGTTTATTAGTGGCATCTCTGAATGTGGATTTGTCAGTTTTTGTTGTGAAATTCTGTCAACTTTTCTGTTTTTCAAGTCAGTATCCTTAGATATTTGCAGTTGTTATTATACTTCCTTAAAGATTTTATTTATTTATTTACCAGAGAGAGAGTGAAAGAGAGAGGGAGAGAGAGCGAGCGAGCATGCAAGAGTACAAACAGGGGTGCAGCAGGCAGAGGGAGAAGCAGGCTCCTTGCTGAGTGGGGTGCTGGATGTGGAACTTGATCCCAGGATCCTGGGATCATGACCCAAGCTGAAGGCAGACTTTCAACTGTTGAGCCTCCCAGGTGTCCCTGGAATTTCTTTTATTATCATTATATATTATCCCTATCTATTAATAATTTCCACTATAAATTGTATTTTATTTGATACTGATTATTTTGACTACTACTTGCTTGGTATAGATTTCTAAATCTCTTTGTGCTTAACTTTTAAGTGCCTTTTTGTTTTGGGTGTATCTTTTAGATAGCATATAACAAGATTTTGCTTGCTAAAATTTAGACTAGGATCTTGTACTTCTGGGAAGATGGAACAGATATATTTTCCCCCATTCTCTACCCCTAAGTACAATTAAATCCCTGGACATTATGTATAAAACAAACATAAGAAGAATAAGAAGGCAGACCAAGTAGGGGCTGGAGGACCCAGGGAATGACTGGGTGTTGAGTTCTTCATGTTTTCATTTTGCCTAATTATACCCCAGACTGGATAATGGAGAAGCTGGCTCCTGGAAACACCAATAGGGACCAATAAAGCCCCCAAGAAAAGTTTGCTTTCTCTAGCTAAAGAGGCAGTCTAAGAAGACAGAAAACTTAGACAGTGACAACCCTACTTCTGCCAAACCCCACAGGAAAAGCTATATCCCCACCTCCACCATTGCCAGAGAAGTCCTTACCCTTGTATCCTTGGAAGGTTGTTATAAGATGCTCCAGTTGTTTTGGTGTCACTATTGGTCACGTGATTACCATGTAGTTTTGGAGAAGGTCAAATGGGGACCATAGACTTTAGGTTAGCAACCTCTCCCCTCCACATTGCCAATCGATATCACATGGGGACCCTCTCTACCTGGCCATATTGGGGCACTCCTGCCCCTCCCCACTAGTGTGTTGTCAAGGAAGTAGGAAGTCAGGACTTTCACCACTGCTTAGCACTGGTGATGCTAATGAAGATCCTCCTCCCTACATCAAAGTCTGCAGAGACCATGTGGACAGTCCAGACTACCACCCTCGCCATGTATTAATGAGGTATATCTTCCCACCTGGGTGTCATTGGAGGCTGACTGGAAAGCCTAGATTTCTAAACCAAACTGTAAGTAAGGAGATGGCACCCCGTTCACCCACCATAACTGTGTCATCAGAAACCTGCTAAAACATGAGATTTAAATAAGATCCAGTCTCAAAAAATAGTATCCAAAATGTCCAGGATCAATCATTAAATAATATATATCATACTAGGAACTGAGAATATCTCAAACTGAATGAGAAAAGTCCATCAACAGATACCAACTGAAATGGCACTGATGCTTAGATAGAATTACCTGATATTTGCCATCATAAAAATGCTTCATGAGCAATCATGGACATGCTTGAAACAAATGAAAAAAAAAGTAGTAATTTTCAGCAAAGATATAGAAAACAAAGAAAAACAAAGTGGAAACTTTACAACTGAAATTTACAATCACTGAAATGAAAAAACTTAGTAGTTAGGCTTAACAGAAGAACACAAAGACCCATGGAAAGAATTAATGCAATTAAAGATAGAACAAGAGTAATTACCCAAAATGAACAACAGAGAGTAGACTGACAGTAATGAACAGAGTCTCAAGGATAAGTGCGACTCTAATAAAAGATATGATGTCTGTGTCATGGCAGCCCCAGAAGGGAAGAGGCACAGAGTGGGGCTGGAAAAGTATCCAAAGAAATGATGGCTGAAAATCTCCCAATTTGGCAAAAGACATCAACTATTGCTATTTAACATAGTCCTGGAATTTTAAACCACTGCAATAAAGACAGAAAATAAAGGGCATAAATATCAGAAAGAAAGATACAACTACTTCTCTTTGCAGATGACATGATGGCCGAAATAAATACTAACCCCACAAAATCTCCAAAGATCTCCAAGAACTAATAAGTAAATTTGGCAATATTGCAAGATACAAGATCAACACCCCAAAATCAATTTCATTTCTATATCCTCACAATGACTATATGGAAAACAAAAAAAAATTTTTTTTAAAGATTATTTATTTATTTGACAGACAGAAATCACAAGTAGGCAGAGAGGCAGACAGAGAGAGAGGAGGAAGCAGGCTCCCTGCCAAGCAGAGAGCCCGATGCGGGACTCGATCCCAGGACCCTGGGATCATGACCTGAGCCAAAGGCAGAGGCTCAACCCCCTGAGCCACCCAGGTGCCCCTGGAAAACAAAAATTTTTAATGTCATTCCATTTGCAATTGCTCAAAATACAGAACAATTAAATTAAGCTTAAATCTGACAAAACATACAGAAGACTGATTTTGAAAACCACAAAACATGAAGGAAGTCAAAGAAAATCTAAGTAAGTGGAGAAATATTCCATGTTCATGGATAAGGAGAATCAACATAGTCAAGACGTAAATTCTTCCCAAATTGATTGATCGGTTTAACACAATCTCTATCAAAATTTCAGCAAGATTTTTTTTCCCTATACACAGACAAGATTATTCTAACATTTATATGGAAAAGTAAAGGAACTCTTAATTGACATATGTAGCAGCTTCTTAATCCATCATGTTTATGTCCAACCTCTCTTATCTATCTCCATCTGTTTATTTCTCTGTGCTGTGTCCTGGATGGTTACTCCGCATGCCTTTTGACCAAGCCCTGTTGGAGTTATAGGTTCTGAGCCAGTTTTTGCATTTATTTCCTCTAACAGTTATCAATACCTGGAATTATCTTATTTATTTGTTTATAAGTTTATTTTCTGTCTTCCTCAAGTAGAACATAAGCTGTCCCCAGGGGCAGTGACTCTTTGCTTTCTTCCCTAGAGGGGTTGGAGCTGTGTCTGGCAAATTGTAGCAGGTTGAGAAAATGTATTTGCATTGGTAACAGACTCCCAAGGAAACAAATAATACAGTGAACAAAATGAACTGTAAAACCCCCCTGTAATTAACAGATATGTCTAACAAGACATGGCATCCATAAGGGAAGTATAGGTTGTTATAAAATGGAATAATCAGAGAACTGGAAAGAATCTCTTGGAAATTAAATAGGTAATTGGCAAAATAAAAAAATAAATAAACGAGCCGGGAAGTTAATGGCAAAGATATGTCCCCAAACGGAGAGGAAAAAAGACCTATCTTTTTACTCTTTGATAAAGAGAACAGATAAATATCATAGAGAATCTGTCTAGAAGCTCCAACATTGAATATATGCACTCTCCTTCAAAATCATTTATGATGCATTCCATAAATTTTGCCTTCTTTCACACTTATTCATCCTAAATATTTTATGACTTTCACATTGAATTTTTCTTCAAGCAATGAGTCATTAGAACCGTGTATTTTAATGGTAAACATTGAATGTTTATTATCCCCCCTCCCCTGCCCCCCCCGCCCCTAGCCATGGCCAGGAGCATGGGAATCAGGCCCAAGCTTGGCACAAATCCCTGTTCTAGTCACTCGCTAGAGAATATTTCTATTTCATCATATGGCTTGGGAAGGATAAGCAGGCAAGGACTTTCTGCCCTCATTCATGGGATAGCTAATTATTTTCCTGGCTCCTTGTGATGCACGGGACCTGCGACTCAAATCCCAAACACACATGATCATAAATCCCCATCTTACTCCTTATCCTCGATTCTCGATTCTCAGAGGGAGAGTGTGGATCAAATTTCACTCATTGCTGTGACCATAGGTTCTCTCTTCATTTTTGATACCTGGAAGTTTTCTCATTTTAACCTTTGAGATAAGCAATATATGTTTAAATGTCACACTTTGTCCATAGCATGTCCGTGTATTCAAGTAGTACAGGTGATTCTTGCCTGTAGTCAGTTTGGTATCTCTACTAGAAGGTACATTGGCTCTTTCTCCCAGGTCACTAACGTGCTCTTTGGCTATGACCTTCCTATTCTCCAATTTATTGTTTTTTTTTTACTTAATATATTTTTCATTTCCAAGATCCCTAATTGGTTCTTTTATCAGAGAGCATGTTTTTGGTGGATAGATATTTCTGATGCCTCTCCTTGCTGCATGAGTTCAGTTTCCCTAGGTGCTGTGTTCTTCTTTGTTGAGCTGGGTTCCTTTTGTGAATGGTGGTAAATTTGGTTAAATATGATTCAAATGTTTGATTACTCTTATTTGTATATTTATTTGTTTTTTCCTGTTAGTCTCTTTGTAAAGGGTACATGTGTCATCTGCAGCTTGCCTCTGGTAGGAGAAGGGGTGGATATATTACCAATCATAATGGGCTATTCCCTGGGCTTGGTGGCTCCCTACTCCTTTTGGGAATCACCAGCTTTGTAAGTCAAAGCACTGGGCACTCAGTGCCATTATACCATGGAGAGGGAGAGGGAGAGGGACATGAAGAAGATGGAGGTGATCCCCATAGAATTTTCCTCTTGGTGTGTCTTCGATCTGCTCATTTCATGTGTTGACTCTTAGCTTAGATCATCTATAGGGTACTCCTACCTTTTGAAGCAAGTTTCTCTGAACACATTTTGGACTGTGGTTTCCTCTTTCAACCCAATTCCATCTGTCTTTTATACCATTCAGGTATGCCTCATAATTTCTGGTCCACCTAGCACTCCTTGTTCCCTGGTATTTCCATGGATTTATTCTTTCAAAAATATCTTTTTTCTCATTTCTAAAGATTTTTCAAAGGAAGGTGAGGCCAGCACAATTTCTCAAGCTGTTATCCCCTGAATATTTTCACTGTTACTGAAACCTTAAAAAACACATACTGTTTTTTAAAAGGAAAAAATACTAGTAAGATATTATTCTGAGAAACTGTTACTAATAGCCACTGTATGAGACTATCCACTTTTTTTTTTTTAAACTGGGCTCCATGCTCACAACGTGGCACTTGAACTCACAACCCTGAGATCAAGACCTGAGCTGAGATCAAGAGTCAGACACTTAACAGACTGAGCCACTCAGGCACCCCAAGAACATCCAGTTTTTAAGAGAAAATGGATATAAAGAGATTTTTCCTGTTAGATATTAAGATATTTTAAAGCCAAGTTAATGATAAGAATGTGGGAGGACAAAAAAGGTAGATAAATGAAATAGATTAGGACATCCAGACACAGAATTTAGTATATAATAAATGTTGGTATTTTAAATCATTACACAAAATATTGTGTAGACACAAATGGCTGACCATTTAATAATCATTGGGTAGGAAAGAGCTTTTCTGAGCAGTCGCCACATTCAGAAACCTGAAGTGGAAAACTGGTAAGATTTGATGAATTAAAAATAACATTTTCAGTACAGTAACAAAAATCATAGACTTGATATATAATTAGTAAACTGGGAATGTTCTCACAGGAACGGTTGGGTGGCTCAGTCGGTTAAGCAACGGACTCCTGATTTTGGCTCAGGTCATGATCTCCAGGTCATGGGACTAAGTCCTGCCTTGGGCTCCCTGACCGTGGAGAGTCAGCTTAGGATTCTCCCTCTCCTTTTTCCTCTGGCCCTCCCATTGCAACTTGTGTGTGCGTGCGTGCGTGCGCACTCTCAAAAAAAAAGAAATATTCTTTCAGTATGGGTAAAAAACAAAGGGTTAATTAGCATCATTAATATGTAAATATCTACACAAGCACTTTATGAGAAAAATGGGTAAGTGCCATAAACAGTTTGAAAAAGAAGACCTACAAATAACTAATAACACAAAAATGCTATCCTTTGTTTGGAAAATATCTATAGACTATTACTAAATGTTTGGGGTGGCAAATATTAGCAAGAATAAAATACTCAGAGGTGACATGGATGCGTTGCCTGTAGACTTGTAGGTGGGATTATCTATTCAACCCACAGGGAGGCCTGATTGTGTCAGCATATTTCATCCAGGTGACTTATTTCTAGGAACATATGCTAAGAAAAGAATCAGACTAATGGACAAAGATGTATATATACCAGGTAGGTTTAGCATTGCATTATTTGGGATAGGGAAAATGTGTAACATAGGGAAAATGTGTAACATACATAGGTATCCATCACTATGGAAAATGGGTAAAGGGGTGATTGTCAAGCCTGGATACGTATGTGCTTTTTTCCCACCCAGGGATGTTTGGCGATGTCTGGAGATATTTTTGATTGATACCCTGGGGGAGAACGGAGTGCTACTGGCATTGTAGGGCTAGAGGTCCGGGATGATGCTAAATATTCCACGGTGCCTGGGACAAGAGACAGCTCTCCACCGCAATATCAACAGTTTTGAAGCTGAGAAGCCTTGATGTAAATGATGGCAAATTCACAGAATGAAAAACTTTTTATCTATTAAATATGAGGCTGTATTTTTCTGTTTATTGAAAGACAGCCAGAAGATATTATGAAAATAAAAAATAACTGGTTATAAATCAGAGGTAGCAAAACAAAGTTAGGCTATGCGGTGGTTGGGACGGTAAAGCTATCTGGTTATATCCGAATATTTATTGTCTCCAGATTTGCTCTAGGTGGTGTATCATCTTTTACAAAGTAATTGGTAGCTACCAAATATTTATATGTAGTTGTCTAAGTAAGGAGACCTTTCTGAATAGCTTCTATTTCTGGAGCACCCAGCTTTTGCTGGGTATTGTCGTAGATGGTTTATTTCACTTTTCTTTTCTTTTTGAAAATAGCCTTTCATTAGTACCAAAGCAGTACAGGTAAATTGTACAAAATCAGAAAATATGGATAAGCGAGCATTTAAAAATGAAGACAATCTCACCACCAATGGTTCTGTTGCAGCACGCTGGTGCACATCCTTCCAGATCTTTCCTTGTGTATGTGAGCACAGATACATAATAAATGAAATAATGGTATTTTGTTAATGTCCCTTTTTTGAGGTTACAATCTGCACTTGCTATTATAGTATGTTTTTGTATCATCAATATCCAGACCATATTCATACTTTCCCAAATGACCCTATTGTGTCATTGACTGCTGGTTTATCTTCAAAAAAAGAGAATAGAGAAAAAAAATCCCACATTTATCACCATTTGAAATAGCTATTTTGAAAATGGGTAATTAATGGGGAAGAAGTCAGCAGTTATGCTGCCTTTCCATTAGGAGCCGAACTTGGGAGGTAACTAGAAAGCTTCACTGAATGAAAGAAAGCACAACTTTACCAAGATGTCCCTTGAGTCTTAATTCATATCTGATTGTACACACTAGGAGCTCAATGAATGAGAACTGATTAGTAATGAATGTTAACCACTTGGTAGCAAAAACCAGGAAAAACTCTCTTCTGAGTGAGATCCTTGGAAAAACAGACCAGGAATCATGGCAAAGTCAGCCTCTGAAGAACCAAACTGTCCATTTCCTACTTGGCCTACAACTGAGAAACAATTCATGATTTAAGGATCAGATTTGCTCCATTCTCTGACTATAACATTGGAGAGAATCTGTAAGTCAGAACTATGGGTTAGAGGCAACAGAAACTCTTTCCCCTTAATTTATGCCTGAAGTGAGTTCATCCAAAGGGCTTTGGGCAGCTCACCAAAGACATGGGAAGACAAAGAGCCAATGGGAAGACAAAGAGCCAACAGGAAGAGTCTGCCCATGAGACCCCAGTTGTTGGACACTTGGTCCCTGCCCCAGTGGGCACCCTCACCACAGCCCACATGTTACCATGTCTGGCATCCTCTCTCTTCCACCCAGTCATGTGGAAAAACCTCCAACAGACCCTACCCCTTTGTGTCACTCTCTTCAGATTCAAAATCCTGGGCTTGAAGACCTGATTGGCCATGTTTAGGCCATGATCCCGTATTTCACTGTCAGGAGACCTAGAAAAAGAAACATTTCCCCAATTTCCATAGTAGGAAGTGGGGCTGCCTCCCACCCTTCTTTGGGATGGACTCAGGGCAGGCAAAATGGCAGCTCTGCCCCCAGCTTTGGAGACAAATCCTTCAGAAATAGTTCCCATATGATTAAATGTTCTTATTATGAAGATGAACTCATATTTTTCTCCTCTATTCCTGGCTTTGGTTCCATTGTCTTCACCGTACACATGAGGAAGTTGAGCCTCAAAGGGAGCAAAGTGCCCCAGATCCCTCAGCAGTTGGTGAGAGAGGCAACATTTGAACCCAGATCTTCAGAGCTTTCCCCATTACACTGCAGCATCGTAATGGAGGCAAGGAAAGCAAAGAGGAAGAAGGGTTGGCCAGAGATCTGTGGTGATCTCCAGCAAAGACTGGGAAGCAGAACCCCCACAGTGAGTTGCTGCACCCCCCACCATTGTGTATTTGCTCTCCCATTCACAGCACAGCTGGAAATCTTGAACCTTCTGCTTCCTGCACAGCAGGGAGGCTGGAACAGGGCTGAGCTGACCAGGAAGGAGATACTTTGAAAATGAGAGTGTTTAAAGCCTCTTCTCTGTGGTCACCACTAGCACGAGCCCGTTTGAAACTGCAAGGGTGTTATCATCTTGGAACTTTTGCCCTTTCTTTAGTATCCAGCTTTTTCTGAAGTACATTCTTTTATGTTCTTAGAAAATGCAGAACTTGGAAAGTAAATGTGGTAAGGAGAACACATGGTATTTTCAGATCCAATATAATTTATCAAGGTGTCCTGGTAGCGGGGATACAGCTCCAGACCAGGAATTTTCCCTATATAAATTATCTGCAAAGCAATCCTTCAGAAACTACAACACCACTGGTTCACAATGGGAAATGTTATGCTCTCTCAAATAAGTAAAGAATAACGTTATTTTGTGGTAAAATTGTTGCCAGTCCCAGATACCCTTAGAGGGAATCACAGTCTTTTTTTTTTTTTTTTAAAGATTTTCTTTATTTACTTGACAGAGAGAGAGAGATCACAAGTAGGCATAGAGGCAGGCAGAGAGAGAGAGAGAGAGAGAGAGAGAGAGGAGGAAGCAGGCTCCCTGCTGAGCAGAGAGCCCGATGTGGGACTCGATCCCAGGACCCTGAGATCATGACCTGAGCCGAAGGCAGAGGCTTAACCCACTGAGCCACCCAGGCACCCCGGAATCACAGTCTTATCCTCATTAATGAGACTCTGCCGGAGACATCGGGGCTCCAGGTGCCTGGTTCTGACGGTGATGTCTACTGGAGTTGCTGTTGGTTGCCACATCCTGGCAGGCTTGGGGTCCAGGAGCATTTCAGGACCGGAAGGCAGATGATGTGGGGACCAGTCTCACCATGGTGACGCAGGAATTGGGAGATCTGAGGTGAGTCCTTTACTTCATGGGGATTCTGTTTCCCCGTCTGTGAAATGGGGATATTTGAGCATTTTTCAACGTATAAAGTCCAGCGGAAGGGATCGTCCCTCCACAGTCAGGCCATGTGGAGGCCGAGAAAATTAGGCCATCCCACCTCAAGTTTAGCTGATGTGGGAAACAGAGGGAGAAGAAAATCATTAAAATTCCTCACCTATTGACAAGCCCTTGAAACAGAGTGGTTCTCCCCTGGGGACTTAACTGCCCTCACCTTGAGATTTTTCTAAGGACAATCCTAGCCTGACCGACCCCCTACCCCAACAGGTCTGACCAGAATCCTGTAAGTCTACTCTAACAATTCCTTTAGGAAACTTTATCTCTAAACCTCCAAGATAGTGTCGAGAATCATTCCCAAGTATATGACCCACTGATATACATCTAAAGGGTCTCACAAGAAGATTTTTATTATAGGTAATGAATAACCTTTCCTCAGACAACAGCTAGCCCCTCAAGGTCCTGGAGACCTCACTTCCAAAATTCCTTAGAGACTTAAATCATCCATAACCCCCTTTGTCCTCACCCACCGCCGAGTCCACCCCTACTCTGCCTTTAAAAACTCTGACTGTAATCTGGCTCCGGGTCCAAGTCCCTGATCCGTTGTGTCGGGTATACTTCGGCCCAAGCTTAAGCTTGTCAAATAAACCCTCGTGTGATTGCATGGGTGCTTGGCTCCTTGGTGGTCTCTCGGACGTGAAAACTTGGGCACAACAGCCAGTGAATTGCTCCTAGCATGCCCAAACTGAGAAACCATCACACTTTGCAGTAAGATGGGGCAGAAGTTTCTTGGGGAACGAAAGGGAAATGTAAATGTAAATGCCCTGTATGGATGGATAAAACTTGGTAAGCTCTCTTTGAAATGACTCTGAAGAGTTCACTGCACCCCCTTCCCCCACCCTCAGCCCCACTCACGTCTTCCCTGACACTCCTCAGGGGGCCCTGTGGTGCTCCACAGTCCCATGGACGTCTGGAAGCCCTATTTCTCTGGGCATAGCCCTACCCTCTGTGGGCTCAGATACAAGCCCTGCTCCCCCTCACGAAGTGCAGACGTGGGGGCGTCCATCCCCCTTGCTGTCTTAAAAACATATTTCAAGATGAAGATAAAAGGCAAATGATGGCAGGAAATGATCCTTCAGGTAATTTTTGCAGCTTTTCTTGAATTCTTTTAAGCAGAGACCTTTCTTGTAAAGGGCGTGAGGTCAGAGATGCACCTTGACTGAGCAGAAAGGGAGATTTGTTCTATAGCCCAGGTTGCACTGCACGTGGGGGCTGAGTGGGAGACTCAGGCAACGGCTTGTCTTCCAGAGTCTCAGTTTTCTCATGTGTAAAATGAAGAGAAGCCTAGTACCGTCCCCGTGGGCAGGTGGCGGGTCTCATGACCTAGCATTCACATAAAGCCCTTCACAAAAACAAGTGAGTCTGGATTTAACAGAAAGAGAGAGAGAGAGTTATTTAAAACCAAAACTGACTTTAGCAACTTCTGCCTTTTAAGGGATGGAGCGAGGGGAAGGCAGCGATGACTGTGTCTGTGGGTACATAAATCTCTATACTGCTCCCTTCTTCTTATGGAGGGGACCAGGGGCTGGTGGGGACTGGAATTTCAGAGCCTCTGCCAGGTCTTCTGAGCTGCCCAGGACCCACAGTAGATGTGCTTTGTTTAGCAGACGCTAAGTATGTCTATGTAACATATCCCCAGGGCCAAAAAGAGGCCAAATAGAACTACATTACTGTTCATAATAAAGAGTGGGTAGAAACTAGCAAGAGAGGGATAGACCCAATGGCAAAGAGTTTCACCTGCAGAGCAAAGTGCAGAGAGAACTTCCCAGAGGCCGGGTGACCCAAAGACTCAGGAGAACAGGAATGCCTGATCCCCAGTTTTAGGTCGTATATGTTCTGTGATGTAATCCTTCTCCCCGTGCGAACCTTCAGCAAAGTCTGTTCTGTACAAAGATGCTTGGTGTGAATGAATTCAGGACAAATCAAGGAAAAGGAGGCTTTAAAAAATTTTTTTCTTCATGTCAGAATGGAGCAGGGAGGAGAAAAAAACCACTGCAGGTAACAGAGAAGTGGGGACAAGACTTACTGGAGGGGGTCCTGGTGATGACCCTGGGAATTCATAGGGTGCTTGTAGCACAATATTGGACTTCCCACAGGAAGAGAAATGGAGATTCAGCCATTTATATATTTTTTAAATATTTTATTTATTCATTCATTCATTTATTTACTTGAGAATGTGTGAGAGAGAGAAGGAGAGATAGAGAGCAAACAGAGAGAGGGAGAGGGAGAGGGACAAGCAGTCTCCCTGCTGAGCATGGAGCTGGATGCTGGGCTTGATCCCACGACCCTGAGATCATGACCTGAGCCAAAATCAAGAGTCAGAGGCTTAACCGACTGAGCCACCCAGGTACCCGGGAGATTTAGTTTAAATCTCAAAGACAAGTGACCCCAGTCAATGTCTGGATTACAAACACATAATTGAGGAGCCATATTATAGGAGTCGTAGACAATGGGACAATTATGATGATTGTGGCTGGAAGAAGGCTACATTTAATATTTTAAGACATTAAAAGTATCCAGCTGGATGGAGAGCATAGTCATCATCAAGGCTGTTTGCAAATGTTCCATGTCCTTTTCCTTCCAGACACAGGATAAAATTGCATCTCCCTGCCCGTTTGAAATTAAGCTGGTCATGGACATGCCTTGGCCCATGAAAAGTGAGTAGAATCTTGTCCCTTCCAGGCAGAAGCAGCAAGAACTCGTGTGTGCCTTGTCTGTTCTTTTTCCTCTGCCTCGGTGACTGGCAACAATTAGATACTGACTGCTCTGTCACCCTGGTTCCTCATCACCAATAAACCTCAAACTTCTTTGGCTTGTGTTGAAAGCTATTGAAATTTGGTGGGGTGGTGGGGGGATGTGATTTCTGCATAACCTAGCCCATCCTGAGAGATATGGACATTCTTGCAATGTCCTGCTTATTGTTTTGGGGACACAGAAGTTTGGACAGGAGCAGTGACTGCCTTGGAGCAGCACCCAGAGACCTTGCAGGAAAATCTGCAGCTGGGACCCAGCTCCTGCTCCCCACCAAGCAGCTATGCAGAGCCTGAATGTTGTACCTGATAGGAGTGTGGGTGGGTGATGCCTGGCCTTCTACTTTCAGGCACCAAACAGAACAAGCTCCAGACAGACAGCACGAGCTGCTCAAGGAAAAATTCCTCAGGCTTCTACTCCTGGCCTCTTGTCCTAGAGGGTGTTGCCCTGAAGCCTGTCCTCTCCCCTAGCTTCTCCACTCCTAGTGCACTGGTCTGAGCGCGCACTGGGCTTCTTGATGATGGCATTTGTCAACCCTCTTTGACATCATTCTGCCTTTGCCCTCTGTCCCCGCTGTGATTCTGATTGCTCTGGGTAATGGTCTAAGCCAGAGCCACCAGGATGCTGTATAACGAAAATCATAAAACCTTAGTGGCATTTCACGGGAAGGGCTTACTGCTCATGCCTCTCTCTCATCCTCTTCCCAGAAGCAGGGGTCTAGCCTGGGAATCTCATTCTCTTGGTGATGGCAAAGGTACCAGAGAACAAAAAGAAATAGGTAAGGCTGCTGGAGGACTAGACTTGACTCACTCATCTTCCTCCTGGCCAAGGAAGGTACCCTGGCCAAATCCAAACTCTAGAGCTGGGAAAATACACTCATTAAGTCACATGGCAAATGACATGGATACAAGGAAGGGTAAGAATTGGGGCAATTAATGCAAATTGCCACGTTCTCCACTCTCTGGTCCCTGAGTTTTCTATAGTTCCGCAGACCCTTGCTCTTATGAGAGCCTTTGCCAAGGCGCCAGAGTGGGCCTTGTCCCCTCTAGCCTCTTGCCCGATTGTTCCCTGGTTGTGCAGCATCACTGGTTGAAATCCCAGAGTCTCAGATGGTGTAACCTGGTGCATTTAAACAGCCAAAGACAAGCTGGGCGATTATGCTGGACGACAAGGCCTTCATCAAAGATTTATTGGCTCCTGCAGAAACAGCCTTTAAATCACCCGAGACCTGTAATTACATTGGGCACACCAAGTAAATGCATCTATTCCAACACCTGTGAGTCATGTTCGCCCTTTGCTTCTTGTCGCAGGCAGAGTATCCACTCCCTCATTTACTGACCACCTAATAAGGGTCCCACACAATGCCAGGCCCTGGAGATCCAAGCAGAATACAGACAACATTCTCCCCCTGAAGATCTATGAGGTATGGCGGTGGACAGACATGCACCGTACGGTTAGCAGTGAGAACACAGAGGAGGGAGCTTCTAGTGATGTGGTGAGGACGGGGGCATGAGGGGAGCTGGAGAATGGACCACACTTTGAAGAAAGGGATGTGGTTGAGATGAGTGAGCATTCAAAGGGAAATCTCACGGTGCCATCCATCAGGACTTTAGCCCAGCTATAATGAAAATGCCAGGGACTGAGCGGCTTAAACAACGAACATTTACTTTTCCGGTTCTGGAGCCTGAGAAGTCCAAGATCAAGGTGCTACCGGATCCAGTGTCAGGTGAGAGCCCACTTTCTGGCTTGCTGATAGCTGGCTTTTGTTATATCCCTATATCTCTGAGAGGCAGAGACACAGAGACACAGAGAGACAGAGAGACAGAAACAGAGAGAGAGCTCTTTTCTTTCTTTTTTCTCGAGGGGCACTCTTCCCATCATGAGGGCTCCACCCTATCTGTAACCCTACCTCTAACCTTTCCCAAGAATGGGCTGGTCTCTTCACAAGCTTGAGGACACAACCTGGTGCAAAGGCAGGAAAGTGGCGGGATGATAGTGCTCTCTGACATACCCAAGTTTTGTCCACTGACACTGGGTCTAAACTTACGATCGGTCCCCTATGGGTGTGGTCCCTCCTCAGGGGAGGAAGTGGGCAGCCAATCAGGGAGCCCTTGAGGCCACAGTCCTGTGGCCACTCCCCAGCACCAGCCGCTATTTTTTTCATTATCTTGAGACCAGGAATAATTGAAGTTGTTTGTTTCTTTGTGTATGCTGTTCTGAACCAGCCTTGAAGCCCTGGCTTGAGGCTGGTCCATTCCCCTGTTTTGAGCACCCACTTAAGCCCACACTCCCAACCTCTTCCTTCATCAGGCTTTCATACTCCAGGCGGGATGTTATCAGCCCCAAGTGCCCCAAGTGCCCAGAACCCCAAGGTCCCAGACCGGGAAGGACAGTGCCTATGCCCTGGAGCCCAGCAAATTATTCAAATTAGCCAACCCACTGAGAGCCCCAGTAACTGAGCTAACCCCCCACACTGCCCCATCCCCTCAGGCTGGCTCTTACCTGGGCTTGAGGGAAGTGTCTGTGTGTGTGTGTGTGTGTGTGTGTGTGTGTGTGTGTGTGGCTCTGCCTGGCAGCCTTCTTTCATTCAGAGCTGTAAGCAACAAAGAGTTCTGCCTTTCATCCCTCTGAGTGTCATTGTGTTGTGTCCTGACATCAAAAGAATCTTTAAATCTTCTAAAACACAAGGGTGGGCAATTTAGCTCTTTCCCTAAAGGCTCTGAAATGCGTCAGCACAGTACATTAACCAAATCAACTCTAAGACCTACATCCCATGCTGACAGTCCTCTCCCTCTCTGTTCCCAGCTCAGGTGATGCCTCGGTGTACCAAGGGCTCAGCCGAGGTCAACAAATGAGCTCAAATGATAGATTTTAAAAGCTCTGTTACTATAATGGAGGTGATAGAAGACTCTCCTAAACTCGAATAATAGGATTCAATTCAAACTTCCATTACTCAAACACCTGCTTATAAACAGAAACCTAAGATATTAGAAATAAAACCTGGGAAGAACTTCACAAACATTAAAATCCCAGATCACCCTTGTCAATGTCAACTCCGTAGCCTCAACTGGAAGGTCTCACTCATGTACCTGGATAGTTTCTAAGTTCCTCTCCTGCCATCGTTTGGATGTCTTTCACTGCAATTCCTTCAGGATATCCAAACTGATTCATGGATCCCAAAGTCTAGGGCTCACATTTTATGGCAAAGGAAATTAAGAGGACACACAGGACCATCATAGCATGAACTCCTACTCATGATATTCAGAAATACGAGGGGGAAATGCCCCAAATGCAGTTATCACAAGGAGAGCCCATTATTTCCATGAATCCAAATACATATGACCACCTGCTGAAACTCGATTCAGCAGTGTCTGAGGGAGGGTAGAGAGGAAAAATTCTTGGTTGGTTCCAGCTTCATCATGGTGTCAGCCCCCAGCTACATATTGTCCGGTGTTGTGAAAATATCACTCAGCTGGGAGAAATTTTCTAACTTCTTGAGGCTAACTAGAGCACACTATTTTCCAGATGTATTTGGTGCCCCTCCTGCATCCTCTTCCCACTCATGGTGACAGGAATGTGGCTGGCTTCCTCTTGCAAGCCCCTGAGACTCTCTGGCCGAGGGCTTTCTCTGGTTTGGTAGTGTGCTCAGACCTCATGTGAGGCTGTCCAGAAATGCTAGTGAGCTGAACCCCCAGAAGTAGTGCCCTTAATGAAATGATGGGCAATAGGGGTTGACGGGTAAGCACTCCAGCTTCCTCACTGCCTAAGTGGACATGACTAGTCCCTCAGAGGGTTCCCAGCAGGACTGAGTCTCAGGTACCCCTAGCAGCACCCCTCTATTGATTTTCCTCCTTTCCCCACTTCCACTTTTTCATTTCCTGGGATCACCTTCCAAATTAAGTACCTTCACCAAAATCCTTGCCTCAGGCTCTTCTTCTAGGTCACCCAACCTCAGACCAGTGGGGAAAGTCCATTGTACAGACTCCTTTCACCATCATGGGGTGGCTTTTCAGATGCTTAGATTTTTTAGCAAAAGTTTTAAATATATGGAATGGACATAGCTTGTCACTGGTGTTATTCGAGGTATTCCTTTTAACATCTTGTAGGTAGATGATGTCTTCGTTTCTACATCCCCTCTGAATTTTATAATCCTGACATTTAAAGTTCATTTAAAGATGAACTCCGTAAAGACTCTGTTTAGAGACAGAACCTCCACCACCTCTCGTGAGTGGCCATATTAAATTTCTCAAGCCCATGAAATCCATCTCAAGGGACGGATGCCCCCTTGTCCCCATGTTTCCTTCAGCTGGAATAGCTCCCTGTGAGATTCCAGATCTGGAGCTGTAGGAGGTACTTTGAGTCCTGAGCTTCCAGGGACCTGGTAGGGACCAACACTGTCATCTGATGTTGCCCAGAGCCTTGAATGTGTGACCCGTGGGTGGTAGCTACAAATCTCTCTCCTGCCACTTGGCTCTTCACTGTGCTGCAACAGTCATGTGATTCTCCAGGATTCGTCTCCCTCTGCCTTTTATCAGACAGTCTTGGGAAAGTTTTAGTATTTTGACCTGTTTCTTAACTGGATCCCTGTCCTTCTACTCCACATATAGAGTGAGCAGTGTTTGGCAGACATGAATGCCTTCTTCCTCAATTTTCCCCCTGCTCCTGTCCTTTTCAGACTCAGGTTTATCTAAGACTTGCATTGATTCCTAGTGCCCCATATTGGGAGTGGGGAGCAGAGTCAGTAATGAATGTCATAGTTATGGGATACGTATTTTGTAATATGTCTGCTAAAGTCTAAGGATTGTGAGATTTTGTTTTAAGATGAGCTTGAGGCTCAATCACTTAAACCCCAAACGTTTGCTCTTGCACCCATTTCTCAAGGTTCAGACCCATGCACCAATGGGTTAGGGATTTAAGGTAATAGGAAATCATATCCTTTCTGCCATATATCCCTGAATTTGATATTGATTTGGAGATGACCACAGGGTTCAAACAAAGAGAAATAAAAATATCAGTTTAATTAGTCCAATTACACTTGAGGATGAAAATTGGACCCACTGAGTTTCCTAATACTACATTCCCTCCAGAGCTGTATGTCTCCCACTGCCTGGGGCGGAGCTGGCTCTTTTAAGTAAACCATGTGGAAGAGAGGAGTCCCAGACACCCATCTCCTGGGTGTGGGGACCAAGAGAGAAAACACTGAGGAGCTGTAGACCTCACAGAGATGCTGTGTTTGCTCATACATCTATCAACCCCACAAACCACTCCTCCTGGGAATGAAAGGCGGAGCGAGGAGAAGGAGTCTTAACTGCATTTCTCTCCTGGGGAGAAGAGTAGAAATTGCCTCTCTCTGTAGGAACTTGAAGAGTGGAGGAAGAAATTATTCCATCTACCCATGAACCCATGTGGAAAACCTGGTCCTTGTCTTGTTGGTGGCTGTGTAGATGTGTGGAATCATCAGAGAAGGAGATGCGGGAACGTGCACAGAGACGTCCATCAGAGCATCCATCTGTGCACGTTCCCGCAGGATTGTGGGACAATTTACTTGTCATATGTCCCCAAGAGTGAGATGGCTGGGTCAGAGTGTACTAATCCTCGGTCCTAACTACCATCTCTGGGAGAATGGAGGGTGCAGAGCAGTGGACACTCATTGAGGAATACTTAGCTCCCAGAACAATGAGCCAATGCTATAGAACGACGTGAAAGAACAGATCTTTTTAAAAATGTGATGAGTGAAAGAAGAAAAACAGAAGGAGGCCAGTTGCATAATGCCAGTTATGTAAATGAAAAGCACAAATACAAGTAGGGGAACATTTCATATATTACAGATGCATGCATACATATTCAAGCATGAATCAGACACATTAGCATGGGAGCCTGTGGGCATCAGAGACTAAAGGGAAATGACAGAGACGGGCCAGGCACAAACTGAAGATGAAAGTGTGTCATGAGCCAAAGGCTACGGGCAACTCAACCCTCAGCACCTGAGGATGAGAAACGCCCCTTCCTCAGCCTGCGGTCTCCTGCCAGCTTCTGCCCTTTCTCCTCCTCCTTTGACATCCAGGGGTCTGTGCTCTGTGTCTCTACTTCTTCAACCCCTCACCCCCTAGTCCCTCATGTGCCTCTTCTGGCTGCTTTCCAGGCCTGTTGTCCCCACAAACATCTCCTCTGAGAGTCACCACTGACTTCTGCATGGCTAGATTCATAGTATTTTTTAAATTAATGTTTCCCTTTACCCCCCAAATTAAGGTTAAATTAATTCACATGTTGAAGTGTACAGCTCAGTTTGGACACATGCACGGAGTCCTGTAACCATCACCACAACAGTCAACATATAAGATGGTTCCATCATCGCCCCCAAATTCTTTCATGGTACCCCTTTGTAATCATTCTTTCTCTCGGCCCCTGGCGACAACTGATCTGCTTTCTGTACCTGTAGTTTGTCTTTTGGAGAATGTCGCATAAATGGAATCATCCAGCGCATGGCCTTTGGATCCAGACTGTTGTGTGTATCCGTAGCCCTTCCCTCTTTAGGACTGAGTAGTGGTCCATTGTATGGATGGACCTTGGTTTGTTCATTCACCCATTGAAGGACATTTGAGTTGTTTCCAGGTTTGGGTGACTACAAAGAAAGCCTCTGTAAGCATTTATATACAGGTGTCTCAGTGAGCATAGGCTTTCATTTCTCTGGGTAGAATGGGGTTGTTCGGTCTTATGGTGAATGTATATTTATTGTATAAGAAACTGAAATGGGTTTTTTTGAGGCCACATTTTACTAGATGTCTCATAGCGTGCACCACACTGACCTCTCCCTTCTGCGACGCCATGTTGTCCAGTTTCTTTATTGGTTCCCCTTCTTCCCCTCGCCCCTCCCCTAAGCCAGGGTTGGGACGTTTCCTAGGCTCTGTCTGGGATCTCTGTCTTCCCTTCTTCCCGGTGATCAGAGTGAACACTGAGAATATAGTCTCCAGGCCATGGCTCCTACTTTTGTAACTCTATGCCCAATCTGGGCTAAATCCTGGGCTCATGAGTCCAGCTGTGAACCTGCTGTCTTCACAGAGCTTTCTCCTAGGTCTCGTGAATGCTATGCTTGATGCTCTGCCCCAACTCACCTGCTTCTCTCAGATTTTCCTCACCAAGATAAAGACTGCTGCACCCACCCAGGTCCTCAAGACAGAAGACTAGAGTTATTCTTAAATTCTCCTTTCTTATTGTTGTTTGATAATTTACCATAAATTTTTCTTAACCCATTTATCATCTCTCAGTTTCCATGGGTCATAAACTAAGCACGGTGGAGCCCAGCCGGTTCCTCTGCTCCAGGTCCCCCAAGACTGAAATCAAGGTGCTGGCAGGGCTGTGTTCCCTTCTGGAGGCTCTGTGGAACCATATACCTCCAAGCCCACTTAAGGTGTTGCCTGAGTCCATTTCCTCGTGGTTGTAGGAACGAGGTCCCCATTTCTTCTCTGGTGTCAACCAGGCGCCGTGCTCAGCTCCTGGAAGCTTTTCTTTGCTCCTTGCACATGGCTCCCTACATCCCAGAACCAGTGATGGCATGTGGAACCCTTCTCAAGCTTGGGATCTCTGTGTCTTCCCCTGGTGCATCTCACTGACTCTGGCACGAGAAAGTTCTCTGCCTGCAAGGGTGCATGTGATTGCATTGAGCCTACCCTGATAATCCAGAACGATCTCCCTATTTTAAGATCAACTCACCAGTAACACTGTTGTGGGTTGAACTGTGTCTCCCCCAAAAGATGTTTTGAAGCTCTAACCCCAGGTACCTGTGAATATGACCTTATTTGGAAGTAGCGTCATGGCAGGTATACTCAAGATGAGGTCAGATGAAGAGTAAAGTGGACCTTTAATCCAATATTACTGGTGTCTTAATAAAAAGAGATCCAGAGACAATGAAACCCAGAGAGGAGAAGGCTGTGTGAACAGCCAGGTGTTGTGACGGTGTTGTGACGGCCAGGTGTTGACAGAGGCAGAGACCGGAGTGACGGAACTGCGAGCCAAGGGATGCCAAGGACTGCTGGTAACAACCGGAAGCTAGGAAAGAGAGCGCATGACCCTGCCAACACCTTGATTTAGGTCTTTTCTATTGTCTTAAGTGGCCCAGTTTGTGGGACTTTGTTACACAGCCCTAGGAAGTGAATACAATTACAATGACATCTGCCAAATCCCTTTTGCCAGGCACATAGGGTAACGTAGTCACTGGCGTGGGATCTTAGTATTATTCACAGCCCCAGGGATTAGGGTATGGAATCTTCTCAGAGTCATCATTCCACCAACCATCCCTACGTTTCCCAACATGCAGTAATTCTTCTTAAAACACTGTTTCTCAAAACTACTTATTGAAGTTTATCTTTCTTTACTTAAAAAAATTTTTTTTTGTATTTTACAAATTTCTTCCATCATGTTGGCCACATGTTACATTTATAATCAGAAAACACCATAGAAGTTATTAAAAAGAAAGGAAGAGAGTAGTACTTAATTGTGCTTCTTTCAGTGATGTAATGAGAAGATTCTAAAGAACATCAGAAATCGGAACAAAGCCTGGGCAGCTGGCCAGAACATTCTGGGTTGGAAATAGCTCCTGCTAGGCGCCTCTGTTCTCAGAGCTCCCCAGGGTCTGTTGTTCCCTGCCTGCGGGAGGGTGTCTGACAAGCACAGGGAGACCAGGGTCAAGAGGAAGGAACACTCCCTTGGGGACTGGGCTGACCGGGAAGACACATACATAGCAGAGTGAGGCCAGACTTAGGGGGGAAAATTCAGGCCCCACATCCCGATGGGTGGACCGGGTATGCAGGCTGGAGCAAGTGTGAGGTGCGATTGGACATGGTGTCTTGCCTTCCTGGGAGGGAGATTGTCCTCCTGAACCATCTGATTCCTGCCTGCATTTCATAAGCCAAATGTTTCTGTGCTGCCCTCCTCGGATCCCAGAGTTTCATGCGGATGTCTCTTGGTAGGCAAAGAAGGGCAAAGGGAGAAACTGGAAGGGCATTCCAACTGCCTGATTTCAGTCAAAGCAGATCCGCTATTATCTATAAGAGTCCATTAGAAGCAAAGGGTTCCATTATTTTGCCATTAAAGGTGAAGGTATCAAAATCATTGCAGAGGAGTCTGTGCAGACTTTTGAGGAAGGGAACGACCTGTTCAACAAGAGGCTGCCATGTTCACAATGTCCAGTGGGCCAGGTTATAAGACCAAGTGCAGGAAAGAGAGACTGGAGGACAGGAGACTGTGGCAATAGGTGAATGATGTAATGTCTATACTACTAGTAATAATACTTTTAATATTTAAAAATATTATTTCAATGATTTTAATTTCAAATAATATTTTAAGATAATCTTTAATTGTACTAACTTTTATTATTCCTTTGTTTCTTTTAAACTATGCATTTATATTTTATGGATTTTCTATATGTGCACTACATTTCATAATAAAGTTGATTTAAAAAAGACCAATACTTTGTTTTCTTCTCAAATAATGCAAGGAATTTAACAGACTTTCATTTACCCCACTTCAATTTACAAATTATCATTGCCATGCATTTAATTCTACATATAAATCTAGTATACATTAGTATTTTAATTTAGTCAGTGTGCATTTACCTATGTATTTACTGTTTTTGTTCTTTTTAAAAATTTTTTAATTTTTTTATTAACATGTAATGTATTATTAGCCCCAGGGGTACAGGTCTGTGAATCGCCAGGTTCACACACTTCACAGCACTCACCATAGCACATTATTCCTTTTAATAAGGATTTAATTCAATTTTAAATGATTTAACAATTTGATTTATTATAATTTTAAATAATTTAATAATTATTATTACTATAAAATGGAGTCAGGCCCTGTTGGAAGTCCTTTACCTGTATAAACTCATTCATCCCCACAACCACCCTATGAGATAAATACCATCATTGTCTCTATTTTATAGCTGAGGGAACTGAGGCACAGAGATCTTAAACAGCCCAGTCAAAGTCACACAGTGAGAGAGAGGAGAAGTCAGCCTGTGAGCCTGGCCAGGCCAGCTTAGAGCCTGGGCTCTCCACCCTCGCCCAGTGAGGGTTGAGGAAAAAAGGTCCATCTGGTTGGAGAGATGGGCATGACCTCCTTCCCAATGCCCACTGTCATCTCATCTCGTTTTATCCATATTGAGTGGATTCAGGTTATTAGTCAGACTACCAAGCTCCCAGGACATGAGGGCAGATGGAATGTGTCAGATGGTGTGTGGGGGGGGACCCAAGTCATACTGAAGTGTAGAGTCTGAAACCCCAGGTGGCACCAGCATCCACAGAGTCAGGTAGAGTGGGAGGAAGTGATACTGAGTGCTGTGGGGGAATTGCTGGGCCCCACTGGGATAGTTACTGTCCCTATGGGACACAGAGGTGAGCTCAATGATTAGTAGTAGCATCGATCATTATTTTGGAGCATGCTTTTGGATCTCCTGTGTGCATCAGAATCCCCTGGAAGGTTTATTAAATCCTATATCCCTTGGCTTCTTCCTTGGAGTGTCTGATTTGGTGGGCCTGGGATGGGACCTGAAAATCTGCATTTTTCAACAAGCTCCCAGGTGATGTTGGTGCCGCTGGTCCACAAACCACAGTCTTCATTGCATGGTTCTGAGAAATACACATAAAGACTCATTTCCTGTCATTGCTATTTGATATGCTTTACTTTAGTCATCAAAACTTCTCCATAGCTGTTGTACATCTATGTCTTGACATAAATTGTTCTCACTGTCTGTTCTGCTTTAGCCTAACCTGCTTCCAAATTTATCCAGTTTCTTTACTTCCTTGAAAATTTCCATTCCTATGAGGCCTCCTCTGACAGCCCCCCCACCCCAAATTCAGATTGATTGCCCCTAGTCTGTCTTCTCGTGGCACTTTCGACATCTCTCTGCAGAGCACAGAGCCTGGCATAGAGTAAATGCTCAATAAATATCTGATAAATTAAATGAATGAACGAAGCAACCTTCCCTTCCTCAGAACTGTTGTAACATTATAATCTCCAAAGATTTATTTATTTGTTTTAGAGAGAGAGAGCAAGTGCGTGCAAGGACGGGGGAGGGGCAGAGGGAGAGAATCTTCAAGCAGACTCCCTACTGAGCACAGAGCCCTGTGCAGGCTGGATCCCACAGCCCATGAGATCATGACCTGAGCTGAAACCAAGAGTCAGGTGCTCCACCGACTGAGCTTCCCCCAGGAGCCCCAGCACACCATAATTTCTAGAACAAGGATGGAAAATGTGCTTCATCTCAGATTTGAGCTCTTATCAATTACTGTGCAGAAGGATTTTTTTTTAAAGATTTTATTTATTTATTTGACAGACAGAGATCACAATAGGCAGAGAGGCAGGCAGAGAGAGAAAAGGGGAAGCAGACTCCCCGCTGAGCAGAGAGCCCGATGCGGGGCTTGATCCCAGGACCCTGAGATCATGACCTGAGCCAAAGGCAGAGGCTTAACCCACTGAGCCACCCAGACACCTCTATGCAGAGGGATTTTGAGGACACATCTGGGCTCAGAAGAAAAGGACAAGTGATTGATTAATAGTGTCTGTCACGGGCAAGAATGGGAGTGGGGTAACAGTGCCATATATAGGTCATCCTTACTCTACAGTGAATTGATTCTCCTCCTAACCTCTCCACACTAAGGGTGAGGAATTGGGATAAAGGTCTAAGGCCAAGACACAACTGGGGCTGTACATTTTGCAGGGATTTTGAGATGGGAACGCTGTGTGCTGGGATAATCAGGGTGTGTCCTCAGCAAAGGGAGTTCTCAGTCTTTGGGCTAGCCACTCAGGCACCTAAAACTATTCTCTTCAGATGGAAGTCAGGTTGCTGAGGGTATATAGGATGTATGTTTCCAGTGTAAGTGCTCAGTGTATAACCCAGTCTCCTTCCTGTTGTTCGGGTTTCTCAGGCAGAGAGCCCAGACTGGGTATCCGGGCTCCAGGAAGAGCTAAAAGATCTTGGTACCTTTCTGGGCCAGGGATAGTGTCCAAAGAAAGACCTTAATATCCTGACGGGTTATCAATGGAATTAGAGAGTTGGGTTCGACTCACTCTCCTATAGAAATACTACATATAAGAAATGTTCTGGCACCAGAGGGATGGCCCAGGGACCAGAGCAGGGCCAGGAGAGCAGAGTGGTAGATTGCTACCAGCAAGGCTGCTGGGGTGGACATGGGTGGACTCAGGGAAGTTCAATGTCTTCTGCAGGTGTTTCTAACCCAACAAATTGGCTTTTCGTTCCTTTTAGACTTCAGCTAACATTGTAAGTGGATCAGTTATTCTTGGCAGGTTAGGATTTTCTACCTCTTACCCTAAGTGTGGTCCCAACTGCACTTCCTTCAAAATCCAATAGTCAGGACACTCAAGACCCAGGACGAGATTAAGAAAGGAACCTTCCTTCTAGCTGCTAGACCACATGATATGGGAAATTTCCTCCCACGCTGAACTTTGATGTCATTCTAAGTTAGATGTCCCTCAACGGATGTCCTCGAATCCCCCTCCCCCAACACACTACCCCATGGGGTCTTTGACAGGGGCTTCTCTCATCCTTCACATTCCAGTTTCTGTTCTAGCCTAGATTAGGTCTAGCCAAGATATAATGCATAAGTCTAAACACCTAGGACATCTTTGATATACTTTCATTGTATGAATTCAAATAAATGTTTGATGTTAAGGAATGTGGGCCTGTAAGGCCATATCACCAAAATCCATACCATTTAAGGGCCATCGTGGGCCTTTGAGGTAGCACTAAGGAGAGTAATGTTGTGACCTGTTCCTACAGGAAGTATTAATAAAGAATATTTCATGAATAAGCAAGTGTTCAGCCTATGGAATTTATCAAAGGGGATGGCTACTTGTCATTAGGGGTATCTCTCAAAGGCTCTGAGATTTCCTATAGGAAGGGACATGTCTGCATTTGAAAAGTTGGCTTGCTTTGTTTTTGTCCGAATTATTTAAGTAGACAAAACATCCTTAAAGCCAAGAATCATGGTTTCCAACCAAAGCACATCAGCATCCAGCCTATATTCAAGATTCTGAGACATTAACCCCTGCTGTCCACAGCTTCCTTGAGGTGCCCAAGACATTCTCCTCTCCCAAATAGGTCCCCGTGTGGGTGAAGTCTTAAGGCCTCATTCCTTGTTCTATCCTGTGCTGGCCTCCTCCAGTGGACATCAGAATGAGTGGTCAGGCTCTGCCTTTTAGGCCTGGGAAGCTTGAAAGAAAAGCTATTTCAAGAAAGAGGCCAGTCAGGATGCCTGAGGAAGATGGGTTACCATGGTGACAAGATAAGACTTTGTCACTTTGAAAACTAATGGCATTTTTTTCCCTATAGGAAAACCATTCATTGGGTAGAGAAGGTAGCCCTGATTGAGGCTTTTGTCAGCTAAAGTCCTTTATCCCTGTGGGTGTTGGCCCACGTGTAGGATGATGCTGAGTGTGTTTTGGACACAGTGGTACGAGGAATCAAGTAAGCAGGCTGGGGGTTGAAAGACCCGGGACCACTGTGACCCCCATTTAACTCGTGACCTAAGTATGTCTCACAATTGTCTTCAGGTCTCAGTTTCACTATTAATTAAATGCACAAGCTGAAAATTTAGAGCAGGAGAGGTTTTCATTTTAATAGAAATGTAGTTGACACACAATGGCATGTCAGTTCAGGTGTACAACATCTTGATTCCGCGAGTCTATCGGTTCTACTGTGCTCACCACAGGCGTAGCTGTTATCAGTCACCATGCAAGGCTGTCACGGTACCAACCACTCTACTCCCTGTGCTTTACCTTTTATCCGCATGACTTACCCATTCCAGAATTGGAAGCCAGTACAGCCCACTCCCCTTCCCCCATCTTGCCCATCCCCCCACCCTATCCCCTCTGGCACCTTATCAGTTTGTTCTCTATATGTATGGGTCTGTGTCTGCTTTTTATTTGTTTGTTTACTTGTTTTGCTTTTTTAGAGTCTACATATGAGTGAAATCAGATGGTATTTGAAGCTGGAGTTTTGACATGCTCACAAAAATGCTGTGTCATTTGGTTATAATTTCAGTAGGGTTTTTTTTTCCCTTCCAGAAATTCACAAACTGATTCTGAAATGCATGTGGAGATGCAAAGAACTTCAAATATTAAAACAGTCTTGAAAGGGAAGAACAAAGTGGAGAACTTACACTATGTGACTTCAAGACTAACTATGAAGCTCAGTAATCAATCACCGTAAGAATCAATTGAGAGATCTGTGAAACAGAAGAAAGGCTCAGAAATAGACCTTCACTTATATAGTCATTTAATTTAATTTAATTTAATTTTTTTTTAGAGGGAGATAGTGAGCGTGAGTGGGGGGAAGGGAGAAAGAGAATCTCAAGCAGGCTCCACACTCAGTGCAGAGTCTGAAACAGTGCTTGAGCTCATGACCCTGAGATCATGACCTGAGGTGGAATTAAGAGTCAGATGCTTAACTGATTGAGCCACCGAGGTGCCCCTATAGTCACTTAATTTTCCACAAAGACATGAAAACA
Source organism: Enhydra lutris kenyoni (assembly GCF_002288905.1). NCBI lineage: Eukaryota > Metazoa > Chordata > Mammalia > Carnivora > Mustelidae > Enhydra > Enhydra lutris. Next base: position 30,353,554 of record NW_019154090.1, read on the forward strand.
ATCCAATGGAAAATGGAAAATCTTCAAGAAATAGTCCTGGAACAATGGGCTTGGTGTATGGGAAAAGAAAAAACCAAAACATTAACTCCTGCCTCCATCATATATAACAATTAATACAAGATGAATCATAGATCAAAAATGTCAAACCTAAAGCTAAGAAGCTTCTTAAAGAAAATGACTCATCAACGTGGAAAACTGTTCTGTGCATGGTCACTGAAGAACTTCCTGAGCCTTGTACCTTTTCCTGTCTCCCTGAGCCTGTCTCCTCCTGTCCTTGACTTGCTCTAGGCGTTCATGAGAGTATCTATGGGGGTTTATGAAATTGGACAGGTTTTTCTTAAGATGGGAGTTTGATGGTCTACTCTTTGAACCACATCAAAATGTCCCAGTGTGGAAGTGACCTTATCCAAATGTTCATTACTCATAAAATGAAAGGGCAGGCCCAATGTGATCTCCTGGGCTCTTTATGGCTCTAAATGTTCCACATCTATAAATTGATGGAGGAAGTGATGACTTCCAGGCACATGCTCAGGTGAGAGGAGCAAAGGACAAAACTCTAGTCTGAGTCTGTGTGGGCTTTGAGAGACCATAGGTCTATTCAGATCAGGTGGCTACGCAGGGTGGGGCAGGACTTAAAGGGAGGGCTCGGAGGGAGAAGGTGCAGCTCAGCCCCCAAGCAGCCTTGGGCTCTAGCTGGGGTGACCCAGTGCACACTCTGAAAACAGCAAGGAAAATAACCACTCTTGAGAAAGCCTAGGATTCTGTGAAGGCATTAACATGGCGGTTCATAGATGCAGGTTCTGACATGGGATCTGTCCCTGTGTGCCTCAGCATCCTCCTCCATAAAATGAGCTTCCTCATCTATAAGATGAGAGACAAATTGATTAGTAGGTGTTTTACCTTCCTTTTTAAAACCTGACATCTTGTTCCATGAATTACTTACCATGAACACGCTCCCTTTTCTGTCCCCTCCTCAGGCCTTTGTCCACACCACAGATATCCTTCTCTTGTGCTGGGTGTGTATCTTTTGCATAAATGTGTTCTTGCAGGATGCATATTGCTCCTATGTACCAAGAGGTTGAGGAAACCAGCTGCAAAGTTGTTCACAACAATGATGTTCTGAAATGGAGTAGAACGAGTATCACTTTGGGTGTCACATTGGGCTGCAATGTGCAAGGTGAATTTCTCTTACCTGTGGGTTGCATGAGCTGACATTCTCTTTTTCCATTGGGATGAAACCAACAGTGTATTCACAGGGCATAAATCTGCTCCATGAAAAGCACAGCACATCTGTATCTGAGGGAGAGAGTTTTTATCTAAGAGGTCTATAAATTTTTTATAGACAATAGATGTCTCCCATAAACAAGCTGAAGATGAGTTAAATTAACAGGAATTCAAACATATGGATCATATTTCCCTTCAAAGCCTCATGAACTTTCTAAAACAAGTAAGTCAGAGGCTGGGGCAAAATGCAAGCAGGGTTTTTCCAAGCTCATCATTTGAAAAAAAAAAAAAGAAAGAAAGAAAAGAGAAGAAAATCCTGCACAGTTAGGGGAGTTTGACATGCTTCAGTTCAGTTCAGTTCAGTTAATTTCATGTTCTTCTCAGACCACAATCACCTTCTTTTCTGGAATCCCCGCAACTGATCATGGGAAGAGATGCAGCTCCTAAGAGAATAAAATCTATTGTGTTGGCAAAGAAACAAGAGGAAATGATGTTGAGTCATCATTCACCCTGAGGGAGGACTTACCAATGGTCCTGGCTGTGGGCAGTGATGTTGGTCTCAGTGAAGAGGGTGGGGTTTATTCTTGGGGGTTTATACTCGGGCCATCTCTCATGCATAGACTAACCCCTACAACAAAGTTAGGGAATGCTTCTGTCTTCAGTCCTTACGTGCTGTGTTTCTCTGGATCCAGTGAGAAATTTCCCTCAGAATCAGAAGTCCCAATGACCCTAGGGAGAAGGGTGGATAAGCGTTTACCTCTTATCACTCTTTGCATTTCCTGCCCAGTTATTTTAGGCTACTTTCCAACTGGCCATAAGCTGGCTGAAATCCAACCCATACCCGGCACAGGAGCTAGGGTGATGGAGTCTGGATGCTTCCAGGTGGCACCCACTGGTGACATGGGTCAGAGCTGACAGGGAACCAATGGGAGAGCTCAGAGATCTTGCCTTTACTTCTTAAAGCCAAAAGAAGGTGATTCCATCTCCCTGGGACCTGTTTTTTCTGGTACTCAACCTTCATGCAGCCTCCAGGACTTAGACATTGATTATAAAATGCCAAACCATTAAAAAAAAAAGTTTATGTAACCATCTGGAAATTTAAACCACAATGATATACCACTTTACACCAGTCACAATGGCTAAAATTAACAAGACAGGAAACAATGAATGTTGGCAAGGATGTGGGAAAAGGGGAACCCTCTTACACTGTTGGTGGGAATGCAAGCTGGTGCAGTCAGTCTGGAGAACAGTGTGGAGATTCCTCAAGAAGTTAAAATTAGAACTACCCTGTGATCCAGCAATTGCACTACTGGACGTTTACCCTAAAGATACAGATGTGAAACGAAGGGGCACCCACACCCCCTTGTACACAGCAGCAATGTCCACAATAGCCAAACTGTGGAAGGAGCCGAGATGCCCTTCAACAGAAGAATGGATAAAGACGATGTAGTTTATACATACAATGGAATTTTACTTAACTGTCAGAAAGGATGAATACCTACCATTTGTATCTACGTGGATGGAACTGGAGGGTATTATGCTGAGTGAAATAAGTCAGTCAGGGAAAGACAATTATCACATGGTTTTACTCATATGTGGAATATAGGAAACAGCACAGAGGATCATAAGAGAAGGGAGAGAAACTGAATGGGAAGAAATCAGAGAGGGAGACAAACCATGAGAGTCTCTTAACTATAGGAAACAAACTGGGGGTTGCTGGAGGGGAGGTAGGTGCGGGGGATGGGGTAACTGGGTGATGGGCATTAAGGAGGGCACATGATGTATGAGCACTGGGTGTTGTTGTACGCAACTAACGAATCACTGAACACTACATCTGAAAGTAATAATGTACTATATGTTGGCTAATTGAATTTAAATAAAATTAAGAATAATTGATTAAAATTTTTTAAAAAATATGAAAATCAGTGGTATAACATGCAGCCTAGGCACAACTCTAATGTGTACCGCTGTCACAGATGCTGTTGTTGCTCTAATTGAATCCCCTCCATGGCTTGTGTTTCAGGTTTGTGCACCATCCCCCAGCTCTCCTGGCTTCATTCCTAATGGACTGAACTCACAACCTTCTTCAACCCCAGGAGCCACTCTGCCCAGATTTGGTGAGAGCCTAAAGTGTCCGTGGCCAAAGACTGTGGGGGCAGGAATCTGAAAGCCCTTCACCTTGAGGCAGGACCAACTCAGGTATGATTTGCAGTCCAGATCAAGCCAAGGTCAAGATCACATGCTTGGCTTCTTCCCCTTCCCTTTTCTGCTTCCCTCCATTATCTTACAGGTCTTGCCAGGGACTGCTTCCTTAATAAGATGCTTGCTTACGAATTGCCATCTTAGGAAAACACCTCTGGAGAACCCACACTAGGATACCTGCTCCATGCTAGACAAAATGGGAGGAAAAGAAAACCCCTTCCTTCAGTGCAACTATCCTCAGAGGGAGGACCCACACACAAAAACTTAGTATGAAAATATTTCTTAAAATATTTCACAATAAAAATATTGTGGCCCAGTTACACCCCATCTGTATTATTGAGTGCCTGTGTTGGTTGGCACATGCACAGAGTGCCATTCATGTAATGGGAAGAGTGAGTAGTAGGAGCAGAGGTAAGGAGAATCACTTTTTGAAGAGGTGGCTTCAGAGGCATGGGTGGAACTTGCAGTGTTTGGTGTAATGTCGGTAATAATGTAGAGGGTGGACTTGCATTCATTTCTCTTTAGATCTAGAACTCTGCTCAGAAGCAGGTTCGGGAGCTGAGGGGGAGAAACTGCCCTTTTCACAGCTGCCTTATTCAGGATGGGAGCTGCCTGCCAGAGTTCTGCTTCTTGTGAATTATTTGCATCCAGACGAGAGTCCACCTACTTTGATCATCCATTTTCTTCTCTAGCATCTTGTGGTTTAAAGTCTCTTTGGGAGATAAGGACGTGGCATGCCCAGGGAAGTGTGGAAAATTGCCTCTAGCTTTCAATTTATGAAGAAGTAACCCACCTCACTTTCAATTCCCTGAATCCTGATTGACTGCCTTGTTCATTCATTCACCAATCATTATTGAGCACCTACTGTGTGCCAGTCAGTGAACTAACATCCAAGAGCTCATCCTCTACTAAAGGAACAGACACATAGAATTCTAATTTGGCACAATGAGGACAGTGATAGAGATATGCACAGGGCTCATGGGGATTCAGAGGAGGAAACCATAACTCAATACTCAGTCAAGCCCAACCATCTAAGGACATTCTTTGTGTGGCCATACCTTTTCTTCCTGAACACTTGACAGCTTCTAGTCTACATCGTGGATTTCAAATAATCTTTTACTATACGCAAAATCTCTTCCTTACAGCCTGGGTTTTCAGGGTAAAGAGAACACAATGTTACTTAAACCATCTCCCTCATATACAGACGTCATGTGCTTCTTGAGAAGATTTATGCTCTGTGTGTACACTGTCGGTCCATTAGATCCCAACAGAAAATTTTAGCCAGCACACACACAGGTGAGAGAAATTCACCTTTCACATTATATCCCAAAGTGATAGGCAAAGTGACACTTGATGAAACTTCATTCTACTCCCTTTCTGAGCATCATCTCTGTGAATAACCTTGCAGCTGGTTTTATCAGCTTCTTGGTAATTGTGTGACCTTTTTGCATATCAAGGATGCAATTTTGAATATTGTCTCTATCAGTGTGAAGTTGTCTCTACATTTAGAAAGAAACCATATTAATTTCATTTTGAAAAGCATTATTTTGCACTCTTTCTGGTTGGGGATATGGGACTCATTTAGTTTACTGGGGAGATAACTGTGCTGTACTTGAAAATTTCATAAATATTTATGTGCCTTGATGCTACTGTTTAGCAGAAGGGATTTGAGGATGTCCAACGGATAGACTGGGATCAGAGACTAAATGCATAGAGTTGGGAATATTAAGGGCTCAGGGATGAGCCACAGAGGAATGGAAATATCAGAGGAGGAGGAGGTCTGGAGGATTATCCAGTGGTGTGTGGGTATGGGAAAAAAAGAAGCTGTCATTGAAGGGGGCTGGTTTTGGGGGGGGGGGGACTGGTGTCCTCAGGGAGTGTTCCTGCAAATGGTTTAGAACCTGTGGGACTCTGCTTACAATGAAAGGAAAATTCCGGAAAGGCAATATGGATTGGGATGGGGGAATCTATTGAGGGGTTCAGGGGAAGCAAGAAAGTTCAGAGAGAATGAAGGGGCCCAGTCTGGTTCAGGGAGAGAATTGCCTTTGAAAGACTCTAAGCTTTATGGAGATGAGGGACATGATTGGAAGACCCTCAAAAGCTTTGAATGAGGCACAAGCCAATTCAGTTCTAGTTGTCCCTAAAGGCCCTGACAATGGGTGGGTTAGCCTCAGAAGGGGCATGGGCCTCCCCAGATGCTCAGAGCAGTGGTGGGGATTCCCAATGTCCAGAAAGATCATGGAGGCTCTGACTTTCCTCCTTTATCCTAGGTTTGAAATATTCTCCCATGTGTTTCCTCTCACAGTGTTGTGATGCTCACAGCACCTTGGTGGCTTGAAACATTCAGGGATAATGACCACGAGTGAAATTTCAATGGCTATTGAATGCCCAAGAGGAAGGAAAGAGAGATCTGGAGCCTTGGAGACAAAGAGGGGTGTACCCATAGCTTTGCTGAGGCTTCACCATGAGCTCACTCAGTCTAGACATCCCAGCACAGCACACAGAACAACCCTCCAGGTGGGGTCTGATTTGTCCTTAAACCTGGTTTCACCATCTGCATCCACAGGCAAATTCTTGACTCTTTAAGACAGACTTTTCTCATATCTATAAAATGGGGCTGTTTTCCAAGATAACAATGCATAGATAGTTCCTAGAACATAGTCTCTTCCCTCGTGCCCTTTCCTTGCTAAACTTGCCCCTGAGTCCCTGAGCAGCCACCTGAATGTTTCCCTGGCTTATTGCCAAAAGGTCTCGGTTCACCTGTCCACCCACCCAGAAGGAAGGGTCCTAGGAAGAGTCTGCAGCCAATGCCTTCCAACCAAACTATTTCTGGCCTAGGTGCGTCAGGCTCAGCAGCCTCACTCAGGCATGGGGGAGATCCATGCAGCTTTAAAGAACAACTGCACTTTACAGAATTGAGCACACACCCTGAATAAGACCTGAATTTCCGTGGTGGGATTTATAGGCTGTGGGTGGTAGACTGCAAAAGGATTGGCCCGAGCATGGGATTTATCTAAAACCCTGAGTGAGTGAGCGGGTAAAAATAGTTATGGGGGGACCTCTCTGGCTCAGGAAACATTCATCAGTTTGCGGGGGGCCTTGTTCCAGCAATGCCCTGGGGGCAAGGCAGGAGTTGATTCTGGTGGAGCCTTTTAGGATAGGAAGTAATCCGGTGCCAGGGGTTGGAATGGTATTTTCTAGAACTTGGTCTCCTTGTCCCTGGGCGGGCAAAGGAGAAGTGAGGGATTTTCCTTCCATGGAAGCTATTGGCCCAACACAATGCCCAACGCTGAAAGCTCTCTAAGATCCAATGAGGCTGAATGGAAAGTGAAATTTTAAGGTCATAATGTAAAGTGGTAGAAAATCTCATGAGAAGAAAAATAGAGCTCATTTATCAAGTCCCAGCAGTTTAGGGACAGGACTCTGGAGCTGGGAGCAGACTCTGGGAGGTCAGATGCCAGGTCATTTTTTACGCAACATGGAGACCTAGTGGGGAGTTGTCACTCCCCCAGGGAGATCCCAGTTTGGACATGGAAAGAGGAAGTTTGGAGAAAGGCAATATGGGGTCCATGCCTACTTCATGGGTGCCCACAGCTTCCCAGACCACACCCTGGGCTGCTCTGGGTGTCAAGAGTGAGATAAGAAGAGATGATGCTTCAGAACCGAGAGCCCCCTTGCTGCCTAGTCTGTAGTAGACAGGACAGAAGAGGAGAATATTGTCAGATCTTGGGAGATGAGATCTTAGACAAGCACCCCCGGCCCCATCCCCTAAATGGGTTGAAATAGGCCACCCAGCTCTTCCTCAGGAGAACTTTCAGATAGCCACAAGCAGATGGCTATCCCAGGCATCACCCCTACCCAGCCCAAACAGGGTAGGGTGGGTAGGGCTTTGAGAAATTCTTCCCTTTGGAGTTAAGTGTGGCAAGACCAAAAGGCCTTTTAGGGGAAGTAACTCCACTCAGGACAACTTTGCATGAATAATTGGACAAGTAGTCTCCTTGCGGAGGAAATGGAAGTCAAGATGGCATGAGTTTAAATAGCATGATGAGGTGAGGGCTCTTAGTGGATGTAGAAGTATCGGTAGCCTAGTGCCCGATTTATCATTGACACTCCACGGATGTCTATTGAATATGCATTGCAATTTGTCTAATGAAGGGTTTTCTTTCTTCCTTCCTTTTTTTCCTCATCTTCTATTCTTGGTCTATTCACATGAAATATTTAACTTGGATCCCTGGTCTAAAATTAAAAGCTCAGGTTTGAGCAGATTTGCAGAAATGACTCACAGGCACTCACGTAGTTCTTGCTTAGAAAAGTTGACCTCAGGAAGAAATGACACTCATGAGCACAATTCAAGGTCACGGTTCATGATATTTTGTTTGTTTGTTTCTATCCCAGTCATAACTGCCTTGTTCCTTACTCCTACAGAAAACACTATCTTAGTATTTCCCAATGATTCTAGCTTTGTATTACCCTCCCCCCCCACCCGCCCGGGTCACATATTTTTGAACCCCACATCCTAGGTGGCACCAAAGGGCAACATCTGTCATTTCACACTGCACATGGTTTAATAGCCTTATGATTTGTTCCTGAATTAAGTGTTTCCAAGAAGTCTTGGATGGAGATAAGTGGGCTGAAGGGGCGGAGGGTAGAGAATGAGGCCGTGACTGGGGAGCCATGTCACACTTAATACATCATCTCTGTTTTCCTTGGTTGTAGAAGTGGGGTCACTGGGGAGGGTCTGTTGCAAACCACATTGGACAGCTGGGATGGTTTATTTTTAGTGGTGAGAGAGAGGAAGAACTTCCAAAGATAGAACCTGTGCCCACACTCTGCTCTGCAAGTTCAGACTTGGGGGTGGCTGGCAAAATGGGCTGGGTGTTCTGAGCCAGAACAAACAAGTGTGCAAGGCCAGCTCAGGTAGAGGGCTGGGATGGCAGCGGGTCCCCCCGAAATGCACTTGGGTGAGCCTCCTGGGGTTTTGGATTTGGTCCTCATCTCTTTTCCAGCGGGATTTATAGCAGGGAAGACCCTTTTCCTTTCTTATCTTTTTTTCTCCCTTACTCCTGACCCCTTCTTCCCTCCAATGGCTTGGATAACTTTTCCCTATCCCTCTCACTTCTAATGGTGACCCCTGATCTTACAGCGTAGGTGGAATGGGTAGAGGAATTCATGTTTGGAACTAGCTACACATGAGCAGAGTAGACAGATCTATGGTGTATGGCTTTAAAATCACAAGAAAGGCTGTGCCTTCCCAAATGTGGCCTTGTACCAGCTGGCGTGCTGCCTGCAATCCACCTCCCCAACCCCCACAAGAATGAAGCATTTCCTCAGAAAGTCAGTGTAAATGTGCAGATCGGAGATCTGGAGTTGAGTGTTCTGTCAGGGAGCAGGGGTGAGCCCAGACCTAGAGAACTGGTCTTGATGAGTCACAGGCTTACTGCGCTGTGTCCTGTCTGTGGAGGGTCTGAAGCCCCTAGTGGGCTGTTTTGTGTGTGTGTGTATGTCTCTGTTCCTTGCTCTCAGAAGAGACTCCCACAAACTCTTTCACCCAGAGGGGACTCTGTATCTCAGCTGGTGTTCTGTGGCATAGGAAATGCTCTCACATGCGGGGTTTCGGGGACATCGAAGGGACAGGGAAAGACTTTTTTTGTGCTGTTGTCCACAGGGATCCAGCCAGAGGGACCTTGACTTCTTGGCTTAGGGTTAGAGATCGCCTTTTGTAGGGTCTCAGGTAGGGTGGCCTCTGGGAGGCAGACTTCAGCAGGATTCTGTCCAGTGATCTTCGGTTTTGTTTTTAAAGAGGCTTGATTTTTTAGAGCACTTTCAGCTTCAAAGCACCAACTGAGTAGAGAGAACAGAGATTTCCCATATACTTCCTTCCCCCACAGACAGTGTCCACCCACCATCAAAATCCTGTAGCAGAAAGGTGTCTTCATATTACCTACATTGACGATGAACCTCTGTCACTGTCATTCTGTATCCTTACCTTACATTAGGGTTTACTCTCGGTACTGCATATCCTATGAGTCTTGGCAAATGTGTAATGACATGCATCTACTGTTAGGACAGCATAGAGTAGTTTCACTGCCTTAAAAATCCTGTGTGCTCTGCTATTCATCGCTCTCCGCCCCCACAATCCCTCCACCCCTGATCCTTTTACTGTCTCCATTATTTTCCTTTTCCTGGAAAATCATACAGTTGGAATTATATGGTATGTATTCTTTCCAGATAGTCTTCTATCCCTCAGTAAGATGCATTTAAGTTCCCCCCATGTCTTTGCATGGCTTGATACCTCCTTTCTTTCTTAGTGCTGAATAATATTCCATTGTTTGGATGTACCTGTTTATTTATCCATTTTCCTACTGAAGGGCAACTTGGTTGCTTCCAAGTTTGGGCAATTGTGAATAAGGCTGTTATAAACACCTGTGTGCAGGTGTTTGTGTGGACTTAACGTTTTCTTTACCTTCTTTGGGTAAATACCAGAGAACACAATGGCTAGATTATATGGGGAAAATATTTAGTTTTGTAGGAAACTGACAAATGGTCTTCCATAGTGGCTATACCATTTTGCATTCACACCAGCAGAGAATAAGCCTTGTCGCTCAATATCCTCACCAGGATCTGGTGTTGTTTTTGGATTTTGGCCCCTCTGATTGGTGTGTAATGTTGTCTCATTGTTTTCAATTGCATTTCGCTGATGACCTATGATATGACGCGGAGCATCTTTTCATATGCTTATTCACTATCTGTATATCTTCTTAGGTGAAACGTCTGTTTTAGTTTTGTTTTTTAAGACTTTAAAGGAATCTCTACACCCAACATGGGGCTCAAACTCACAGCCCTGAGATCAAGAGCCACATGGTCCCCTGACTGAGCCAGCCAGGAGCCCTAAGGTGAAGTGTCTGATAATGTCTTTGGCCCATTTTTAAATCACATTGCTTGTTTTCATATTGTTGAGTTTTGAAAGTTCTTTGTCTATTTTGGAGACCAGTCTGATCAGATCTTTGTTTGCAAATATTTTCTCCTAGCCTGTGGCTTGTCTTCTCATTCTCTCGACAGTGACTTTTGCAGAACAGAAGTTTCTAATTTTAACACAATATTAATTTAACACCATTCACTTTATCAATGTTTTCTTTCATGGATCATATCTTTGGGGTTGTATCTAAAAAGTCATCACCAGGGTGCCTGGGTGGCTCAGTCATGATCCAAGGGTCCTGGGATCCAGTCTCACATCCAGCTCTCTGCTTGGCAAGGAGTCTGCTTCTCCCTCTGCCCCTCCTCCTGCTCATGCTCTCTCTCTCCCCCCCTAAAATAAATAAATAAATAAAAATCTAAAAAAAAAAAAAAGTCATCACTAAAGCCAAGGTCATCCAGATTTTTCTCCTACATTATTTTCTAAGAGTTGTGGGTTTTGCAGTTTGTGTTTTGGTCTGTGATCTACTTTGAGTTAATTTTTGTGAACGGTATAAGGTCTGTGTCTAGATTTTGGCATATGGATGTATGCATTTGTTGAAAAGACCATCTTGGCTCTAATGTGTAGCAAAACCTAGACCTCTCTTTGAGCGAGGTTAAATTGTTTACTGTACAGAAATAATCACAATGTCTTAAAGCCATAGCTTTTCCTCACCTGTAAAAAAGAGAGTACAAATTCCCACTGCTCGGTGACATCGTGGTCACTGAAGGAATACATTTGAAAAGCATTTGGCAACTGTCATCATTATTTTCCTTTACAAGTAAGGGAATGGGGTTTAGCTATTTGCTGACAGAACTGGCATCAAACTTAATTGTCATATTTTAAACCTGAATCTTCTGTTTCTGACCTTCCTCCTTCCTCAGTGTCTCCATGTCCTTTGGTCTGGGTATTTGCTGGCAGCATCATGCCATGTCTGTTTTTTTGTTTTTGTTTTGTTTTTAAGATTTTATTTATTTATTGGAGAGAGCAGGGGGAGAGGTGGAGAGAATGGGAAAGAATTCCAAGCAGACTCCTCACTGAACATGCCGCCCGACACAGGGTTCGATACCAAGACCCTGAGATCATGACCTGAGCAAAAACCAAGAGTCGGACGCTTAACTGACTGAGCCACCCAGATGCCCTCATGTCTGAGGCCTGGTGCTTGGAACTGTATCTGCCTTTCTGTTTTATTCCCTTGCGTTTGCATATTTTAAAATATGCTTCTAAATGAAATATTCTAAACAATTCATAGAACAAAAACAAAATCATTTTGACAATTAGAAGAATATTTTTTAAAATTGAACTGAAACAAAAATATATCACATATTAATACTTGTGGTTATACTTCTAGTTAAAGAGGTACATTTAATGAAAGTTAATATTTTAAATGCTTATATTAGAAAAGGAGAAAGCTAGAACTTACTTACTTCGTGTGCAACTTAAGAAGCTATAAAAAGACCAGCAAAATAAATCTGAAGAAGTAGAAAGAAGGAACAAGATAAAGGCAGAAATTCATTATCTTGGAAATACAATTGAGAACATTAACAAAGCTAAACGTTGGTTCTTTGAATATATTAGTAGTCACACCTCTGGCAAGATTAATCAATAAAGCAAGTAAAAAGCAAATTAAATATTAGAGAAAAAGGGGCGGCTAGGTGGCTCAGTCGGTTGATTGAGTATCTGCCTTCGGCTTAGGTCATGATCCCGGGGTCCTGGGAGTCCCGCAGCGGTGGGCTTCTTGCTCAGCGGGGAGTCTGCTTCTCCCTCTGCCCGCTGTTCCTCCTGCTTGTGCACTCTCTGTCAAATAAACAAATAAAATCTTAGAAAAATTAAAATAAATATTAGAAAAAGGCAAAACTACAGATAAGGAAAAATGAAAAACATAGGAAGTGTTATTAGGAGTAATTTATTAAACAATACATTAGAAACACATTAAATGGATAAATTCCTTTAAAAATACCACTTAATAAAACAGACTAGAGAGGAAATAAATACTGGTACTCTATAACCAACCTTTAAAGAAATTGAACTAGTACTTAAATTTTCCTTCAAGAATATAGGAGACACAGTGCACCTGGGAGGCTGAGTCATTAAGCATCTGCCTTTGGCTCAGGTCACGATCCCAGGGTCCTGGGATCGAGCCCAGTGTTGGACTTCCTGCTCAGTGGGGAGTCTGCTTCTCCCTCTCCCTCCGCCATTCCCCCAGCTTGTGCTCTCTAGCTCTTTCTGTCAAATAAATAAATAAAATCTTTTTTTAAAAAATCAAGAAAAATATAGTAAATACATTCCATTTTTAAAAGAAGTGGAATGCTAAATACTCCAGAGGAAATGCACCAAAAATAGGCAACATCGACATATAAATATACCTACAAAATTTTACCAAGGCATAAAATAAAGGATTTAATAAAGGAAGGGATCTATAAATATAATATTCTGAAATGCGTAGTTAATTTTGTAAGGATTTCCCCCCAAATTAACCTATACACTTAACATTTCTCTAATCAAAAAAAGTTGGGGGGATGCCTGGGTGTCTCAGTGGGTTGAACCTCTGCCTTTAGCTCAGGTCATGATCTCAGGGTCCTGGGATCGAGGTCCACATCGGGCTCTCTGCTCAGCCGGGAGCCTGCTTCCCCTTCTCTTTCTGCCTGACTCTCTGCCTACTTGTGATCTCTCTTTCTGTGAAATAAACAAATAAAATCTTTTAAAAATTTTTCATTACATCTCAACAAAATTATCTGCAGGTCCTTTAAAAGCCCATCAGAAAAGAAGAGCCAAGGGGAGTCTGGACAGCTCAGCTGGGTAAGTAACCGACTCTTGATTTTAGCTCAGGTCATAATCTCACGGCTATGGGATTGAGCCCCAAGTCTGCCTTTGTGTTGGGGGTGGAACCTGCTTAGGATTCTCTCCCTTTGCCCTTCTCTCCAGCTAGTGTTTTCTCTCTCTCTAAAAGAAAAAAGAACCCCCCCAAAATAAGATGATGAAAATTTCATTTACCCTAAAAATTAAGATAATATAAAAATTTAGTAATTTAAATGCTTTGCTCCTGGTGGAATGATAGACAGTCAATGTAGCAAAACAAAATGATCAAATAAGCTCACCAAAGAACATAAAAAGTGCTATCTACAGTTACAGGGTAAAATACATGGTTTGGGGACCCGGATTTGTTTTGCGACAATGCTAAAGTCTTACATTACACGATATGTTATTAAGTGCAAAGAAAGTTATGAAATAATTTGTGGGGCGTAATCCCATTTTTGTAAGACTAGCTAAAGTGAAATGTGTGCACATGCCCACTGAAATGCTAAAGATAAACACTAATGGTAATACTGGCTTATCTCTGGTCCTTGGTTACAGGTAGCTTTTATTTCCTCTTTTTTATCAGTATTTTCTATTTTTTTTCTGAGACGAAACCTTATTTTCAAAACTTGGGCTAGTTATTTTAGGATGCATAAAGTAGAACTAAACTTTTCTGTCATATTTATTGAAAAATATTTTTTAAGGCATTCCAAATCTCTGGAATTCTCCCACCCATATTTCTTTTCCACTTTTAAAAAAGATTTATTGGGGCGCCTGGGTGGCTGAGTGGGTTAAGGCCTCTGCCTTCGGCTCAGGTCGTGATCCCAGGGTCCTGGGATTGAGCCCCACATTGGGCTTTCTGCTCTGCTGGGAGCCTGCTTCGTCCTCTCTCTCTGCCTGCCTCTCTGACTACTTGTGATCTCTGTCTGTCAAATAAATAAATAAAATCTTTAAAAAAAAAAAAAGATTTATTTATTTATTTATTTGAAGAGCAAGTGGAGTGCCAGTGGGGAGGGGCAGAGGGAGAGAGAATCTCAAGCAAACTCCCCTCAGAGCCCAACGTGGGTCTCGATCACACAGCCTGGAGATCATGACCTGACTTGAGATCAAGAGTAGGATCCCTAAGCGACTGAGCCACCCTGGTGCCCCTCTTTTCCTTTTGTATGACAAAGATCTTAAATATGAATTGTGCTCCCACAAATTGTTTAACAGTTCTTTTAAAAATATTGGCACTGAACTATTTTAAACAGTTACCAGTGAGAAACACAGATGACTTTCCATGCAAAACGATAACAGGTCATGCTTCAGTTATATAAAAATGTATTTATTCAATTATTCAAAAGCATCCATTTTCAATCACTTCAGAGGTGGATTTACTGCCTCAACATATGTTTTCTTTCCATCACTTTTTCTAAATTGCTCCATGATTTTACAGAGTCATTTTTTCTTTATTTTTATTTATTTATTCTTTTAAGCTGAAATTTTCCATGCTTGGTTTTCTACCAAAGGTGATTTCATTTGGGAAAGATTTTAAAAATGTATAGTCCAAAGTGTTCAGTCATTTTTGCCATTATATAAGAATGAATGAAAACACTATTTGAAAACCAATTTAGAAACTTTCTGCTAACAGACAGTAACTCAGAGAGGTTTGTTTTGGGAGGTTTAATATTTGCATCCCACCCCTCCCCAGACAATGCTTTTGTCTTTATAAGGAAACTGTTGGAGACACCTGGGTGGCTCAGTTGGTTAAACATCTCCCTTTGGCTCAGGTCATGATCCCAGGATGCTGGGATCGAGCCCCACACTGGGCTCCCTGCTCAACAGGAAGCCTGCTTCTCCCTTTCCCTTTGCTGCTCCCCCTACTGTGCTCTTTCTCTCCATCAAATAAATAAATAAATCCTAATAAATAAATAAATAAACAAACAAATAAACAAAAGGTGCTTCAGTCTCCTTATGATGCTGGCTTGCCCTAAAAAGTCTGTGTTGGCAACATTTGCCTGGATTTTTGACAAACAACAGAGATAGACCAGTAAAATGAACTTATGAAAATGGTACAGTGAGAATTACATTAAAAGTTGCTATTAATGGTTGGTTCTTCAACTTTTTTGACCCAAGCGCATTTCCACTGAGTGACAGTCCCACTCAGTTGCATATGGTTACATAGGTTGTGGACTGAACAACTCAAAGGGATGCCTTTCAGAGACCCCTTGGACAATCTATCCCTCCTCATCCCACTTGTCTGTGGAGAAGAGAACTCTATCAAGCATTAGAGGGGAAAAAACCCTCAAAGTTGCAATTGAAGCTTATATTAGATTTTATGTTATGAAAATATGCTGTAGGCACTTAAAAATAACCCAATGATTGTATTACACATACCTTGAGATGTTGCTGGAATTTAATCAGATAATACAAGTTCTAATAAAGTGACACTGGGCAAGAAAATTCAAGGGAAATTACAATCTGTCTTTATAACATATTCTCAATATTATCTATACAATATCTTCATAATATATTCTTTAGCAATAAGAAAATGGGTGGTTTTATACAAGCCCAAATAAATATATGTCTTAAGCTCTGATTATAGAAACAGTAAGCCAAAAATACTGTTGATGAAAATATGCACTACTGTCAACTGTAGGATTAACCAGGCAACCACAAAAACAAACAGATGATTAAATAAAACTAGGGAAAACGTGTAACTGCAAAGCAAGAGGCTCTTAGCAGGAAACTATAATCAACTCAAGACAGTAATGAGAAAATGTTTATATAGTGCCCATGGGGTGGCAGACACTTATCCCCAATATATTATATATTTATATGTATATTTCACAATAAAACTCTGTGAAGTATGTTTTATTTTCTCCATTTTACAGCTAAGACACAGAGAGGTTAGATAATAGTATGGACGGCTTTACTTAAAGGCCACCCTGCATCCACGCCCTTTGCCCTGTGGCTGTTTTCTCCATCCATTGTGGATACAGGGTTGGTTCTGTGAATTGCTTTGGCCAATAGGCTAGAGAGGAAGTGAGAAAAAGTCTGGGCTAACCAACTGGTGGATGAAGGAGAGCTGAAGCCTCCCCAGCCAGCAGGCCCCCAGCTAACTCTGAAGCAGAGCCCTCCCATCTGAGTCACTTTCAACACTGACAACACACAGACAACCAAGATGGTTTCTGTGCAGGGCAGAACTCTCCAGCTATCAATGTCTGAGCCATATTTCAGGGAACCTCAGGGAATATCCCTTCCACATCCTCAGGACACTCTTGTCACATGTCAAATCACCAGTAGGTCGATTACCAGTAATTATCCCTTACAAATAACATCAAAATATTTGAAACTGTGCACCATAGCTGCTTAGGATAACAGAAGTGACTAGTCTTTCAGGATATGGAACCTCACCAGCCAAAGACTCCCAGGACTCTACCCATGGTCAAACAAAACTGAGTTTATTTAGCTCATTGTAGCACAGGAGAGAACACATGGCAGGACCCAAGGGACGGCTTGGTAAAAGGTCTTTTTGATAGGTTTCAGGCTTGTGATGAGTGATTCCTAGGAGGGTTGAGGGCAGTTAGGAGTTGGGTTTGGATGCGGTATGTCAGGAAGTGGAGGCCTGCTCTGGGAGGGCACTTCTGTCAGAAAATGGCTAAGAGAATAGATCTTAAATGTTCTTGCCACTTATGTGGTGGCTAGACTATGGCCAATGCTTGGCTGATAATCATTTTGCAATATATGTGGATCAGCTCAACACCTTAAACTGACACAATGTTATATGTCCATTATATCTCAATAAAGCTGGGAGGAGTGAGTAGAAAGTTCTGGCAATCTGGTGACTGGGTGTACAATAATTTTGATCCAGTAGGTGGGAGGATTGAAGCAGTGTTAGAGAGTTGTCACTGGTGAAGAAGCAGCAGTCACTCCTATCAGCAAGTAAAGAAAAGAAACATGTTTATTTTTGTGGTTGTAGTATGATCTTGTCTCTGCCTTGTTTCAGGCACAGATTCAGAGTGGCCTTGCCTGATTATTGTTTATGTTCTGTGAAAATTGTTTATGTTCATTTGGGAACACTTTGCTTCAGACTAGCTGTTAGCTGCTAGCTGCCAGCTGTCAGGGCCATTTTTTAACTTTGTGAGGAATCACTTGGAGACTACTGAGGGGGATTTTCCTGACAAAATGAGGAGGTGCCTGAGAACAGTGCATTCTGGGGCCTGTGGCCTCATGTAGGTATGGCCTCAGAGGTCCAGAGATGAGAAGGTGGAAGCAGGAGGGTGAGGAGCTGTGGAGAGCATGGCCTGTGGGGTGAGAGGCTCCTGGGGATAGGACCTGGACCAGGTGCCTACATAGCAACCTTACTTCTGACTGTGATTCTGAGAGGGATCTTATCTACCAAAGAAATTAGGAGGTAGACACATGTAGACTGGCCTGTGGAAGTGATGGAATCCAGCCAGCTGGGAAAGGGGGAAAGAGAAGACCTATGGAAAAAGTCCAACAGAAGTAAGCAAAGGGAGCAGCACATCCAGATGAGGCAGAAGACAAGCATGGCTCTGAAAATGATCACTGGCAGTATCCTGAAGAAAATTTCCAGAAACCTCATGGTATTCTCCAAAGCAAGGATAAAGACAGTGCTTTCCAGTGTTGGAGGACAAGAATCACTAAGAGATTACAGGCAATTATGCAAAGCCGCCTGAATGAGAACAGCAGAATCATACAACAAGATCAGGAAGGATTTAAATTCTTTAAAGGAGTTAAGTAACTACAAATGTTGAACTTAAAATCACAGTTGAAGGTAGTAAAGAGCTTACCCAATGATGCCAGAACACAAGTAAGTGACACATTGAGCAAATCTGAAAATACAGAAGAGACGGGAAAACGACCAGAGGGAATACAATAGAAACAGAATGGAGAATGGAAAATCCAAATGTGGGAAATCCCAGGAAAGGCCAAAACCAGTAGAGCAAAAATCAATCCTTCACATTTCCTCAGTTATACTCCCTCTCCATTTTGATCTTTCTGAAATTAAGATATATCTTATATCTTATAATGTGCCTGTCATTTCCAACCCCCAGAAGTCATCAGTAGCACCTTTTCAGCTGATGTCATCTTAGAATAATTTAAAAAAAAATGTGCTAATGAAAAAAAAGTCCCTAGCTAAAGAAAGATCCAAGTAATGCAGATGGAAAAGGCTCACTTGAGTTCCAAGGAATATGAACTGAAAATACCCCAAATTAAAGATTTCTTGGCAAAAACTTTTAGAGAAACATATCCTATAAGCTTCCAAGCCTAAATATCAGATTACCTACAAAAGAGCAAATGCCCAAGCTGCTTTATTACTGCTCTGGAACAACAAGGGTTGGAAGCTCCCAGAGGTTGAAAGCTGTGGCCTAGAATTTTTTATTCGGCCAACTTGTTCATATTTAATAGCTATAAAAAGATATTTCTGGGATATTCAAGGTGTATCAGTCAGGGTTCTTTAGTGAAACAGAACTAATAGGACTTAGAAAAAAAAGTGAGAGAGATTTATTTTAAGAAATTGCCCCAAACAATTGTAGTGCTTAGCAGGCTGCCATGCTGAAAACTCATGTAAGAGTTTTATGTTACAGTTTTGAGGCAGAATTCCTTCCTCTTGAAGAAACTTCAGTTCTTGCTCTTCAGATGTTCAACTGATTAGACGAGGCCCACCCACATTATGGAGGGTGATCTGCCTTACCTAACATCAGAGGATTGCAAATATGAATCACATCTACAAAATAACTTCACATTAACATTTGGATTAGTATTTGACCAAACAACTGGGCATCATAGTCTAGTCAAGTTGACATGTAGATTAACCATCACACAAGGACCTCAATATATGTCAGCCTTCTTTAAAAACAGATGTCTTGAAGGTATTTTCCAAACACAAACATAAAGGTGAGAAAACCATGGTAAAAAGACACAGAAACCAGTCAAAGTAAAAACCTGAAAACTGTACATCTGTTTCTAGAATTGAAGGGAAAATCCAAAAATATGCTTGAAATATAAAGGCTCTAATGTTAAAAATAGTATAGTAACTATAGTTGAGATATAAAATCCCAGATTACATGAACAAAGAAAAGGGAGAAAAAAGAAAATGAAGATTTTATCTAAGGTTGACAGAATAAAAAGTTGCTAATTGATATTCTTGACTCAGAGTTTTTGGGAAAATATAATTTAAACAATTATTCCAAAACACTAAGTTAACAGCTAGTAAAAATTTTAAATGATGTCTTAATCTTCTGAAACACTGGTGAAAGTTTAATTTTGCCCTAGTAGCTTGTGGATACCTGGCACTATAATGATCTTTGAGCCCTGTATTCCTGCATCAGTAATACACACCTGATAACAACTAACCCAGGGTTCTCAACCCCTCGCTGTGTATTAGAATCATCCTGAGTGCTTGTACACTTACTGGTGGCACCCAAGACTTGTTACACCAGAACCTCTTGGGATGGGGCCCAGTTACCACTAGTTGTTAGAGCTTCCCAAGTAATTCCAAGTTTGTGCAGAGAAGTTGGGAAAACCTTTATCCTAGGCCTTTGCCTTCCTTATGTTTCTCTGGGAATGGCATTCTAATTTAGCCTAGAATTACACAGTGATTTGCCCTCTACCTTTCCCCTTAGTCACCTTTTCAGTGACCCTTGGTTATTTGGTTATAATCTATAGCTCACTACCCATAGTACAGTCCAAAGACCAGAGGCCTCAACATCCCTTGGGAGATTGTTGGAAACGCCCCTCTTCTATGGCCTTGCCTTCCTAGGTGGACTTCTTGCATAGTGAGAGGGAAAAAAGAGAGATATTATTTTAATTTCCCTTCTATTTTAATTTCAACTTCCAACAGAAGGCTTTTTCCAAAACACAAATCTAATTGTGTGGCAACCTCCTCCATAAATGATCAAAGACTCCACATGTTCTCTATACTAAAATCTAAGGTCCTGGAATTCAGGGTTTTCTGAGGATGGTCCTCTTTACCTTGTCCCAGACTTTTATCTCAGCCCTTCCCACTCTCCCAGCTCCAGGTATCCCAGGCCATGCCATTCACCAAATGGGATAGGCTCTTCCACGCTTCAGTTACTGCACAAGTGTTTTCTTCAGCTGTGAAAGTCTCTTGACCCATTTTCCCACTAATTCTAGTCTTTCCTCAAGGCTTTGTTTAGATGCCACCTCTGCTGGGAAGTCTTCCTCCGATTGCCCAGTTAAAAGTAATTCCTCTTTGTTCTTTTCTTGTAGCACTGGTTTTGATCAGTCTTATGTGCTAACTTGTCTGTTTTTCCTCCTGGATTATTAATCCTTTGAGGGGAGGATCTATGCCCTTTGGCCCCTGATCTCCAGTGAATGCTTCTAGAACAGATGTCATGGATCACATTCCAAATGCCTATAGGTGAATTCTTTTAGCAGGGTCAAGCCACCCCACATTCCAAGGGCACTTCAGAGGGCCAGGACCAGTCCACACTTTATTTCAACTGAGTATTTATTGCAAAAAGTATCTGACTTTGGCTTATTAAGCAACTCCTTGATATTTCATGGAATGTGTTTTCTCACCATCTTCATCTCTTGTTCCACACTGGTAGAGTGCTTCCCCTGTCCTGACATTTTCTACATTTCACTCACATTGATATTTCCTTTCTGAGAGCCCAGTTTGTCCAAGTCAGATTCAGGGAATGAATCAGCTTTCTAAGGATGATGACTCAATTTCTTTTAACTCTGGGGACAATATTGGAAGCTCAAACTAAATGTCTAAACAATCACCCAGGAATGTTTGCTTGGGTAGAGGGTGTGGAATTTCCATGTCATCTGATGAGAGCATTCATGCCTTGTGGCCGTTTCCAAAGAGAATAAGGCTGTCTGCTTGCCTGCAGGTACAAACAGAGACAATTAAGGAATTTAACAGAAGAGCAAGGTTATCTCTACTCAGGAATCATACTAATCAAGCAGTCCAGATTCTTGCAAGATACTTTGTAGCACAGGGCTCTGACAAGCTTGCCCACAAGCCAAGCAGTCCGACTGTGACTACCAGATGTCTAGTGCTTGGACTAAACACACCAAAAATTGACAGACAGAGGTGACTCTGGAGGTGACAAAGCCCTAGATGAAAACCATCTTCAAGGACATTATATTTTTCCAGATGTTTTTGCTTTTCTGTATAACTGGATCCAAATATTCTACTCATATTTTACTCTCTTCTGCTTGTAGACAAATCTTCTATTATGTGGTATAATGATATGATTTTATTTGTACAGAACTCCCAGGCCAAGTTCCAAGTGCCAGAAGTCAGAGTCTATGCTTGCTTTCTTCAAGCTCCCACTCTGTGCGCTAACAAACTGAAAAAATATACCAAAAATGGAGGAAGAGGTGAGATCTGAGAAACAGAGAATCCAGCCCAGGAGAAATACAAAGAGAATTTCAATATGACAATAAAGAGAAGTCTCAATATCGTCAAACCTACCATGTGACTAACTCAGAGAAAAGGAGAATAGAGGTTCCCAGAAAGCATGTATCCAAGAAAAAATAGAAACTATAGATTGCTTGATGTGATTGATCTTTTGGAAAATCATATTGAGAAGCTATTGGAAAATGAGGAGAGTTATGAAAAGGTAAAAAGAAATCTAAGCAAGTTAAAAGCAAGGCAATTATTAACTTCAGGAAAAGCAAACAGTAAGAAAAGAGATGTCATTGGAGAATGCTACAATGCTCAGCTATGAATAATGTTTATGTAAGCATAACACTGTAAACACAGAATATTTATTTAGCCCCAAGTAGTGTTATATTAAGAGAAATACACTAATAATAGGAGATTAATTTGGTGTTCTTTGTCCAAGACCAATTAAGTGGACAAAAATTAACTAAAGATATAAAAACATAACAAGATAACCAATAAGGCTATCTCTATATCCTAATAAGAGTGAGTACATCTTGGGGATCCTGGGTGGCTCAGTGGGTTATACATCTGCCTTTGGCTCAGACCATGATCTCAGGGTCCTGAGATCAAGTTCCATGTTGGGCTCCTTGCTCAGCAGGGAGTCTGCCTCTCCCTCGGCCTGCCACTCCCCCTGCTTGTGCACTCTCTCTCTGACAAATAAATAAAATCTTAAAAATGTGTGTACTTTTTGGAGCACCTGGGTGGCTCAGTCGTTAAGCATTTGCCTTCGGCTCAAGTCATGATCCCAGGGTCCTGGGATTGAGCTCCACATGGGCTCTCTGCTCAGCGAGAAGTCTGCTTCTCCCTCTTCCTCTCCCTCTGTCTGCTGCTCTGCCTGCTTGTGCTTTCTCTCTCTCTCCATCAAATAAATAAAATCTTAAAAAAAAAAGTGTGTACATCTTCTTGACAAGTGCATGTGATCATTCATGATAACTGACCTCATGTTAGCTACCAAGAAAATCTCAATAAATTCCAAAAAGCAGAACTAATACAGATAACATTCCCTGATCACATTTTAATAAAACTAGAAAATAATAACATGAGAAAAAACTAACCAGAGAATTTTGAAAAAGAACAACTTATTTTGAATTATTGCTACTCAAATCATAGTCTGTAGACAGAAGCATCTGCTTTCCTCTGGGATTGTTAGAAATGCAGAATTCCAGGGGCACCTGGGTGGCTCAGTTGGTTAAGCGACTGCCTTTGGCTCAGGTCATGATCTCAGAGTCCTGGGATGGAGTCCCACATCAGGCTGCCTGCTCAGCAGGGAGTCTGCTTCTCCCTCTTCTACTCTCCCAGCATGTGTTCCCTCTCTCACCGTGTCTCTCTCTGTCAAATAAATAAATAAAAATTAAAAAAAAAAAAAGAAAGAAAGAAATGCAGAATTGCAGAATCGCAGACCTATTGAGTCAGCATCTGCATTTTACAAAATATCCAAAGAATCTACAAATGCATTAATGTTTATCTATTGCTATGGACTAAATGTTTGTGTCCCCTCAAAATTTACATTAAAATCTAATCCCCAGAGTGATGGTATTTGGATGTGGAGCCTTTGAGAGGTAATTAGTTCCTGAGGGTGGAACCCTCATGAATGCAATTAATGCCCTATGAAGAGGCCAGAGAGTTAGCTCACCCTCTTTCTGCCATGTGAGGATACAAGAAGTCGGCCATCTGCAAACCAGAAGAGGGCTCTCACTAACCCCACTATGTCTGCACAATGATCCGACTTCTTCCCTCCAGAAATGTGAGAAATACATTTCTGTGGTGGACAAGCCACTCAATTTATGATATTTTGTTATAGCAACTGAGCTAAGGCACCCATGGTTTCCAGAAAACAATGATCATTAAAAGAAATGCCACAACTATGGGTCAAAAACAGAGCAGAGATCAGAGAAAATTTTTAGCTTAAATATTTATACTGAGAAAAGTAAAACAAAGAAAATCAATGCATTACATACCCAACTCAAAAAGTTAGAGGAAAGGAGCCACTGGGTGGC
The DNA here is from genome assembly GCF_002288905.1 of Enhydra lutris kenyoni. Classification (NCBI taxonomy): domain Eukaryota; kingdom Metazoa; phylum Chordata; class Mammalia; order Carnivora; family Mustelidae; genus Enhydra; species Enhydra lutris. The sequence goes on from NW_019154090.1 coordinate 30,377,153, forward strand.
TTAGTTGGTTGAGCACTGGACTCTTGATTCCTACTCAGGTCATGATCTCAGGGTCATGAGATGGAACTTGCAGCAAATATACACATTAAAGTTTTAAATCTATCAACAGCAATTAGAGCTAAGCAGTTCATTAAGAGAATAGTAGTCTGATCAAGAAGGATTCATCCTAGAAATATATCCCAGAAGGGTTTAGTGTTAGGAAAGGAATATAATTCAACATATCAATAGAGGGATGCCTGGTTGGCTCAGGTGGCTAAGCATCTGTCTTCAGCTTGGGTCATGATCCTGGGGTCCTGGGATTGAGTCCTACATCGGGCTCCTTGCTCAGCCTGCCACTCCTCCTGCTTGTTCTCTCTCTCTCTCTCACTCTGGTAAATAAATGAATAAGATCTTAAAAAAATACATCAATAGACTTTAGGAGAACATTTTTTTTTTTAACATATTGATGCTGAAATGTCATCTAACCCATTCTTCAGTTTAAAAGATTTTACTCTTTTAAAAAAACTTTCAAAAGGGAAATTAATAAACGCTAACATTAGGAAACAATTCGGATGCCCACTTCCATTTAACATTGGAATGGAGGTATCATCCTCTCTGACTGGACAGAAGAAAAGTACTTCAGGTAGAAACATTGGAAAAGAAATGTTTAAATTGTCACTCTTTATGGATGGTATGACTTTTACCAGGAAAATCCAGGAGAATTGACTGAAAACTTCTTCAAACAAGAAAGAGAACACAGTAAATAAATAGACTATGAAAACTAATATGTAGAAATCCACAGCTTTTGTATATAACAATGAGTTAAATAATGTAATGATGGATGATTTTGTTTATGGTAGAAAGAGAAAATATAAATACCTCAATATAAATTTAACAAAAAATATATAAAACTCATATAAGGACAAGTTTAAAATGCTCCTGAAAAACCCCAAATAGACATGGGTTTTCTATTCTAGGAAACTGCTAGTTTTAATAATGGACTACCTACTGCCTATGTCTAATCATGGTCAACACACTGCCTTGATGGTCATTTTTGGGATGGATGTGTGACCCAATGCTGGCCATTGAGATGTTAGACAGTATCTGCTGGTATGGGCAAAAATATCGGAATCTCTTCACTAGCCATCAGGGAGATTCAAATTAAAACCACATTGAGATACCACCTTACACCACTTAGAATGGCCAAAATTAGCAAGACAGGAAACAACATGTGTTGGAGGGGATGTGGAGAAAGGGGAACCCTCTTACAC
>NW_019154090.1:30378802-30590090 GCF_002288905.1 Enhydra lutris kenyoni
CTATGGACTCTGAAAAACAATCTGAGGGTTTTGAAGAGGTGGGGGGGTGGGAGGTTGGGGGAACCAGGTGGTGGGTATTGGAGAGGGTACAGATTGCATGGAGCACTGGGTGTGGTGCAAAAACAATGAATACTGTTATGCTGAAAATAAATTAAAAAAAAAATCTAGGGAAGACGCAGTCTCTTCCTTTCTCTAGATTTTGTTGTGTCTGGATAGGATGCTTGAAATTGCCACAATACTTTGCAACCATACCAGAGTCAGGTTAAAGTGCAAAACCAGGACAGCCAGGATGCTCGGGTAAGATCTGGTAAGATCTGGCTTCTTGCGGCATCTGGGTGGCTCAGCTGGTTAAGCCTCTGCCTTCAGCTCAGGTCGTGATCCCAGGGTCCTGGGATCAAGTCCCATACCGGGTTCCCTGCTCAGTGGGGAGCTTGCTTCTCCTTCTGCCCCTCTCCCTTGCTCCTGTGTCCTTTCTCTCCCTCTCTCTAGATAAATATATACAATCTTAAAAAAAAAATAACTGGCTCCTTGATGATGCAAAGCACGATTATGCTGTGCTTGAAGTCACTACTTGTGGACTTCCAGTTATAGAAGGCAATAAATTTCCTTGATATTTTAGTCCATTTGAAGCAGGTTTTCTTCTTCTTTGCTGTCAAAGCTAACACAGTGTCTACTCCTTCCCCAGGACCAACCTGTCTTATTGGCTATTGCTTTATAATGGTTTAATGTGTAGTTAGCTTGTCTAGGGTTCAGAGGATAATTCTTTAACAGTTTTCTTCATGTCTTCCTTAAGTGATTTAAGCAGATGATTCCTATGAATTGAGTTCATTAATTCTAACCATCTTAATAAAAATTCCATTTCAATGACTTTCAAATTTATTAGCGATCAAGTATGCATTTTATTATACCAAAACTATTTTAATTTCTATATACATTTTATCTTTTTTCCTTTTGAGTATAGGATTTCCTTTAAATTAGATTTTCCAGCGGATGGTCCATTTTACTGTTTCTTTTCAAAGACATTTTCTTGAAATTCATTATCTATTCATATCATCATTTCTCTCTACTGGCTTATTTATTTATTTTTGCTTTTATGACTTTAATTTCTTTCTTTTTGTTTCCTTGGTTACTTTTATCTTTTCATCATTTTTTGAAGTTGGGATAATGTGTTTTCTTGCTTTTGCTTTTAAAAAATATATTTATTACTACAGATTGCTTGAGAACAACTTTATGCATGTCCCATAATTTTTAATATGAATTATCCTGATTCTCATTATTCTTCAATTAGCTGTTTTCATTCCTTTGATGTTCTCCTTAATCCAATAACTATTTAAAAGAGCATGCATAAAATTTGTCTTACCTTTTACTATTTGTTTCTAGTTCTATTATACGTTCAAGAACATGGCTTGCATATATTCATTTTTCTAACTTATGCCTTTGTTAGTTTCTCGGGACTGACTACTGTAGCTTTTTAAATTAAAAAAAAAATTCTGTGGGCATTTAGGAAGAAGGCACATTTTATAATGGCTGTATAATATATTTTAGAAAAGAAATGACAACTTTATAAGACAAAGTTTGAAATGGTCACGAATTCTACTTTACTAATTATACTGTTCCAGTCATTTATGCCATAATGCCATATTTTATGGTGCATACATAACAGTTTAAAGAATTGCTTTTGGGAGACCCTAGGGGAAGGATCCACAGTTAGGCATATCCGTAGTGGGGTGAGTGCCCATGGCCATGGATCTGTTGCCATGGGAAGCTGCAGGAGGGAGGTGGCCACTGGTGAATGGTGAAAGAACACAAAGCAGTGGAATGTACTGGGTTTGACTGTCCTGCTGGAAGCTCTCTTCTGTGCCGGACACAGAGGAACTGCTCAAATTTGTTTCCTCCTTGAAAGAATAGAATTTTCTGGGGCACCTGGGTGGCTCAGTGGTTTAAAGCCTCTGCCTTCAGCTCAGGTCATGATCCCAGGGTCCTGGGATGGAGCCCTGCATCAGGCTCTCTGCTCGGTGGGGAGCCTGCTTCCTCCTCTCTCTCTGCCTGCTTCTCTGCCGACTTGTGATCTCCATCTCTCAAAATAAAATAAAATAAAATAAAATAAAATTTTTAAAATGTTCTTTATTCTTCAAGGATCTAAAAGGCAGGATGGGTTTTCTTTTTTTTTTTTTTTTAATTTAATTTTATTTTTTCAGTGTTCCAAGATTCATTGCTTATGCACCACACCCAGTGCTCCATGCAATACATGCTCTCCTTAATACCCACCACCAGGCTCACCTAACCCCCCACTCCCCTCCCCTCCAAAACCCTCAGTTTGTTTCTCAGAGTCCACAGACCCTCATGGTTCATCTCCCCCTCCGATTTCCCCCAACTCCCTTCTCCTCTCCTTCTCCCAATGTCTTCTGTTTTATTCCTTATGCTCCACAAGTAAGTGAAACCATGTGATAATTGACTCTCTCTGCTTGACTTATTTCACTCAGCATAATCATGAAATTATTCAGTGAGGACTGGTGTCTGTTGGGCAAAGAGCATGAAAAACCAGGAGCAGCACTGACTGGGTCCCCATCCTTTGGGCTCCTCCCCCCTCCCAGAGAGCCCCAGCCCATTGTCAGCTGCCATTACTGGCATCCTTTTGAGCGAGGGCTTTCTCCTAGTCCCTTGGGGTTCCTCTGCTTCTTATTGGCTGCCTTCCCTTTCCTGCCTCACTGTTCCACTCCCCTGCTGGTGTTCTCTACACATTCCAAGTTCACTAGTGGCCTTGTCTTCTTTTGGGAATACCCAAGTTAAGACAAATAGTAATTTTTATGATTCGTTTAGCCTCATCAATCTTCGTAAACAAACATTGCTGGAGGAGGGAGGTGAGAAATGTGCAAGCTAAGAAGTCATACTTGGATGCCTCCAGCAACATTTGAAGATGTCATATGAGTCGTTTATCACATTCTGCTTGATCAGGCCAGAGAAAGGTGTTTCAGCAAGTCTTTGGAGCATGGAGGGGATACAGTAGAGTTCAAAAGCCCTGACTTTATCCTCAGCTGATGTACTGAAACCAACAAACAATTTTGCAGTCCCTATTTGCCACGTATAATATTGAATTATAACTCCTCTTGCAGCTGTAACTTAGAGATCTTCCACCCGGGTTAACTGGTTGAGAAGACAGGTCCCCTCAGAGCAACTGGTCATGGGTCCCAGTCATGGGCACAAAGGTCTGTTTGTTACAATGACAATCATGGTTTCCGTCAGAAAGGCGGAGACTAGACTTATAGGTAATAATAATAGTAACAATAATGCCCAGAGATTATGCAGTTCACAAAACGATCTCAAATTTCCTCTAGGAAACATTACTTGCAACGCCCTCCCCCACCTCCACCCCTCAGTCTGGGCTTTGTCCTTTTCTTCTGTGATCCCACAGGGCCCTATATTTCCCACATCCTGGTTCTTAATCCTTTAAATTGTAATGAGTATTTTTTTTTATTTATCCCCAAGGACACTCCTTTATACTCCTTAAAAGCAGTGATTTTAACTTACTGTTTTATCATTGGCATAGAGCTTGTCTCTTAAAAGGCATGAACAAATAAATAGAAAACTCTAACAGGTAAAATCAGTGAGGAAAGACCTGCACTTAGACAAAAACTGGCAAATATTTGAATAATAAAGAAAAACTCCTTTAAGTCTTATGATTAAAAACAAAGTCATGTTATCAATAACGGTTAAAGTTTGTAAATGCCACACTTTATGTTCAGAAAAGTTGTCATTCATGTGGGAAAGCAAGAGAAAGCCAATTGTAGACCTCGAGAGGTGCAGAAAACACACTGGTCAGAAATCCTTTAAAAATTACTTTCAATTGGGGGCTGCCTGGGTGGCTCAGTGGGTTAAGCCTCTGCCTTCAGCTCAGGTCATGAGCTCAGGGTCCTGGGATCGAGTCCCGCATTGGGATCTCTGCTAGGCAGGGACTCTGCTTCCTCCTCCCTCTCTCTCTCTCTCTCTCTTTGCTTGCCTCTCTGCCTACTTGTGATCTCTCTCTGTCAAATAAATAAAATTTTTAAAAAAATTACTTTCAATTGTATGCCAAATAACAGAAAGCTGAAGCAAATGTAATCATAATAAAAGAATGCAATGTCATAGAAAGATGAATAATAAAAATCTCAAAGACAGATGTCTAAATATTTTTGAAGATCTGGTTTATAAAACTGAACACAGAAGAAGATAAATGGAGTTAGGGTGTTCTAAGTCCGCTGAATCATCCAGGGAGTGGTAAAATACTAATGTGTATTAGATTCTAAATAAAGAATAAATGCAATGATTTTGAGGGTAACATTAAAAAACAGAATTAGTATAACTAAAGGAGAAAGAGAAATGGAATAATAAAAGTACATAATTGGTCAAAAAAAACGAAAGAGAAGGATAAAAAAGAAACAAATAGATGTGAGCTAAATAAAAAAAATAAATTGTGGGATAGCTAACTTAAATTCAAATACAACATTAAATATAAATAGATAATCTTCCAACTAAAAGACAACAGTTATGAAATTACATTTTCAAAACAAAACTATTTATTATTTATAAGAAACACACTTTAAGTATAAAGATGCAGAAAGGTTAAAAGTAAAAGGATAGTTAACTATAATGAGGCATATCTTAAGTAAGACAGAAGATGTCGATATATGGTTATTGCACAAAGTAGACTTTAAGACAAGAACATTACCAGTGATAAAGAGGAATATTGCATAATGATTGCATGTGCATCACTAGGAATCTAAAACAACTCTAAACTTTTATGTATCCAATAACATAGCTTCAAAATATCTAAAGCAAAAAAACAAAAACCAAAAAACAAACAAAAAACTAAAGCAAGAATAAAGAAGATGTGGTGTATCTATATATACAATGGTGTATATATATACAATGCAGCCATCAAAAGAAACGAAATCTTGCCATTTGCATTGATGTGGATGGAACCAGAGGGTACTATGCTGAGCAAAATAAGTCAACCAGAGAAAGACAATTATCATATGATCTCTCTGATATGAGGAATTTGAGAGGCAGGGCAGGGGGTTGTGGGGGGGGTAGGGAAGGAAAAAATGAAACAAGGTGGGATTGGGGGAGGGGGAGACAAACCATAAGAGACTCTTCTCATGAAACAAACTGAGGGTTCTGGGGGGGTGGGAGGGTAGGGATAGGATGGCTGGGTTATGGACATTGGGGAGGGTATGTGCTATGGTGAGTGCTGTGAATTGTGTAAGACTGATGATTCACAGACCTGTACCCCCGGGGCAAATAATACATTATATGCTAACAACAACAACAACAACAAAAACAAGAAAGAAAACAAAAAACTAAAGCAAATACTGAGAGCACTAAAATGAAATAGACCAATCCATAATTACAGCGAAAATTTCGGCACAATACTGCATTCAACATGGCAGAATGCACGTTCTTTTCAAGTGCACACAGAACATTAATTGGAATTGACTGTGTGTTGGGATGTAAAGCAATTTTCAACCAAATTCATAGTACCAATATCTTAAAAGTTTGTTCTCTAAGCCTCTTTAACCCAGGAGAATTAAGCTGGAAAATGGTAACAATCATCCACCGGATTGGATCTGGAGTGGAGGGTGGAGAAAAGTCACTAGAACTGCAGTGGATCTCAAAAGAATCATTTCAGATTAAAGTGCAGCTTTTGACAGACAAGTGTCCAAGGGCAGCCTGCTGTAGCCTGCAGGGCATCCGGAAGAAAGGGATGCAGCAGAGGACAGGGCAGAAGTCTTTTATGGCAAACTTCATCAACTTTATATTGTGTCTGGTGGGGCAGTCACTACTGAGAAATACTGGATATTGCTGAAATTATCTTTCCATCATGAAGTAAATCTTTGGTCTCTTCAAGGTCCATTCGTTGAATGGAAAACATTGCCATATTGAATTCCTCTGCTGTCTAAGCCTCTCCCTATTGAACATTCCCAATAGCCGGCAGTATGCAGTCTTTGGGGGCCACTTGATTTTCGGCTACTGAAGACGTTAATGCATCTTTCCAATGTAGTAATAGTCAAGAAATATCTTAGGACCAAGGAGAAGCTGGGGTGGAGTGTAATGTGTTCCATCAGGGCTGCTGAATTTTGGTAACTGAGGCTACGGAGGGTGTCATGGTTGGTTTCCACACGTTTTCATCTTTAGGTGTCAAATTCTGGCTTCTGTTTGATTTGTCAGGCTAAAAAGAAACTTCCACAAATGGGAGGATAACAACCCTGTATTCAAGCTTACTCTGCCTTATATCCCCTGCTACAGAGCTTTGCTGAAATTCATTTCCCCCAAATGCCATGCTCCAGACAGAGCAAGGGGTTAAGAAATACTTCCTGCATTGACTCTAAGAATGCAGAACATATTTGCTCATTTCATTCAAGCTTTGGAGTCATCTTACACCCAAAGGAGCTGCCTCGGCTTAGCCACTTGAGCTCCTACCCTGGCTTCACAAAATATTTTTTTTTGTTTGAGTTCATGAGAAATTTCAAAATAGGTCTCATAGTATAATTAGGAGATAATCCCATTCATACATGCATAGAGCTTTCCCTGATGATCACCTACAACTTTTGGAGTTTTTCCTACTTCTATCAAAGTATCTGGATAGTCAAATCACAGTTCATGGCTCCATTGGTTTGCCCTGGTTGTTTATGGAGACATCAGAGATGCAGGAAGGTAGAATTCTACCACATAGCCTGGTGGAAACACTGCAATTAGCAATGCCCAGACTATTTTGGCCTGGTTTAATTCAAGTGTGATTCCTATGGCAAATACCAGTACTAAGAATGTGTGTCCCCCTGGCCCTGACTCTAGATGGCCCTGTCCATCTCTAGGGCTCAGGTCCAGCAGTCCATGTCCAGATTGCGGCCTCTGATACTGTTCTCCCACAGGGCTCTTCCCTCTAATGGAATCCCACTTCTTCTTTATATTATTACTTCCCATGCCATATCTGTTCCAGAATGGAACCTTATAAAATGAAAGGGTTTCTGGGGTGACTATGTCTCTACTGCCTCCATCCCACTTCCCACCCCACCATCTCCTCTGTACCATCAATAGCATCGTTCAGCATATATGAAAGCACTGGTCTACTAACTGCTAGGTCTTGCAGTCCACGAGGTTAAGCAGTATTATCTGCAGGACCGTCTACACTATTCCCAATTATCTACCTTATTTAGCCCCTCCTTGATGCTATACTGGGGACACTTGTAACTGACAGAAGGCGGTCAATTAGGTAAGGGTTGTTTGCCAATAATCACATGGAGAAGGGGGCTTTGCCACATCCATCAATCCAAGAGCCTCGTAGAATCGTGGACATTTCAGAGTTTGGACTTCCAAACAGTGAGGATTATTTCTCATCCTCCCTCTGGGGGAGGATGGGAATGTCGGGCTTTGCACACAGTTCTTAATCCAATTCCAGACGGGCTAAAGGTTTGCCTAGGGTCCCAGTTTGGTTCACTGTGGAAGGAGTAGGAAAGAGGTGAGGATACAGAGATGCCAAGACCCTGCTCCCATGTACTAAATCTAGTAAATTCAGCCTAAATAAAGGCTAAAATAAGGTCAACATAATAATCCGTGTTTCCACTCCATGAAGCACTGAATTTGTCCAGCAGAGCAGGAATACCAAAAGGAAAAGGCAAGAATATTTAAAAAAATATCAGGAATAGGAGATGATTAGTAACTATAATGTGCGGGGGTAGAAACCGGCTCTCTCTGCCTAATAGAATCATTTAAAAAAATTCATATGTGGTTATGCTTGATTTATCTTTATCCAATCCAATTAAAAGCCCAGTTCAAGGGCTTTCCTCCAGAGTGATTTAAGCAGTCAAATCTTCACATGGCAACCATAATAAATTCAGTAAGCGAAGGGCATAATTAAAACAAGATGTCAGTTAGGGGCCTCGGAGTGGATTAAAATAAAATCTGATTCCTAAAAAAAAAAAAAAAAAAAAAAGTACACAAAGGTGTAGCATAGCCCAAAGCTGGAAGGGGGATTTTGATCTCTGTCCCATTCTTTGTTATGCCTCTAACTGACTTGGGACTGCATGCCAGGCACTACACTCTTTAGGGTGGACTCTGTTATCTCATCTCTGAAATGACAAGGACCACCTCTCTTGCCTGCTTCTCACAATATTATAAGGCTCGCAGGAGAAAGCATATCTGGGAGTATAGAGCAACAAAATGGTTTTTTTGACACGTGGTATTATGGTTATAATTATGAATGCTGGTTATTAACGATAATGAGGATGGTGACATTTGGAAAGGTGTTACTGAGAGATCACCGCGGGGCATGGAGAAGAGGGCCAGGCTTGGTATCTATTAAATTCCAGGACAGCATGAAATGTCAATATTTTATTGACAGAGCAAATAGTTTAAGGAACGTAGAGTTGGGAGCAGTCTGAAGCAGTGGGAAAGGTTGGTTTGGTCCCTGTGGGTGTGGCTTTATGACCTTAGCCATACTGGTGAATCAAGGGGGAGATCAGCCATGAGGGCTTTTGAGATTGCAGAAGTGAGGAGAAAAGGAAGGAAGGGATGTGCTGTGTGATCCTAGCCAGCATGGAAGACAAGATCTGCGCTCTCATAGGGAAGGCATACGAGAAGCAGCTGAGTGGACCATTTTTATGTGGGGACAAACCTGGTATAATCAAAGTTTGAACTGTTCATGTCCGGCCACTGTTCCAAACCCATGCTCCTTAACTTTCTAGGATCATGGGTTCTTTTGAGAATCTTATGAAAGCAGAGAACTCTCACATCTGGGGGACCTGTGCACATGGACAAGTCCATGAGATTCTACAGCTGGAAGCCCAGGCATAGAAAACTGGCTTAGAAACCTGAAGTAGGCTTTCAACTCTGAAGTGTGGCACCCATTCCTAGCTGTCTATCTAGCATTTCTTCAGCCGGAGTTCTGAGCTGTTCATGCAATGACTGAGTTGCCAGGAAGGAAACTATCTCAGGTGTTGCCTAGTTTGGCTGACAACACTAATTGCATTCGCCAAGGTAAGGCTGGCTTTGGGGGTCATTCATAAAGAGGGCAAGGAGGTTTGTGTGCTAGAACATTCCTGGGCTACAGGCTGCAGGCTTCTGAGCACACCTCCCATAGCCTCAGGTTTGGCCCCAGTGACACCACCCCTCTCCTGCAGATTCCTACATTGACGGGACCATTTCCAGACTCAGGCCCCAAAGAAGATACACAAAGGACACTGCTGGGCAGTTCTCCCCATCCTGGTCTCAACCAGGAACCAAGGTCCAAGAAAAGAAAGTCTCCTGGCCATGACAGACTCATTTCTACCTCCAGGCCTTTGCAGAGGCTGTTCCTTCCACCTAAAATGCTTGTTTCCCCTTCTGAATATGAGTATACGTGGGAATGAATGGGCATCAATATGAAAAAATTGTGTTGAGCATGTGATATATTATACTAAGTGGTCATTCAATATGAATAACACAAAATCATACATCTTTGGGTTGTTCTATTCTTTGGAAGTCATTCACTCCATCTAACACTAATACTTATACTTCAGGAATTAATAACAATGTCAATTACATCTCAAGAAAAAAAGATTTTTAAATAGTGATAATAACACTATTAATATCACTGGTAATGCTAGCACTAACACAAGCAATCACATCTCCTTGAATACTGATCTGATCCATTTACTTTTTTATTTTATTTTTTGCATAAGAATTATTTCCTATACACACACATTTTGCACATATTTAGACAAAGAAATGTAGTATAAGACTAAAGTTACATACCTCACTTTTACTTAAAAAAAACAGTTATTATTTGTTTATACTCCTAGATGAACTTGAAGAGTAGAAACACAAGGCTTTCAGATGATTTAGAAATGTACACACACATACAGACACACACACGGATACCTCATTTTGTTCTGGGAAGGTAGCCAAGACCTTTCAATTTTTGTGCTAATATGGTCCAAGAAGACAGGAGAGGGGTCTTAGTGAAAACATTGTTTTGTAATCAAAAGAATAAAATGAGATCTGCCTTTTACAATGACCTTGCATGTCACAAAAGTCTCTTCTTATCCCTCAAATGTGGAGACTTAATCAAATGCTTGTCTACCTGCCATTTAACAACTTGGATTTTCTTCCCAGAAACCACTCCAACACCACCAGTCTTTTCTAACTCCTCAGGTATTCCCAAAGACAAAGGTTGCCTCCTTCTCTCAACCCAGAAGCCTCCAGAAGACTTCCCTCCAGCTCCATATCCCCTTGGACCCTTCCTGAGATCAAAGGGCACTGAGAGGCACATGCTTCCCAGCGTTCACTCTGAAAACATTTCACCGCAGGGTTAGGCTCCACCACCAGGCTCTTTATTAGGAAACACGGCCCCAAATGGGTGAAGGGCAGTGGGAGATATAGGCTTCCAGTTCTGGAATGGATAAGTCATAAGGATGAAAAGTACAGCACAGAGAATATACTCAATGGGATTCTAATAGCCTTGTATAGTGACAGATGATAGCTAAGCTCGTGGTGAGCATAGTGTAATGTATATTATAGTACCCAATCACTATGCTGTACGTGTACACAGCCACATAAAAGTGACAGTTTGTTTTTCCAGCTTTTTTTTTTTTTTTTTTTTTTTTTTTACTGTAGACAAAGTATCTAGAAACTGCTCAGGCATCACATTATTGTCAAAGCTCTTGTGTAAAAGGCCACCACATTCCTCCTCAATGACAATTTATGAAAGACAGCAGAGAATTGTGCTAGATGTATGGTGCCTGGATGCATAGTCACGTATAACTGAAGGTTATCTCTGATGATTGACGGGCATCCTTGTCCCTAAAGGAATAGTCTAGAGTGAAAGGAAAACATTACTAATGTAGTCCGTGTGGTGACAGTTTCTCTGTTTGATTATATTTTACCAGGTGTTTTATTATGTCACTCCCAAGATGTTTCACCCACCCCTTAGCATTTCTAGGTGCTGTCCCATAGCACCATCTTACTTTCTCTTCCTCGTAGACCTGGGAGGCCAGCCCTCCTTCGTGCATTAGGGATGACATGTCTGAGCACTGTGGCAGACACGGCTGCTCTTTACAGAAATGCATTTCTTCTCCTTGGGCACATGGTTAGACTACTCCTGCCAGACTCTCATGAAGTCAATTGTGGTCATGTGATGGAGTCCTAGCCAATGGAAGATGAGCTGAGGTGAGGCTCACCACTTTCAGTCCTGGCCAGTAAAAATCTCACACATCTCTTTTCCCTTCCAACTGATGGGAGGATGGGATGGTGCCACTGAAGCCACATGGGAAACATCAGTCTCTGAAATTAATGTATGTGGAGCAGAAACACACACACACAATCTCCCTGCTGATCTGGAATCTTTCGGAACTATTCTGTGAATGGGAAATAAACATCCAAGTGTTAAGCTAGTACAGATTTGAGTCTGTTACCACAGTCTACCCTAGCCAATTTAGCACAAAAATTTGTGCCATGAAGTGGGATGTGGCCATCTTCAAAAGACTAAAACTGGGGGCACCTGGGTGGCTCAGTTGGTTAAGCTCTGCCTTCGGCTCCAGTCCTGATCTTGGAGTCCCTGGGTTGATTCCCCACGTGGGATTCCCTGCTCAGCAAGGAGCTTGCTTCTCCCTCTGCCTCTTATCCCGCTCTTATACTCTTTCACTCTCTCTCTCAAATAAATAAATAAAATCTTAAAAAAAAAAAAAAGACTGAACTTGTGCGGCATTGGCTGAGTCAGGCAACAGTGGTGGGATAACATGTGTAAGCAGCAGGGAAGATGGGAGACTTGTGTGGGTGTGATGTGGTGGCAGACCACACGTTTGCTGAGTCTGTGACTCTAAAGAACTTACTGGAACAATCCAGAGAGACAGTGTGTATTGTCTGTTGCAGGGCTTAGAAGATATTACAGTGCTATAAAAGAGAGATGAGCTCAAGTGAGTCTGGTTTACAAGCAGAGAGTGAAAGCTATAAAGTTCAGAGATGAAGGGTTTTAAGGTATTAGAAAGACCTACTGCTTCTTGACCCTAAATAGTAAGAGATAAGACCAAAAGACCAAAAAAGGCTCTGCACAGCACAGTCTCATTGGGACTTTCCAGTAAACCAATGGAGCTTAGACCTGTGGCAAAGGTCACATTGAGAATGTTGCCTTCTCAAGCTCGTTGATGCCATGGGTCTCAATATAGGTCCATTACTTTGAGAAACAGAAAAGTATGGGTTTGGAAGCAAAAAAATAAAGCAGACTTGGGGAATATGTTTGGGGAAAGAAAACAGAAGAGGTTGTTTCTGGCATTTGGAACCAACTAGAAGAAAATTGAAGAGAAGCCTGCCATGTTTTTGAAGGAACTGTCAAACAATGAGCCTCGCCTATAAACCTGTGATTGGAAAGCTACACGGAGGCCTTGAAGTTACAAGGATAGGGTGAGTTCAGGGTAAGTGAGATCCTCTGCCAAGAGCTGCAGTGTCCTCAGTGCCCACTGGAGATGGGGCCTCAGAGAAAGATGGCCAACCAGGGAGCGCCCAACACCTCCAGAGCACGGAGCCTTCACAAGCTCTGTCTATCAGGGGCCCAGCCCTGCTATGGACTGGCCACTCCTGGATGTTTCCTTCCTTTCTGGGAACTTCCAGTTATGTCATTTTATGGTGTTCTATAACCAGAGTTATGTAGTTATGGTATTCTATACACTCTATACCGTTGTGTAATGTAAAGGGTTGTTCTTTTCTCAGGTGACTTGTCAATATCCACGTGCAGGAAGCAGGGTGGGTATTTTTATTCCCCCTTTACTAGTGAAGCAACCAGACCGAGAGAGGTTATGACCATGGCTGTCGTTTTGGCCATACCACACCCAAATACCTTGTTGGTTTGGTTACGGGGGCTGGGGGGCTAAAAATAGCCATTATCAACTAGCAACACCAGTGTTCTATGCCAAAAGAGTCTCTGAATTCAGGCAATGATCCGATCAAACCCCAGCAAAGACACCAAAACATCCTGGCTGCCTGACTGGCTGGATTTTGGACAGAGTTCCCTGCATTGATGCACCATTAGAAGTCTTGGAAACATAACTAAAGATGAGGCTTATCTCCAGAAGCCCCAAGGTAAGGGCCAATTTGCTCAATTCATTCTTCAAATCAACCAATGTGATGAGAGTAAAGCTGTCTCAAATTAAATTTCACCTCCCATTCCTGTCCATGCCTGGGGAAAGTACTACTCTCTTCCTTTCTTCTCTGCCCCCAGTGGCTACTTCAAAGAAACCATCCCAACAGACGGAGTCAGAGGAGAGCTGTGAATTTGGCGATGTGTGTTTCCTGTGTCTTTTCACTCTTTCTTGTGCCTGCAGAAGGAGTTACCCTCCTGTCCTTGTATCCCATGGCGGCCTTATAAAGGGATTCAAGTAAATTACATGTCTTTAGCAGACCCATTTTATTCTTTTAATGACCTTTTGGGCAAGAAATGGATCCTTTTAGCTGAGTAACTAGTCCCAACGATAATTAAAGTTGACATCAAGCATTTGAGCAGAAATACGGCCTAATACAAAAGGGCAAAAATTCTTCAGAGAGATTTAGTGGAAGGTTAAACTCACTGAGCTTGCAGTGTTAAGTGGTGGGAGAGGCTAGCCTGTGGGACAGGAGGACAGAAAACAGCGCTCCAGGATACGCTTATCCTTCACCAAGTCGGCTGCGAACAAGAGTCAAGTTCAATAAAGGGGCATCGCCTTACATGGTCCTGGGGAGGGTCCATTGGGCAGTGCCCTCCCCCCCCACCGCCCCCGGGACATTGAGAGAGTGCACATTCTTTTGCCTTATTTGCAAGTTTTGGATAATTTTTCATAATAGACCTTAAGCAATCCTTATCACTTATTGTAAAATAAGGGATTATAATTGTTGTAGGGTGAAATCTGTAGTTACGATGCTAATGATACAAAGTGACTAGCCTCTGAGCTCAGACTAGCCTCTGAGCTCAGACTGAAGGAGTGGGATCTCCTTCAATCTGCAAACCCAGGGCCTGGGTGGGAATTTGTGGGATTTTGTTGGTGGGGGGCAGGGACAGGGGGCAGGCCAATCTTGGCCTCCCTGGGGGCAGGGACATGAGCCTTTCCTGGTCTCTGAACCTTCAGCTGCCTGGAGCCCAGTTCGCTCCCCTGGCTGAGGACTGCTGACTTCCAGCTTGGAGAACGAACCAGCTGACTCATCAGGGGCTGGCCTGAGGTCCCTTCTCCCCCTACCCCACTCGCAAGCTATCCAGCCCTACACTCCTCCTCCCTCCTGTCCTATTCTTAGTCGTTTCCCGTTATCCCCTTTCCTCTCCTCTCTGCCTCCCCTTCTCCCCCAAACCTTTCACACTTGGTCACATCCCCTCTTGCTCAGGTAAAAAGCACAACCCCCTCATTCATTCCCTCTGATCTCTCTGGGCTGATTCCTATGCTCTACCGGATCTCTGCTCTGTGTGATTTTTTGGACCCGACCACAGGCCATACCCAGTCTTATCTGGCTGGCCTCCCGTACCTGCTTAGGGGGGCGGTGTGTAAGGAGAGCTGCAGTCAGGGTCTCAGGCACCTCTCCCGCCCCCCCCGCGCCCCTCCACCCCAGTCAGCCATGCTCTGTCACATGTTTGCATTCCTAGCACAGACACCTTGGTTCCTTAGTCTCATTATCTGGGCCTTGGGCAGACCTTCTTTGGGAGCCTTGCTGAGCCTCCTTGGAGGTGGGGTGGAGGGAGGGGGAGCCCTGAAGACACTGTCCCCACTCTCAGTCCCCAGCACCCTTCTGCTCCCTTCCCTTTCCAGGGTCCATGACAGGCTTTTGCTGGAACCTTCTGTCCAGGGCTCTCCCCACCTCTGTGCTGATCCACCTGACGCTCAACCAGCATCCAGTCCAGGATCGAAAGGAATGTGGGACTTAGCTTTCTCCGGTTAAGACTCACACACCATTGCATTTACTCTCATTGTGACTTTTGCTTCCACAGGCTTCTCTGAGAGCTGGCAGCTCAGCCTGCTGTCCCCCAGCTCAGCTGAGCCCTTGACATACTCGGCGGGGGGGTGCCTTTGTTGTGGCCCTGGAAGAGATCCCCGGGTGACCCTGTCCAGCCTTCCACACTCTTGCCATGCTGCTGCCAGGGGCCTGCTTTCCATTCTGTGAGCACCTCGGGGGCCCTCTGCCACAGGGCCTTTGCCCAGAGTGCACCTGCTGCCACCCTTCCCCGGTCTGTTTCATCCCTCTTATATTCCAGACCTCAGCTCTCATGCCACCCTGCAGGGAAGCCTTCCTGACTCTTCTATCCTGTGCCCTCACAGCAACCTGTTTCCTTCCTTCTCCACATTCACCTTGGCTTCTAATTACAGACTTATCTGGAAGGTGTCAAGTTTCCCTGGAGCTGCTGGGAGAGAGATGTTGAATGCTGTTAGATCCCCATGCCTGGCACAGTCCTCATCTCCCAGTTCAACTGACTAGTTTCCATAAGTATTTGTTGAATGAATGCATGAGTGTTCAATATTATTCTTTCAAAGCCCAAGTTCAAGCCCAATTCCCACAAGTGAAGCTTAGCCAGGGAATGCTAAGAATAAAACCACATGACACAAGAAATTAAGGTGATTTTTCAATAGTCGAGATTGCTTGGATAGCTTGAGAACAGGATTTGGGGCAGGATGTCCAATCAGTTATTCAAGCATTGGCCATGATCGTGGAGGACATACGCTAGAGTCAAAGCAAATCTGCACAGCAAGGCCAGATGACTTGTAGGAAGAGCAATTCCAGCTCCTCCACCCCTCCTGGTGACCTTGGGCACCTCACCTCACCTCCCATGTCACCATCTTCCCAACTGGACTCTTCCAAAGACTGTTCTGAAGAACAAGCAAAATCTACATTTAAGGCATTACTAGAGCCGTCCTCATTCAGTAGAAGAAGGTGAGAGTTAATTCAGTTGACCTTTGGACCTGAGGACCCACAAGAAGAAACAGGAAGGAGGTGACAGCACAAACCCTACCAGATCAGCCAAAGGAAGAAGTGAAGTTTTCCTCATACCCAAGGGTTCTTGTGACAATGTGACACAAGATGACTCCTTTGAGTTTCCAAACAAATCAACTGCTTGTTTGGAATCCACATCAAGCCAGCCCCAGACATCTATAAATAATATCCAGAGCTCAGTTATTGTCTTTTCCCTTCTTGATACCCGTGGTTTGCCAAGTAGTCTCTCCCCTGCCAAAGAGTCTTGTGACTGGGCACCTAGTTGTCAATCCTCAGCTGTGCTGTCCAGCACGATCGTCCTTTGCCTAAGAAGAGGCAGTAGAAGCCAGGTCCTCATTCTGGCCCCAAGGAACCAGGCCCCAAGGGCAAAGTATCTGGATTGGTTAGAATTGATGTAAATTAAGAGTGTGTATCTGTGTGTGTGTGTGTGTGTATGTGTGTGTGTGTTCACTCATGCCCGTGAATGCCCCTCTGAGTTAGAGTTTGTTTGTTTTTTAAAAAGAATCTGGGAAAGTGACCAAGAACTCCATATTAAAAAAACAAACAAAACAAAACGAAACAAAAAAAAACTCTTCCTAAAGGGGCACCTCCAACCCAGTTCTCACAGCATAGGGAAACGCTGCTGATATTCTCCCATGATAAGCAAGGCATAAAAAAAAAAAAAAAAAAAAAAAAGCCACCTTCTCATCTATTTTCATGGCTGTGGGATTTCCAGTGGAGGAATTTGCCCCCTTTCTCTGCCCCTCTTGGTGTAACAGAAACTACCTTAACTTTTCTCTTATGTCCTTGAATCATCACCTTCCCTGATGCAGATGTTCTAGTTTTGAAAATAAAATGGGGGGGGGGAGAGGTTGTTAAGGCCTTGACCCAAGTAAACTTAACCTGAAATGCGGAAGCTGGCAGAGGAAGGAGGGGCCATCGGCTGGAACGCTTGCCTAAAGCTCTATGAGTCACGGGACACTTGACCCTGGGTCAAGGCACTGATGCCAAATCTCAAGCGAAGAAAGGAGTGTGGGGACAAAGCAAATGCCCAGAGCAGGGTCAGGAGCACAAGTATCAGACCTGAAGAGGGAAGGGATTGCAAGCACCGGGTAAGGTCAAGGTGGTTGGGTTTTTTTTGGCTCCAGAGGTAAAGAGTGTGAAAATTAATAAAGGGAAACCTGACTAAAGTGGACTTGGTGGGGTTAGAAGGGGAGGTTGGTGGGGGAGCTGTAGCACTCAATGTCAGTTACAGGAAGAACTGTGAGTTACAGTTCCCAGCAGAAGAATCTCAACAGGAAGGAATCATCAATGACAAGGCCTCAACAGGAAAAGATGGGTAGTTCAGCTCCTATAGGAAATTGACCACCTCCCCAACTCAGCCAATGAGAACTCTTGCTTTCTCTCCAAAGGACCATTGTTCAAAACAACCTCTCCCAACTTCATCCTTCTTCTCCATAAAATAAGGTTCCTCTCCTTTGTTTGCTTGGTTTTGCTCTAGCTTGCTTGTCCCGTATTGTAATTCTCTGCTGTTCCCAAATAACTCCACCTTTGCTGGTAAAATAACTGGCTGTTTTATTCTTTTTTTTTTTTTTAAGATTTTATTTATTTATCTGTCAGAGAGAGAGAGGGAGAGAGAGGGAGCCCAGGCAGACAGAATGGCAGGCAGAGGCAGAGGGAGAAGCAGGCTCCCTGACTAGCAAGGACCCCAATGTGGGACTCGATCCCAGGATGCTGGGATCATGACCTGAGCCGAAGGCAGCTGCTTAACCAACTGAGCCACCCAGGTGTCCCTGGCTGTTGTATTCTTAAGGTTAACAAGAGAGCAGCCCAGAAGTGGGGGGCTCTGAGCGGGGATGCCCACATGGGCTGGACCAGGGGAGAAGCCTGGGCTCTGAGCAAGGCCAAAGCCATTCCAGCCACATGAGACCGCATTGGGGGTTCAAAGCAAGCATTTATTCAATTTCGATCTGTAAGTCACAGGGTTGCTTTCAGGCTGCAGGGCAGGGCCCTGCTGTGCCCCAGAGTGGGGAGGGAGCTGCTCCTAGCCTGGGGCTTCTGAGAAGACCCTGAGGCCCCCTGAGAGTCAGTTTAGGTGGACTAGTCTGTTCCACTAAAGCCTTGCATCCTCCCCAGCTCAGCGCTGTGGCCGCAGAGACACCCCTTCCCTGAAGGCAAGCTGACACTGTCCCTCCCACAACCCTCCTCCCCCTTTCCTATTGTTCTCTGCAGATTCGCAAATGAAAGATGGTTATAGATTCTAGTTAAATGAGGGTAGGTTAACTGACTAGGTTGTTTTGTTTCATTAGCTGTATAAATTCACCCCACCTTCAGTGAATTTCATGGGAAGAATACTGTTGTTTTAGCATCGGCTTAATAAAACCGCTTAAAACTTTTTAAAAGATTAATAGTAATTATTTGTGTATACTTCTCACTCTCAAACTAGGATCACCTGAACCATTTATCCTTTGGGTTTTAGGAGCACAGAGCACGGCATTCTCCAAGCTTGGCATTAAGAACCTGTTTTATGTGATATCAGGTGTGTAAAACTCTGTGCCTGTGATGGGGTTGTGTGTGTGTGTGTGTATGTGTTCTCTGCGGTTTGAAGTTACTTTCATTTTCTATTTCACATTTTTTTCTTCACTCTTAATTGCTTTGTAATACGTATTATTTTCGTCATCAGTATAGAAAACCATAAAGCTATGTTCCTTTTTGAAAAAAAATCGATGTCGGTTTCCCGGCCAACAAAGTTATTCTTTATTTTCTGAGAGCTGTGCCTAGAGACAGCTGAAATTTCACGTCACCAGGCTGAAGTCTGAGATCCTCCAGCTCCAGGCTGCTTCTGAAGCCCCGCCCCCTTCCAGGGTTTTCCCTGTTTCTCAGGCCTGCATCCAGTTTTCTCTCTCCACTCAGGCCCCATCTCTCCCACTCTCCCACCCCCTCTGCAAGACATCACAGGCATTTTATAATTTCTAACAAGCTGCGTCTCCTTGGGTGTGGGATGTCACCAAGGAAGAAGACAACCCCCAAAGCCATGGAGCCTAGCTCATAAGCAAAGGTATAACAAAGACAACATTATTCAACTCATTCTGATTTCGTGCCCACCAGATGTGACAACAGCTCTCCTAGGCCTCTAGTCTTTTTTACCCTGTTTTGCATAAACCCATCCCGCTTCTCATTTTACCAGAAAAAAAACCTATCTCCCTGAGTTAAATTTGAAATTGCCTTACTTTTTTTCTCTGAGAAAACAGCAACAATAACCACCACCTTCTTTTGCCTTTTTTTTCCCCCTGAGTATAGCTAGCTGGTTCTTCTCATATTTTCCAGCCTCTCTTCCCTTCTGGTTTGTACCCCGTAGCTCAGTGCTTCTTTTAAGAAAGCAGATTCTGATTCTGTAGGTCCTGGGTGGCGACTAAGACTCTGTCCAACAAGGACCCAGGTGAGGTCAGCTGCTGGTCCCCAGATGCCCCTGGGAGCATCGAGGCTGGGGCCACACCCCAGCACGCGGATGGTAACTATAGGGACCACATTATCCTCAGATCTTCTATTTCTTTTACACCTTGTTAGCTCTTGTAGCCCTATAGCTAGCCAGCTCTAAATTAAGCCGTTAACTAAAGCATCCTGTTATTTTCACAATATTGGGTAAATCAAAATGCAAAACTGAAACAGCGGGATTATCCAACATCTCATCCTGTGACCCAAAACTGGGTTTGCCTTTGGGTGGGGGTTGAGCCAAAAGACACAAGGCAGCCAAAGAATAGGAAAAGGGAAGGCTTTACCGGCAGCAAGTAAAGAACACCAGGGAAATTTCCCAAAGCAGTGTTGGACCAGTTTTCAGCTAAGGATGCGTGTATGTTTGTGAAGGGGCTTGGGCAGTGGGGAAGGGGCCATGGAATTGGGGTGAAGGGGCTGCTTGGGTCGTCTGGCTCCAGTTGGTCTGTTTTTAGTATTCAAGGAAGTTTAGATCCTATAAAGATAACTCAATGGGCATCAGGTCAATCTTCAATTTTGAATCAGCGTTGGGAATTTTATGGTTCCTGATAGGATTAGACCACCTGCTGGCCTGATGGGAGTTGTCTATTCTTACATTCTCTCATAAGATGGCTAGGAACTTGCCTCAAATCAAGAAAACTATACCTGTCTTTTTCTAGGGACTTATCACTCTTTCTGCCAGCAGTTCCCCTCAACCCCTGCCCACATTGCCCAATCTCTGGCCTTTCTTGGCATGTATTTTCCTGGGAGTAACTCTCCCAATGTCTACTTTGGGGCCACATACCCCAAATGTCTACTTTGGGGCCACATCTGGAAAGTCTAGTGTGGTCGTTTATAGAGGTTTCTCTGGAGCCCCCGTCACTGGATCAAATTCAAGTGTGAAACTTAAGGGCTGTGTGACCCTGAGTACATCTCTGTTTCCCAGAGCCTCAGCTTGCTCATGAACCAAAGGAGGAGAATAAAACTTACTCTACAACACGATGACTATGTAAAAGAGAGAGAGAGAGAGAGAGAGAAACGAGCCTAAAATGGAGTCATTTACCCCCCACAACAGCAAACCAAGACTTAATTACAGTTTCAACGTATTCTAGGAAGATGACCTTTTAAATGCGCGGGAAATTTTATGATCAGCCTTAGTGAAGTCATCTGTACGATTAGCAACCCTGCAGGTCCCTTTCCCCCAAAAGGAGATGTCCTGGCCTGAGACAATCCTTTCTTTTCTTTTGCTATGAATTTTCTTGCTCCACCCTCCTTCCTACAAAAAGCCTTTCATGTGGTACAACTCCTTGGATCATCTCTCTACTTGCTAGATGGGATGCTGCCCAATTCATGAATTGCTTAATAAAGTCAATTAGATCTTCAAATGTACTCAATCGAATTTTGTTTTATAAATGCTGTGACATTAGAGTGAGATTCTGGCCCGTGCAGATTGCTCCATAAATGACAGATATTAATGCTAATAAGTCTTGTGGCCCTGCCTTCTTTCTGAAGTCTTAGGCAAGCATGTGGGCATCATTCATGACCCTGCAGCTTCCTCTAGGAAAACTCTGGGCCCTGAAGTCCCTTCTATCTCTAACATGTCCTCACTGCATTATCTCCACCGACTCTGACCTTGAAGTCCACATGTGTCTGCACAAGTGATTTTGTGCCACTAGAGAAAGTGAATAGAACACTCACATTCAGAGTCTTGAGTCCATTCATTTGTACCCAGTTAGCAACCATAACTCTTAACTATTTTAAACAGAAACAAAAACTATAGCTATTCCTAATGATGGCACATTGGTGTGGATATCCAGTAACCTGGGACAGTGCGGGGCTGGATTTTTTTTTTTTTTATTGGCACATGAAGATAATTATTATTTATTCATTGACAATCCCATTTACAATATCCATTTTAATTGGATGACCTGAATACCTTGAGGCAAGGGATTGCAAATACCTTTCACCAGGTATGCCAGCTCTACTCAACAAATTGGTAATGGCTGTCCAGAGTATGGTGTTGAGAAAGATTGAGACTCTTTCCCTGGGCAGGAAGGAGTGTCATGATTAATTAGCATGGGAAGGCTGTCTCTGCTTTAAACCATAGGGGTTTCTTTGTTGGGGGAGAGGGGGTAGGGGGTAGTAGGGACAGGTATATCCTTCCTTTCTTATCTCCCCAATTTAATCTATATTACAAAATCTTGGAGATTTCTACTTTCTGGGTCAGTTTTCTAAACATCATGTTCCTGACCTAATTGATTCTAAATTCAGTATAAATCTCAATAGAATGAGAACTAATTTTTATACTCACATTCAGAATCGATTGTTATTATTTATTTACTGAGCCACACAGGCCCTGCTCTGGGTGCCCTCCTGAGCCATCCTGAGAGTACGGACCTCACAGCTGTTTTTGTGAGTCTCGGGGGGCACATGTGAATGCAGACAGGGCTCTTCATTCTCCCTTGTCAGGTGTTTCTCCAATTTTAAACATCAGAACACATTACCTTTCCGTAAAAGCATTTAGTAAACCTGATTTCCTTGAAATTACAATGAAAGCTCTCAAGCTTTTCAAGTTCTCCAAGTTTCCAGAATATTTTACGGGAGAAGGAGAAATGTGGCTACCTTTCTGATAATTGTCATAATCTCAGCGTACACATTTCCCAAGACTGGAGCAGGAGGGTGGGGAGAGGGCAGGCTAATCCTGTGAAGGTCAACTCCCCACAGGTAAAGACGCGAGGGTGACTGCTGGCAGCCATTGTCCCAGGGGCAAGCCTTGACCCTGAGAAGAGTTGCACATGCTCATCACATTCATTGTCTTGTTTTGTCCAACATACACACTCTGAGGAAAAATGTCCCACCCCCAACAGTGGCCTTGACTGTCTTTAACACTGAGGATTTCTTCTTTTTCATCAGCACTGTCATCTTTGGGATCCCTAGAGGTCAACTGTCCCATTCCCATCCCCCTGTAGTCTCCTGAGTACATCCAAGGTCTGTGAGGTTCCTCCGTCTCTTTGAGTAGCTGGTCCAATGCCTCATACCCTAGTGGATGGTCTATAACCCTTTCCCTCCCCACTGCCTCCTTTGTTTCCTTAATTCCTTAAGCTAGCTCAAAACTGCTCCTTCCAACACTTGAAGTCATCCTAAGTAGGACAGCCGTCATGCACGGGACACCCAGCCCAGCAGCTGTAAACTTCCCTCTCTATGCTCCTGCACACCTATGCTCTGGCCTCTGGATGGGTGGCACTCTTCACCTGGAGTGCTTTTTTCCTTCCACACACTCCTCTCCTCCTAGTTAATTCTTTCTCTTTCTTCAGAGGTCAGTTTGTTGACTTGCTCAAGAAAGCCTTCCCTTACCTCTCTAGGTCAAATCTTCCTACCACACCATCTCATAACACCTACACCTCCCCGTTGTACCATTTTACACCACAGGTGATTATTTGATCGACCTCTCTCCGCCTACCACTGGACTTCGCTCCCCATGGGCAGAGGTGGGAATTGTTTCCAGTTTTGTTCCTAATGGGATTCCCAGCATCTACCACCTTTCCTGGCACATGGAGAGTGTGCAA
The DNA here is from genome assembly GCF_002288905.1 of Enhydra lutris kenyoni. Classification (NCBI taxonomy): domain Eukaryota; kingdom Metazoa; phylum Chordata; class Mammalia; order Carnivora; family Mustelidae; genus Enhydra; species Enhydra lutris. The sequence continues at coordinate 30,401,767 of NW_019154090.1, forward strand.
TAATTACCTGTTGAGTGTAACCATGAAAAATGGTTAACAAGGTCACTTGGGGCAGTCATGGAGAGGTTGACTTGGGAGAACAATGGAGATAATACTAAAATGCAGAAAGAGGGGTGTGCTTCTGCAAGTTCATAAGAAAGTTTATGTTTTAGAAATAGGGTCACATTTACCAACAACAGGAGCTTGACTTTTTTTTTTTTTTTTTGAGATTTGGACTCTATGATAAGGAAGCATTCAGAATTGTATACAGAGACTTATCTGACAAGGGTGCTCACCACAGTGTTATTTATTATATGAAAAAATTAAAAATATTAAAATCCAGTGATAGGAGATAGAGTGAATAAATTAGAGCATATTCACACAATGAAATAATATGCATCTATTAAAAGTATTGCCACAGAGTGATTGCCTATAGAGGAAAATGTTCCAGCACCCTATGGAGTGAAAAGGACAAGATTTAACAATCTAGACACACTATGAGAGATAAAATTGTGGGTGACTACTCTTAATATTTTCCTGTGATTTCTACAATGACTTCATTGTTTTTAGAATCAGAAAAATGCCATTGGGAACTCTCTTTAAGCCACTCAGGACCTAACTGAATACAACACACACATCATAATCACAAGTTAGTCTTTTCATTCATTAAAGTATGTCTGGCAAGACCTTTACTTGGCACAGGCAACTTGGACATTTTAATTTAAGAGCTCAGTTTATGGCTGAGAACAATAAGGCTTCCAGTCTTTCCAAATTTTGCATAAGTTTTCGCAAACTGTCTCTCTCCATAATTCATGCAGATTAAAGAATTGCTTCCTGCTGGGATCTCTGGCAGGCATTGAGGAATGTGTGCCTCCCGAAGGATGGCAGAACATGCCTTCTGCACCCTGCTCCCGTCCATCTTTCTCTGCTCTGGCAGGCTGCTAAGGGTGGTTTCACAATGAGCCCCATCATTCATCGCCTGCCTCTGGCCCTTGGGGAGCCCTAGGATTCCTCTAGGAATCACTGTCAACATGCTGCTATCTACCTGCTTTAAAAGGCAAGTTCCTTAAAGCTGGGTGGCTCCCTCAGATAAGCGTCCCACCCTTGATTTCAGCTCAGGTCATGATCCCTGCATCATGTAATCCAGCCTCCTTACTGGCTCGGGCTCCGCACGCAGCTGGGAATCCTCTTGTCCCTCTCCCTTTTCTCCTCCCCGACTTGAGCTCACTCTCTCTTTCCCTCTAAAACAAATAAAATCTTTAAAAAATTAAAAAATTAAAGGCAAGCTTCTGTTGATGATAAACTTGAGCTTAATTCTAAGATACAAACTTCCTCCCAAAATACAAAGGCAGAGCCCCCTCTCCGCATTTTCATATTGTCTTCAGTGTCCTCCCACACCAGCCTCTCCACGGCTGTAACAAATGATGTGCCTCGTTACCAGAGGCATTTCCTTAGTGGCCGCCATCCTTGTTTAATAGCCTATTTCTGAGCATGAGCTCTTCCAAACCACTCAGACTCAGGGAGGTAGGTACTCAAGGACACAACCCTGTTCTACCAACTTCAGCTCTCTCTAGACACGTGAGCCCCTTCTCCCCTCTATGATTGAGACCTTCCCAAAGGAGTCATTTTTCTACTGAAGTGGGAACTTCAAAACTTCCCAACATTGTAGACAGTCCCTATAGGAAGCACACGCCCCCAGAACCAGATTGGGGTCCCCCAAAGGAGCAGGATACCAATGGTAGGTGGTGGGAGTGCTATGCTTAGGTATAGTCAGTGAAGGGAGGCATAGTCTATTGGGAATTTCAAATGAGTATTAAAAACGAGTAAAAGTTACTCTACTTTTTATTATCATGCGAGCTAGCTATTCTAAACCATATGATAAAATTCTTTCCCCAAAAATCTTTTGTTAGACTGCATTCTAAATAATTAGGATGAGTAATGTGAGGTTTTGACAATGTATATGGAACTTCATATTAATACATGCTCGTTATGTATCCTTCCTGAACATTATATTCTACGTAGAAGGTAATTTGAAGCTCTTCCAGTTGTAGTTAGCCCTGACAGAAAGCGTCCTACAATCATTCTGAAAGTTGGTTTATCACCTTCTGGGGCTGCGTGTCTCCATCACCTGGCTTCTCCACAAGCCTGCCCTTAGCCCACAGATTCAAAGCAACAACGGTCACACGGGGAAGACAAACAAACCTGAGTTAGTTCAATTCTGCCATCTTACGTGACCGTGAGGAGCCATATTTGCATTGAAATTGTGAAATAGTATGCCAACGAGAAGTGTACTATTTTTGATAAGTGCTAAATTTGGTTTACATATGAAATATTTTACCAAAATTCAATAATTCTTTAAAGTTGAAATGTAGTCTTTTTTAAATGAATTTTTTAAACTAAATAACAGATCAAGAAAATAATGGTCATCACTGATCAGTAGTACATAATTATTACTGAGAAGAATTTTGTTGCACAGAGGAGAGAGTTTGAAAAATAATCTATTGAGGTTATCAAATATTCTCTGCATATAACTGCCCCCAAGACAGGGACTCACATGCTCCTGGTTTTGTTTTGTTTTTCTGTTTTGTTTTGTTTTGTTTTGTTTTTTTGCTATTTAGACTGAAAGCCGTTAGCATTCCTTGGTGCAAACAATCAAAGAAAAAACAGACTCTGATTTTTTTATGCTTAGAAAATTTGGAAATGCTGACCAAATATTCTGTACCAGATAATCCTAGGCAGGTTAGCTTAACTAACAAGTTGAGGAGGTTAACAATGGCACAGGTTTGGGAGGATAGGCCTGGATGTTAAACCTATTTACTAGTGTTCTGATCTTAGACAAATCATGTACTATCTCTAAACCTCAGCTTTCTCATCTGTGAAATGGGAATTTCATTAGTGATGGAGTCAGGATCAATAACACTCAGCACAGTGCCTGGTTCTATGTTCATTAACATTAGCAAACAATACTACCACTACTACTATTGGTAATAATAATAATAATAATAATAATGGCGAGGAAAGGGAAGAGGAAGAAAAAGAGAAGTGCACACACAAAATTTTTTAAAAAAAATAACCAGTGTCAATGAAATTAGTCTTAAGTTTCTCCCACTTAGAGAATTTTCTGCTTTCTAATCCTGGATATAAACTATACCACTAATTAATAACTACAGCAGTTTATTTAAATGGCCATTGTATGATTGTGGCTTTTTGGATAATAGTAATTCTATGAAATATAATTTACAAATCCTATGCCTCTTGGTTTCCAATATTCCATAGTAGAAACTCACCATGTATCTTAATGATATTAAAGCATCATAGAATTACAAAGTCATCTCCCTGGGCATCCCCTCATCCCTTGTGGCAAAGATCCATCAGCATACTGAACTAATGTGGGGATGCCAGATCCCCCCTGACATGTAGAGATTGAGAGACTTAACCAGCCTCAGAACAGGCTATGGAACAACTTGAGCTAATTCAAAGACACATCGTTTCTCCAAACCTTGCAGAAGCAGGGCTTTTCCTCTGCATTTTAATATTATCTTCAATGTCTTCCAAAGTCTATGTGCCCATGACTGTAATCGCCTACACGTTGCCATAATAATCAGAGTCATTTCCTTTCCCTGGGTCCCTGGCACTAGCCATTCCCACCATCCCTCTGGGCCCCTAACCCGTCTTTTCTCCCTGGCCCGTCATCTCTACAGCTTCATCAATATCTGACATCTGTTATCAAAACCCCATGTGCACAGATGTTTATACTCCTATGAGTGGGGTGACCACACACTGCCGTTTGCCTGGGACAGTTCTTCCAAAATAGTTATGAACAGTGCCCCCCTTTTCCTCTCAAAAGCAAATCTGTTTGAACAGGAAATTATACATTGACTTATCTCTAGAGGAAAGGATATCTATGTCCTTAATTTTCATAAAGGATGGTGAATATCCCTATGTAAATATCCTCCAGGAAGTTTAAAAAAAAAAGAAGCTACTAGAGAATTCTCTGTCATAAAAATTTCTAAGTTGAGAAAACAAAAAGATCCAAGCAAAAGTGATAAGACCTGGTGGACCATAGAGTTCCAAAGTACAAATTAAGATACAGACTTCCGATCCGGGCTTTTAGCAGTTAATGGAAACTGACTGGATTTTTTTTTTCAAGATTTTATTTATTTATTTATTTCAGAAAGAGAGAGAGAGAGAGAGTATGAGAGGGGAGAGGGTCAGAGGGAGAAGCAGACTCCTCACTGAGCTGGGAGCCCGATATGGGACTCAATCCCGGGACTCTGGGATCATGACCTGAGCTGAAGGCAGTCACCCAACCAACTGAATCACCTAGGCGCCCCTGACTGGATTTTTGAATCAGCTTCCTGGTGGTGGTAGGAGGGAGCGGAGTTACAGCCTCTTTCCTCCTGGGATGGCACTCCAGCTTTTGGTTTGAGAGAAATGTGAGCTGGATCTACTCCCCAGCAAGCAAAAGCCTCAGCCTTTCTAGAACCATCTTCCGGTTTTGACTGCATCCTTAGAGCCCAAAGACACTGCCAGTTCTGGCTGGAGGGAGGTGTTTCAATGCTCCCAAGTGTCTCCAGACTGAGTTGTGTGTCAACTCTGCCTCTGCCTCTTCCCCGGCACCTCCAGGGCCCGAGTTCTCTCCTGGGTTTGGTGGCTCTGCACAGACCATCAGGTGGGCCCTCTTTGCCCTTGCTGGAATGGAGGGCGTCACACTTCTTAGCTACATCCACGTTCCACAATGTCTCTGGAGAGACTCTGTGATAAAGAAGTCTGAGGTAAATACATTTTAAAATCTTCCCTTTTAGAGACTGACAATAAATAATCACTTGCAAAAATTTCTAAGAACTACAACCAAGAAGTATGTTTAAAGGCTTAGCCAACGTTCCTCATATTTTATGACAATGGACTCCCCCATTTTTTTCTGTAATATCTCCTATCCCCAATATTATTACACGTGGGGAAATTCTGCCCTAATTTCTCTCTTTTTAATTATGTTTTATTTATATTTTTATTATAATATAATAAATATAATAATAATATTAATAAATATAATATAAATTATATTATTTATTTATATTTTATTTATTTAATTATGTTTTATTTAAATTTATTTAATTATGTTTAATTATGTTTCAATTAGTTAAAATTGAATCAATATCCAGCTGCTAAGGTGGTTTCTAGCTGTTAATGAAACCAGAGTTCTCTTAATCTTTCCATTCTAAGCTCATATTAATCAGGAGAGCCATGTGGCCTGGCACTGGACACCATCTTTCCCTAAAATCCATCTACTAGGGTCCCAGTTGCTGTCTCCCATGGCCTGATTCCCCATATCTTCATTCTCTGTCCTGAAAAGGTTTGGGTTGATGGTAGGATAAGATCCAAGACAGAAAAAGCACTCCTGCAGAGTGGAGTAGGCCCTTGGGGCCTGGAGGAGACAGAATCTAGTTGTGAAAGAAGAGACTAATTTATAGGGGAGAGGTGGTCCATTGTTGTTGTTTGTTACTTACATCCTAGACCCGTAACTACTGCACCGGCAGTATGTGACACTCCCAATTTGGAAAACACAGATCAGCAGTAGGGCTCCAGTAACTCAAGGAGTGGAGAACATGTGGACCCTGAGAACCCAGAAGGTCACAGCTGTGTGAATCTCAGAAAAGACCAAGACGTAGTCACCACAAGAAGATGAGAACAGAACAGACCCTGTAGCGAAATTGCTTGAGGTTGAACTTCTGAATCACTGAGCTAGTGCTATAGGGCTCCCTAAGTCCTACCAGAATGGGAAAAAAAAGACTGGCCCCACGGGATCTGAACAAGGCTGGGCTTCAGGTAGAGTCAATGAGCTCACCTATGAGAATTAAAAACATTAAGTGACACTAATATATTACAACTTTAAAGCCTACATATCTCCCATCACTTCTTGGCCTTTTGGCTAAGATCAAGTGTAAAGCCGACATGTCTTTCTAGAAAAGCTACCCAAATCCCATTTCCCTCTGATTCACTTTATCCCCAATATTAAGAAGGGGTCATTCTTCACTTTACAGGGGGCATCAGTTAAATGTTGCCATAATAATGTTGCCTTAAAAAACCAGCCAGACAACATCAATGGCTTCCACAGTAAGCTTTTATAACTTCCGTGTTTGGGGCCAGCTCGACATTCTGCTGGTCTGGGCAGGGCTCCCTCATGGTCTGGGGTTGGCTGACTGTTGGCTGGTAAAGATTGGCCTTGGCTAGGAGGTCTGGGCCCAGTATCTCCGCCCCGTGCAGGGCTTCTCAAGGTCTAGGCTCAAAATCATCACACGGTCACTTTGGCTACCCTCTGGTGGCCCAAGCCAGCCATGTGGTTGAGTCCATGGCTAAATGTTGAGGAAATAGACTCCACCTGTTTAGTGAGAGAAATGGAAAAGTTATTGGCAAAAAGTGTAGCCATGGGAGAAAGGTGAAGAATAAGTGAATGAATTACATTATTGGGACAATATGCCCCCTCCCCTTGCCAAATCTTATCTGCCCCCCAACATTGTTAAAGATTAACCAGACACTTCAGTCTGTAACTAGAGATAATGGTTAATGCGTAAATACGATGTGTGGGCATCGAGAATGCAGAGCTGGGCTTAACCGGGGTAACTGTGAAACAGACACTGTAGGAGGAACATTCTGTTACATGTGGGGTTCTCACGTATCCCTCAGACCATCCTGGGAACGGGAGGGGGAAAGAGCAGTGTTTCTCCACAACACATTCCCACAAAAAGACGTTTGCAATCCGAGAAGTGGGATTCTGTATGTCTCATTTCAGCATGGTGATTCCACGGGGTGCTGGGGTCCTGAGAGCCATCTGCATTTCCTCCTGAGGCTGGGAGCGAGAAAGGCAATATGCCCAGACTGCCCAGAAATAACACCTGCTTCTCCAAGCAATTCGCCCTGGGTTCCTCCTGCCTTCTGAGCCGCCTCCCTCAGGCTGCACCTGCTTAGCCAGAAGCATCCGGGGCCACCCTATGCCAAGAGCAACTTGAAGATGGCCACGGCCTCCAGCTCAGGCATTCCCAGGGGGCGATGGCTTCCCTTCCTCCGCCAGTTTGGACAGAAGATCCTCACACAGCAAGGCCATGTCTAGAGGGCCACTGGCTTACATAACAGCTTTAGGAGTTCAACGAACATACAGCAAAAGACCCTCCTGGTCTCCAAGAGACACTTCTTCTGTTTCTGCTTGTTCTTCTGCCAGCTCCCTGGGCAATGGTTATGATAGCTCTGGTGCATTTTTAAGAGATGCTAGTTGTTGGGGCCCGTTATCAAAGGAATGAGACTGAGACAAAGTGAAAGTTATGCAAAGCTTTATTCTATGCCAAGCATTAGAAGTCAGACTGACCGGCCAGGGCCGCCTCCGAAGAGAGTGACCCTGTCCCGATCTCACAGGCTGGTTTTATAGGGCATAACCGCAGACCCAAGGTACGTGGCTTCTATTGTTAAGGCGTTTACTCCTGGAACCTATACTGGAACTGATATCAGGAACTACTGGGGTGTTTATTTCCGGAATGAAGTCCGTGGATGTAAACAACAATATGGCTACCTAGGCAATATGGAGTCGCTCTGGCTAAGCAGGCCCTAATAGTTAAACAGGTTTTAACATTAAATCGGCCCTAACACTAGTAAGACTCCAAAGGGGTGAAAAGCAGGCGTGTGCCCGGCACTGATGACAGAAGGATGCTGGGGGAGACTATCCTCTGGGAGCAACCGCTCTGAAACCACTCACACCCCAGGGGAGGAGATCCAAGAAGGAGAACATCTGGGAACCACTGGCAGCAAAATAAAAATGTCATCACACTATATGGATGGCCTACCAAAAGGGGCAGGATGACGGATGAGAGACCCGCTAGGGAAGGCTTAGGGTTAGGGGGGGCAGGGACAGCCTGCTGTTGCCACCCACAGATGTTTCTCCTGGCACCGACAGCAAGCATAAAGACATATACGACAGCCCCTGCTAATAAACAGATTTAGCACTAGAACATTTATCTTCTAAGCCTCCTCTCTATTCATATGGTAGTTACCAAATAGGAAAATAAATATGTTCCTTGGAGGAGACGATCTTGACTCTTCCATCACATACATGTTCATATGTATTTTCATTTAAACCTACTGGATTTTCGACGCTTGCTGCTGATGGTTCTTGTTCCCATGTTAGCAGACCTATGAAGGATCAAAATGAAAATTCCCACTGGGAATTGTAAATAACGTTTTCTGTCAAAATATGTGACTTGGGCCACATCCGTTCACAGCACGGATAGCCATAGACAGGACAAAACCCTGGGAACATAGGGACAGTGGTGGTTACAAAAAGGAGCCAGTGTTTCCCCAAGATGACCCTGTGGAGGTGGGAGACAGGTCTCCAGGCCAACCAAGAAGGGCTCATTGGAGAGCAGTACTGTTCCACAGAACTTTCGGCAGTGGCTGGAAATGTTCTTTGCCTGCACTGCTCGATAGGGCAACTATTAGCCACATGTGGCCATTAAGCACTTTAAATGTGGCTCGTGCTTCTGAGAAAAGAAATGATGAGCCTTCTTAAAGTTTCGATTAATTTAAATTTAAATACCCATGTGTGACTAGTGGCTACCACATCAGACAACATAGTTCCAGAGTCTTGCTCTCTCTACTCAATTGTATTTTGTTCTGTCGCCTTTATCAGGGTTTCCGTGTCCGCTTAAGCTGCCTTGGTGTGCTCGGCTGTGTTCCTCTCCCCATGAGGTAGGGGTTCAGGAATGCAGGGTATATGAAAGAGTCCCGTGGGGAGCAGCCCACCAGAAGGGCTAAATCTCAGCACGGGAAAAGCTGGGACTAAGTGTGTGGGTGTTTGGAGACCAAGGTAGTTGCACTCCTGGTGCAGAAGGAAGAGAGAAGCTGAAAGAAATATTTCTAGAATTTTGGAGTCTGTCCTCATTGGCATTTGTCCTTTACAGAAAGAAAAAAGTGTTGGTGTTTTTGAATAAGGAGTTGGGAGGTGTTCTGAAGTGTGTTGTCCCTGCAGCCAGAGGAAAAGAGAGGGACAGATGAAGAACAAGGGCAATCAGAGGAGCTAGACAGAGCCTTTCAAAACAGGACGGGTCAGAAACGCTGTTCTCTCCCATGACTTTCTACTCTAAGAGAAGTGACCCCCCAGCTTCAGGATGATTCTTGTGCAATTATGCATAATGTGCTTTTGATTAAGTATCAAAACAAAACAATGGAATTGCGGAAAAACTTGGCCACTGTCTGAGGTGAATTCTGGGGTTCCTGGACCTATGTCTCCAATGAAGACATGGCCGGAAGTCCCAAGCGAAGATGCTGTTGCATGGGGGGATGGGGGGACTGTGGAAACAATTCCTGTCACTCAATAAATAGCCCAGGAAGGGATACACACGTAGGAGTGGGAGATGAGGAAAGGAAACTGATGCATGGAATGAAATAATGACTCTCAGATGGGTCCTCAAGTTGTGATGGCTCCATGATATTATCCAGAGGAGTCTAATTACTACCTTCCGGGACTGCATTTGTGTGACAGCTGGTGACAGTGGTGGGAGCTGTGCAGGAGACCTATGGCTACAGCCATGGGCAACAGGGCTTTAGAAAGACACAAGCATAAAAACAGTGTCCCTTGGATCCTTGTTCATTCTTCAGAACAACGCTGATTTCAGCATGGTCCCAAGAAGTACCCCAAATCCAACTCTAACCAATCTTAACCCAGTCAAAAACTTCCTTAAACAATTTCACATTTAAACAGATCAATATTTTATTTCTAAACAATGTCCTGAGTTTAGTATGTAATAGAGCTCTTCTTCTAAGTTTGAGATAGGCGAGGCGCCTGGGTGGCTCAGTGGGTTAAAGCCTCTACCTTCAGCTTAGGTCATGATCCCAGGGTCCTGGGATCAAGCCCCATATCAGGCTCTCTGCTCTGCAGGGAGTCTGCTTTCTCCTCTCTCTCTCTGCCTGCCTCTCTGCCTACTTGTGATCTCTGTCTGTCAGATAAATAGATAAAATATTTTTTTAAAAAAAAGTTTGAGATAGGCAAGAGTAGTTGCTAACATTGGCTGTCCATTTAGAAGAGAGAGAGAGAAGTTCTAGATTCCTACCTTATCTCACCGCCAGAGTTTAGCCAACTGTAGAGTGAGGGGAAATGTCTTCACAAGGTCACCCTCACTTCTGACAGCAGTCATGGGTGTGGGTGGCTCCCCCAACTGACCTCACTTTATCATTTGCCGAGAACTCATTAAAAGTTATTAGACCGATGGTTACAGTTTATTCCAAGGAATTGAAACAAATTAAAATGAAACAAGGGAAGAAGTCCATAGGTGGGATCTGGGGGTATAACAAAGGCAGAGTATCTATTGCTCTCACCCCTGGAAGTCAGGATGTATTACTTCCCTGGTATCAGTGTGTGACGACATCCACAGACTATGGCCAACCAAGGAAGCTCATTCAAGCCTCGATGTTAGAGTTTTTATTGGGGTAACCTAACATAGACATGATTAATTGATTGATTGATACTGTATGACCCAGAGCCCTTACCCTAAATCATATTGTTTGTTTTTCTGGCATGACCAGCCCTGGCTCCAAGATTGCTCAGCCCCTACCATAAATCATACAGTCAGATTATCCAGTCTGACATCAGGCTCCCAGGTAAACCCAGACACTCCTATTAGCCATGACATTTCAAGAACTTAGGGATTACTTCCCAGAATCTGAGATTAAAGTCCAGACCCCTTGGAAGGCAAGGTTAAATTCTTTACTACACTCATACACATAACAGCAAATTGCAGGTGGCTTGGAGCTCTAAATGCAAAACACGTTGAAAACCCAGAGTAACATAGAAGCAAAAGTTTCACCATCCTGGAGTGGAACAGTTCCGCTCAAACAGAAAACTTCTAAAGACACCACAGAGGCATGATAAGGTAGTCAATTGAATTAGAGAATACGTTCACACTATGTAACAGTAACAAATCAACATACACAGACAAATAGTACATTAGAGAAAGGGACATAACCTACAAGGAACAGAAGATGAACAGGAGTAAATATATCCTAAAAGGCGAGCATGGAGATTAGCATAAGCTTTTGGGGTGACCGTTTATTTAGAGCCATTAAAGTGTAAAATTTTAAATGACATTTTACCTTTAAAAATATGGTTTATATCATGGAATGCTACATTGAAAGCTAATGATGTACCATATGGTGACTAATATAACTTACAAAAAAGAAATATGGTTTAAAGAAATGGCACACAAGGTCAGAAACATGTATGTACACACACACAAACACACATATTTGCAATAAAGAGACAGGAAACACTCACCCTTTAACCCATATAAACAAATATTGTGCTATGTAGTCAACATAACAATGACATGGAAAGGAGTCCACAACACATTCATGGAACAGACAAGTTGCAAAAGTATATTTATAGCCTGATTCTGTTTTCTTAATATATAAAAAATGTAAATATGTATAATTTGTACATGTATAACAATGAATGCTCACATATATATTGCATGTATGTGCAGGAAAAATGAAGACTTAGAAGTAATTACCCCAAAATGTAAATGGAAGGATAACTCCTTTGACTCCCCTACCCAGCAACCCGCAATTCTTCTCCTCTGGTCCTCCTCTGGTTTTCACCAGCAGCCCTGGGTCTTCCTCTGGGATCAGCCCCTGGATGCTCCCTCTGGATTATGGTAGCTGCGAGAGGCAGTAGGCTTGTGTAGACTCACCACCTCCCCTTTACAACCCCACTCCCGCAGGCGTGGTGCTCTCCTGGCTTCCCCAGTTCCTGCAAACTCCAACCTGTCCTCCCACTCCAGTGCTCCAGGAGGGCTGGTCAAAGACTTTTCTCTCGTGTTCTAGGTCCCATTCCTGGACCTTTACCTCCCAAGTTCTTCCCACTTTTTTGTAGGTTTGATTCCTGCATAAATCCCTTATTTCATAACACTCATAGTGGTTCTGCTTCCCTGATAGGATGCTAACTGATACCGCATATCCATATATTATGTATGTGTAAGTGTATGTGTACATGTAATATGTGTACACATGTATGTGTACACATACATGTGTACACATATACAATACATGTCTACACATGTATGTGTAAGTGTATGTGTACATGTAATACATGTACTCCATGTATGTGTGTATGCATGTATATGTGTGTGTGCATATGTGAGTATATGTATGTGTATATTTGTCATATAGAACATGAGGAGAGTTTTCTGATGGGAAAGTTGAGTTTCAGTTTTCCCCTTGGAGTCTCTCATGCTGTCAGCCCGCTGCCCCCAGCACTGGGATGTTCCCCTGTCACAGCCTGGCCCACTTGGGAACAAAAACTCCCCTCCTCCTAGTCCTCTCCTCATGGCTAAGAGAGCCAGAAGCATGAAAAAAATGCTAAATCCTAAGGGAAATTAGCAGAATACTCACAGAATCAAAACAAGAAAATTTCCAAAAACAGCTGGGATTCCACCAGAGCTCACTTGATTTTAGGGAATCTTGGGTTCTGTCACACATCCTGGATTTGGTGGATGTCATCTTTTAATCCCTTTCCTAGAAATTGTTCCTTTGACTTTTAGACCCATTGGAATCCCAATGGGAAAAAAGTGAAGAAGAGAGAATAAATCTTTCAGTTTTGCCTGCCATGTGTTGGGTATTTAGCTTGTAGACATCAGCTCACTTAATCCTCACAGCAACCTGTGAGGCAAATGTTATCCTCTGTGGTCTAAGAAGAGAAAATTGAGGACTGAAACTATTAAGTTAATCTCCCAAAGTCACGCAGTTAACCAGTAGTAAACCCAGGACTCAAAGAACTTGAGTGTGATTATTAAACACGCACTCATTCATATGATGGGCTCTTTGAGATATGCATTCTCTCTAGCTGCCTTCTGAATCAGTTAGCCACTGCTGCAGAAGCAAACACTTGGGTCTCAGTGGCTCACAGCAACATCGGTTTCTCACTCATAGGTGTGTGGGTTGGCTGTAGGTTGGCTGTGGTCTCCTTGGGCTCAGCTGAGTTTAGATGGCCTCAGGCTTTAGGTCTGATCAAGGTCTTTTATGTGTCTACATTCTGGCACTGACATGAAGGAACCCTGAACACTTCGGCCAAGTTCTTCTGATGGTGGATGGCAGGTTCTAAAGAGGACAAGTGGAAACTTGCCATGTTGCTTAAAACATAAGCTTGGAATGGGCACAGGGTAACTTCTACCTATCTGCCATTGATCCAGCTGGTCCACAGTCAAGGAGGGGTGGGGAAGAACCCTCCTTCCTCAGTGGGCAGGTAAGGCAGCAAATATTTGCTGAACATGCCTCCCTAAAGTTCTGATTCCAGATTTCAAGTCCTCTTCTGAGACACATACTTGCATTTCAGGTGAAGGTCTTCCCTTCAAGCAGAACGTCATTCAACCAGCATCAGTGTGGCTCAGTCCTTAGATAACAAAATGGCCACCACATCCATGATCTGCTCTTGGGTAATAGTTCACTGCAAAATATAGTGCCTTGAAATAACAACAATCCTTTATTTTGCTCGTGCATCTATAATTTGGATGGCACTCATCTCTGCTCTATACAGCAGATTGAGATAATCAGCAGCTGGGGGCTTACAATCATCTGAAGATTCATTTCACTTACACATCTGACAGTTGACATTGGCAGTGGGCCTCACCTGGCGATCAGAACACCTACATGTGTCCTCTCCATAGGGATTCTTGGGCTGGGCTTCAAGTATGAGTGTCCCAAAACAATAGGAAGTATTGCACAGAGTTTCTGTGATCTACCCTTGGAGGTCACATAGCTTCACTTCTGCTGTCCTGGTTGGGTAGTTGGAAAAGTCCTCTAAGGTTCAAGGGAAGAGATCACAGACCCCTATCACTTAATATCACATCATAGAAGTACATATGGGATGAGATGTATTATGGAGACCATCTTTGGAAAAGGTAATCTGCTACAACCATGTAGCAGCCATTCAAGCCATCAAATTGGGAGGAGAACATTATTTTTCCTCCAGGTATTAAGAAAGGCCATCATAATTATAATAAGTCTTTCATCTCCCTTTATGGAAACTGAAAACCCTTTCTTCACACTAACCATAGGAGCAGCCATGCTCACACCATGTGGCCCTAACTGTTAAAATTGACTGGACCAGAGCTATACAATTGGCTCAAATAAGTCCTATCAGAGTCATTCCCAAATAGACTCCACTTTGATATAGCTGCACTCTTAAACCAAGATGTAAAACTTGGGAGCTATTGGCAGCCACCATTTTCTCCCCTGTATCCTGGCAGAGAAAACCAGCCTGTCATGGGAGACAACAGTCAGAGGCTGGGATGTAAGGCTGATGAAAAGACTTTCCAGCTTCCTACAGCATTCCAGCTCCTGGTCATGGCCTTGCTTATGGCCCAACTGTCTCCCTGCCCTTCGATTCCCACACACCTGCGTGGTCCTGAGGTTGAAACCCTGTTTCTGTTATATCTAGATGCAGAGAGTTTCTGTTTAGGAGCCCTAAATAATCAGAAATAAAATTATATTAAGATTTGATAAATTATATGATCAAAAATCTATGACATTTGAGATGAAATCTTATATACGATTTGGGGGCTTTGCTTGTTTTTTCAAAGCACCCTAGGGAAGGGTGGCTGTGTGAGTACACATTTGTAAACTCCACTTCCTAAAAACCTATCAAAACGAACAAAAACAACCAAAATCAGAAAAAGAAGTTCCACATGCAAGGAGACCACAGAAAAGCTACAGTCCCATTCTACAGATTCTGGGCAACTAATGGATGTAGGGATATCTGGACCCCATCGAAGAGAGATGCTACAGTTGAAAGCAGGATTCCCCAAGTCTTGAGAAGGGTGACATATTCACAGGGAAAGGAGAGGTTTCTATAGGGTCCTGTGTGTGGTACTCAACTTGCACAAGTGGGCACTATGGGAATGACTTGGCTTTGGGGACCCATGGTCTTTGCTACATGGACTTGGGGGACCATTTATATAAACAAAAGAGCAAGGATGTGGAGGGGATGCTGAAGGATGAACTAGATATTTATCTCCTTTAAAAAAAGTCTGGGCGCCTGGGTGGCTCAGTGGGTTAAGCCTCTGCCTTCAGCTCAGGTCATGATCTCAGGGTCCTGGGATCAAGTCCCACATCGGGCTTTCTGCTTGGCAGGAAGCCTGCTTCCTCCTCTCTCTCTCTGCCTGCCTCTCTGCCTACTTGTGCTCTCTCTCTGTCAAATAAATAAATAAAATCTTAAAAAAAAAATCCTGCCTTCCCTTTCCATCATGTCGAGGAGTCTGTTAGAAGACAGGAAGACAGAAGCTTGGGATTTAGCTTTGGATCTCTGAGCAGAGTCCAGACACAGAGATAAAAAGAGCTGGCCCATGACAAAGACCTGTTAACCATCAACCTTATGCTATTATGACTTCTTGCTATAGCTGCCCACCCATCAAAGTTCAGGGGATTGTGGCTGAAATCTTGGAGGAGCCGACCCCCTCACACCCATACCCCAACACATACACAAGACATAACTTGCTCTGGCACAGAGGAGTGAACAGATTCCATGGATGAAGGCTTAGATTCCGTATGTTCACCTGGTTGCCCACTGCCCCCATAACAGCACCTCCCACCACCTTCAAATCATCTGCACCAAGATGACATTCTAGCATTAACCACCTTGCTAGCTCCTGGGCTAAGGGGCCTGTACAAGGCTGGCACTGGGTAAACCTGGAGGGAAATCAGAGTAGAAAACAGGGCCTTCAACTGAGGGTTTGGGAAGGGATAGAACTGCAGGGACAAAAGTTGTAGGCCTTTCTCATTGGGAATTTTTAGAGAATTCTATGCACAACTGCTAACAGTCGTTTTAGGGGTAGCATGCAAAAAGAGGACTAGTGTTTGTGAAGACTATATTCCAGGCACTCTGCTACATGCCTTACGTTTAATCCTTTGTTTAACCTTCCCTGTTGGATATGATCCTATGTAGACATTATTATTCCCATTTTATGGATGAGGGAGTAAAGGACAGAGGAATAAAGTATACAGTATAAATATAATAAATATAAATGTAAATATAATAAAGTATAACTTTCTCAAGACCGTAAGTGGCAGAACTAGGACCTGATTTCAAAAAAGAGATGATTGCAACCAACTCTTCAATAGTTTCTGATTTGGAAAAAGCCATTGTCACATTACAGAAGAGAAAAACAAGTCAATCTTAGATATAAACAGATGGTGGGGATGCTAGTTAGACAGGGAGAGGAGCCTCTGCCACCTGAAAACAGGGCTTCTGGAGAATTCTGTTCCAATAGCAGCTTGTCAAATGACTAATGACCCAGCACAGTGGGTCACCACAAAACCAGGTGTCACAGCAGTACCGCATCAACCTTTCTATAAATGGTTCCCTGATTCTGCTCATGTTTGGAGGTGAGAAGAGGGAAAGCCCAAGAGAATGTCCCGCATAAAAGATGAGCCTAAATCCAGCTCCTTGTCACTAATGCCAAAATCTTTCAGAAGATTAAAGGGAAAGGTTTTACAAAATCCCAGTGCCCCCGGGGCAACACCCCAGATCAATTAAATCAAAATCTTTGAGGTGAAACCTAGGTATCAGTATTTTTTAAAACTCTCCAGGTCATTCCAATTGCAGCCAAGAACCATTGCTCTAATTATAATTAATGCCATAGGAGCCCCGAGGAGCCTTTTTCCAGCAGACGATGTAAGGCTTTCTTAGAAAACTTCACCTTTGCTCACCTTCCATGGTCCTTCATGCCTTTGCTTTTTATTGGGTTTTTATACTCAGGATGAAAAGAAGATCCTTGTGCCGCTCTGGTTTTTTCTTTTTATAGCACTGATAGAATACCTGATATGAGATCCCGGACTTCACCTATACTTAGTGGTCTACCTGTTTGTTATCTGTGTTCTCCACTAGAGGGTAAGATCCATGGATTGGCACCACCATATTGGGAAATCGGGGGGCTACCTTTCATGTATAACACAAAGTGAGTGGTACCACCTGGAACTGGGCAACACAGTAGCCTTGCATGGGGAGGTCAACATTTTGTCTTGTTCACTGTTGTGTCCCAAGTGCCTAGAACAGTAGGAGATGCTCAATAAATATCTTCTGAGTGAATGAATAAACAAATGTAATTGTAAAATATAATAAGGCTCCTCTTCATGAGAAAACTTGGTTTTCCTCCAGCCTAGGACCTGGGCTCTGATGCACATCATCTTCTTCTCCATTCCCATCATCATCGTTGTGGTCACTGTCACCATCACCCCCAGTGTTATTAGGTCTCTGCCTAAAATTCCCTTTGGAAACAGGATTCAATGACTAAAAATAAAAGTTGGAAAACTAATGCCCTATTCAATATAATGTTGGCTTTGCCCAAATCCCTGACCATCAACCACCCCAAATGGCTTTGGAACCAACCAAACCAAATAAAACTTTAGATTCTGCCATCATCACTTACTAGCAATGGGACCCAGGAGAGATTTTATCTTCAGATGATTATTTTAGTAACTAACCTACTACACTACTGTAGATTAAGGGAGGTTGTATATAAAGAGCTTGTGACCAAAAATTATGGAAACATGCCCTGTCTCACTAGCATGCAGGGAAAGGCAAATTAAAACAAGGTAACAATCTTTACCCATCCGATTGGTGAAAATACTAAAGTGAGATAATATGTTCATAAGGTAATGCTAGCTGCTGTTAATAAATAAACCCCCAAATCGCAACAACTTAATAAAATAGACTTTTTTTTTTTTTTTTTTTCAGCTAAAGACTATCAGCAGTGACAGGGAGGGATGATTTGTTCCAACAAGTCATCCATGGATTCAGGCTGTTACCCTCTTGTGAGTGCTTCCCACTACAGGCCTTGGAGTTCTGCAAGATCCTCTGCCTCATTTCAGAAGAAGGATTGTACCAGAGGGTTTTATGGGCAGCTCATCACTTCTACCCAATTTTCTTTGACTAGAACCAATGACATGGCCTCCCCTAAAGGCAAAGGCAAGAGCAGCTAGGAAATGCAGTTGTTTGCTGGTTGAAAGACTCTTTCTCGGCAACAATTCTGGAGAATAGAATGAGAGCAGGACCCACTAGTGGATGGTTGTTTACCGCTGCCTCTAGGCAATGTCAGTGTTGGCGAGAATGGGCTAAGCAGGTTCTCTTACATGCAACTGGTAGAAAGTGAATTGATTGCAGGAGCTCAGAAGACCTTGTGTCTGTAAATTTAAAATTCAACACAAGGTTGTCCTGTGACCTAGCTATTGCACTTCTTGGTACCAATCCAAGAGGTCTGCAGAGGCACACACTAGAACGTTTATTACAGCTCCGTTGCAGTCATGAACCCAAACTAAATTTCGGCCAATAAGGAAAAGTCCAAGTAAACCATGTTGATCCATGCTATGGAATTCCAGGCAGGAGTTTTGTAAATGTAGGTAATAAATAGGAAAAATGTCTGGAGGCACATGGACCAAAAAGAAATAATGTCAACTGCAGAGAAAGGTAGGGAGGGGCAGGCTGAAGGGAGGGAGAAGGGCTTGGCGGTGACAGGAACATGACGCTCTTATGGGTGAGAAAGGACAAGCCCAAGCAAGCCCACATGCTTATAAAAAGATGATGTATTAGCTCCACTCCTAGGTAGTTATCCAAAAGAACTGAGACAGGGACTCAAACAAACATTTGTATGCAAATGTTAATAGCAGCATTATTCACAATAGCTAAAAGGAAAAAAACAACTCCAGTGTCCTCAACAGATGGAAGGATTTAAAAAAAAGAAAACAACAACAACAACTATGATCTATCCGTGCAATAGAATATTATTCAGCCATAAAAGAAATGAAGTTCTAACACCTACTGTAACATGGATGAAACCTGAAAACATACTAAGTGAAACAAGCCATACACAGAAGAAAATATTGCATGATCCCACCACCTACAAGCAATATCTAGAATGACAAATTCATAGAGACAGAAAGTGGAGTAGTGGTTACAAGATGGGGGAGAGGAAATGGGAAATTATCACTTAATGATTACAGTTTCTGCTTAGGATAATGAAAAATCTTGGAAATAGTGGTGATGGTGATTCTCAAAAACATTGACAACATCATTAAGTGAATTATACACTTAAAGTGAATTATACACTTAAAAATGGTTAAAATGACAAATTTTGTTATGTATATTTTATCAAAATGAAAACATAATCGAATGATCCGCACTTGAACCTAAAAAGAAAAAAAAAAGTAATTTAATACATTCTCAACTTGCATTCAGAGAGAATCAAATGGCCTCCTCTTGAGTCAAGAGAAGTGGAATGAGGATTACAAGGGCCTCTTGTAGAAAGCAGATTTTCCCTCTTCTCTCCCAAGACATGGTTTCCAACATTTAGGTGTCTCCTTTTGCTGTACATTGTTTAAAGACAACAGAGTCTTGTGTAAGGAGATGGAAGAACGTAATTAAATCTGATGAGGAGGGGTGCCTGGGTGGCTCAGTAGGTTAAATCCTCTGCCTTCAGCTCAGGTCATGATCCCAGGGTTCTGGGATCGAGCCCCACATCCGGCTCTCCGCTTGGTGGGGAGTCTGCTTCCCCCTCTCTCTCTCTGCCTGCCTCTCTGCCTACTTGTGATCTCTCTCTCTGTCAAATAAATAATAAAATCTTTAAAAAAAAAATCTGATGAGGAGTGTGCAATTTAAATCCCTTTAATGGGAAATCACGTGAGCGTGGTCATGTACTATGAGAAGCTGATAATAGAGGTAGAAAATGAGAGGCAAGTTGTCGGAAGTTTGCCTTTGAATCAAGTGGATAGAGACAGCTCTTCCCCTTTGAACTAATTATTGACGTGATTCTCTATGGTGCCTTATGCATTTTGTGGGGGTGGAGGGAGGCGAGTACATGATTTATGTGTTTAATTTCCCTAGATGCTCAGAAGACTGCAGTCCTGCCCTCTGAGCACAGAGAAATTGATTAAAATAACAATTGCCAAGAGCACAACCACCAGCAATCAGTAGGAGGAGCTGTTTTCCTCCCTTAGAATTAGACCTGATTCCTCCCAGCTGCCTGGGGTCATCTCCTTGGCCCTTGGGGGCTAGAATGGAATTTTCAAAGCTAACAAGATTTAACCCTAGCTAACGAGGTCAGTAGAAAAAGTAACAAATTCTCCAGGCTCCAAAGACGGGAACAAAGTTTGTCTCTTCCCGATCTCCGCTTTGCCTCTGCTCTCCAGAGCCTCCAGTTCTTAAATAAATACACTTGTCATCAAATAAAAATTAACAAATATTTATTGAAAGACTGATGGAGTGTGGGAGGATATGTTTCCTGTGTGGGGCTGGGGGGGACAACGTCATAGGGAATGACCGAGGAGGGAGAGAATTTCCCTTTGGAAGGTAATGTACACGGAAGGACACCGGCGTGAAGCCGGGAGGCCTTGCCACTTAGTACCTTCTGTGACCTTGAGCAAATGATTTATCCTCCCTGAGCCCCAGCTTCCTTGTCTGTGCCGTGGGGATGATGGTAGTAATGTCTACTGCGTGGTGGGATGTGCATTTAAGGGAGAGATGTGTAAAGAAAGGCCTGGCACAGAGTAAAAGCTTAGTAAGTTGTTGGCATTATCTGTGTTGTTGGCTGCAGATCACAAGAGTGGTGATCACAAGTCCAAACAGAAGAGGACACTTAGGGGTGAGGCAAGGGATGGGCATTGGGATGGACACCAAGTCCACTGCAAAGCTAGAAACAGGAAGGGAACTCATGAAAGGGTTATATTTATGATTGCACTTATGTTAAAAATGGGACATAGAGGGCAAGGTCTGGAAGGGTCTTGGTTGCAGAGCTTTCGTGCCCACCCCATGTGGAGTCAAGGTGCATAACCCTTCCATCACCAGTTCACCAACAAGGAAGCGTCACCAAGCCTCAGTGTCCAGAGATCCTATTAGGGCTCCATTACAAAGGCACAACTGATTAATTCATTGGCCTTGTGACTGAATTCAATCTCTAGCGGTTCTCCCCTCCCCAGAGGTCAAGAGACTAAAAAGTCCCAACTTTCTAATGGAGGTCTTTCTGGTCACCAGCTCCCACCCTGCAACCACTGAGGGACCTAGCTGGATTGCCTCATTAGTGTAACAAAGAAATGCCTCTCAGGGAATTCCAAGAGTTTTGGAGGCTTAAGACCAGAGAGATCCCTATAATGCCACAGATTTGGACCTGGGGGAACTGGACTTGAGTCTCACTGGGTTTGACCAGGACCTATCTTGATTTGTGTCTTTCCACCTGGGTTTCAGCATCTTCCTCTGTAAATGGAAGAATTGCCCAGTTACTTTCAGAAGTCTGATGCAGCAAAGCAAAGAATATACATGGAGGAAAAAATACTGAAGGACATAAATCAAAACAATGAATGTTGGTCGACTCTGGAAGGATTTTTTCCTTCTTTGTAATTTCTCTAATATATTGTCCATATATTTCTGTACTTTAAAAATATTTAAGGGGCGCCTGGGTGGCTCAGTGGGTTAAGCCTCTGCCTTCGGCTCAGGTCATGATCTCAGGGTCCTGGGATCGAGCCCCACACTGGGCTCTCTGCTTGGCCCGGACACTGCTTCCCGCCCCCCTCTCTCTGCCTGCCTCTCTGCCTACTTGTGATCTCTGTTAAATAGATAAATAAAATCTTAAAAAAATATATTTAAAATGTCCCATGGTTCTACAATACACACCCACACAAAACTCCACAAACTTAAAAGCATTAATGTATATAATTTATATATTTAAAATGCACAGATGTATACAGCTGGATGAGTTCTGACAAATGTATACACCCCCATAACCAATACCCAAATTGAGATGCAGGATACTTCCATAAAACAAATGTCATGGGGATGTAAGTTACAGCATGGTGACTCTACTTCATAGTATTACACATTTGTAAGTTGCTAGGAGAGTAGATCTTAAAAGTTTTCATCCCAACAAAACACTTTTTTTGGAACTATTTACAGTGATGAACACTATTAGCTAGACTTACTGGGGTGATCATTTCATAATATATACAAATATCAAATCATCACACTGTGTATCTGAAACTAATATAATGTGATGTCAATTATACCTCAATTAAAAAAAATAAAAGGCTACCCTCCCCCTGATTTTTTAAAGGTGTAGAACATTTCTGTGACCCCAGAATTTCCTTTTTCAGGTTTCTAGTCTATCCTACCCCAGAGCCAGCTCTATAGTGACCTTTAACACCATTGGTTTTGTATGTTCTTGAATTCCAAATAAGTAGAATCATACGCTACATACTCTGTTGGATCAGTTCTTCTCAGCATGATGTTTGGATATACATCCAGGTGGTGGTAGAAGTTCAGTATTTTTTAGAGCTAGTGATTCACTGAGTGACTGGACCACAGTGTGGTTATCAATGCTCTTGCTGATGGACCTTTGGGTTGTTTCCAGTTTGCAAGTCTTGAGAATAAAGCTGCTACGAACAATCTTGGACAAGTGTTTTTGTGGATATTCTCCTGGATAGACACCCAGGCACTGAGTTCCTGGATCTTAAATGTATGCTGACCTGTTTATGAAATTGTAAGTAATCTCCAAAATGGATGCACCATCTAACATTCCCACCAGCAACGGATGAGTGTTCTAGTGGCTTTGCACCCTCACCAACACTAAGCATTATCAGTTCTTGATTCTAGATATTCTGGTGAGCGTGAGGTGGTATTTTTGCTATTAATTTGCATTTTCTTGGTAACTTGTTATGTTGTGTGTCTTTGCATTTGCTTTCTGGGCACTCATATTTTCTTTTCTTTTTTTTCTTAAGATTTTATTTATTTATTTGGGAGAGAGAGAGAGCACGCGGAGGGCCAGAGGGAGAGGGAGAGAGAGAATTCCAAGCAGGCTCTGAGCTGACCACAGAGCCTGATGTGGGGTTTGATCTCACAACCCTGAGATCATGACCTGAGCCAAAACCCAGAGTCGGATGCTTAACCAGCTGAGTCACCCAGATGCCCCATGGGTATTCATATTCTCTTTTGTGAAAGGTTTGTTCAAGTAATTTGCCCTTTTAAAAAAAAAAAAAATTAGAAGGGCATCTGAGTGGCTCAATTGGTTAAGTGTCTGCCTTCAGCTCAGGTCATGATCCCGGGGTCCTGGGAATGAGCCCCATATTGGGCTCCATGCTCCATGGGGAGCCTGCTTCTCCCTCTCCCTCTGCCAGCCCCTCCCCCTGCTTGTGCTCTTGCTCTGTCTCTCTCTCCCTGTCAAATAAATAAAGTCTTTTTTAAAAATTGGAAAATGCTTAACATTTGTGGGTGTTTTCATATCAGTTTTCTCATTTTGTCCTCCCCCAAAGCCTGAGAGGTGGGTGGGACAGCAATCATCCCTTGTCGTAGAGGAGGATGCTGACATTTAAAGGATGTGTCACAGTCAGATGATGGAATGTCTGGAATTACAAGTTGGGTTTTCTCATTCTCATTCTCGCATAGATCCTACTGTTCTTCTCTATGAAGGGCTATGACGTTGTGATGCTTGGAAGACGTCTGGAAAAGAGGTCTAAGTAATAGACTCACCACTTCTACCACGTGAGAGCAAGCATGGGAAGGGATCAGCTTTGTTTCTCTGATCAGACCCTGATGGCTGCCTTTTACCAACCAGCATGGGAGACCTACTGAGACCACAGTGGAATTCATGGTGCTTTTAGACAGAATACTCTGTATTAGCTTCTTGACTGTCCCTCATGAAATGGTGGGTAAACTTTGCTTCTTGGGACAATAAGTACCTCAAACATAGGCTTCAGCACAACCCGAGGACCAAGTGGCCACCCGGTGAGACTGACATGTCCAGGTCAAGCAAGGAGAAGCAGTCCTGGCACTCTCCAGAGGGAGTGGCCACTTCCACCACACTCCCCTGGGCGATACTTACATCTGCCATCCTTGGGAAATGTCCAGTTCATTCAAATAAGAGAGCAAATCCCTGAGACAATCCACCTGGTATCATTGCCTCTAGTTGCTCGCTTTTCCTGCCCTCCCCACTACCCACACTCTCTGCCTCCCTGGACATTGCCTGGACTCTAAAGGTGGACCATTGGTTTTAGTTACCCTTTATTGGTCACCTTCTCTAGGTTCAGAATAGCTGTGGTTGCTTCCACTTAGATCATGTCATCATTTTCTTTTATTTTATTGTTCTTTTTGAAATTCATCTGTTTGCTGTCCCATGCCTTTAAAAAATCTTTACTTCAAAAGGGATAGGAATAACTCATTAGCGAAGTCTGCTTCCCTATGCTAACATGCTTTGGCTAGAGGAAAAGGCCATTCTTTTTAGGAAAACATGAGAACTTTGCTGTGGCATCCTAGAGAAGATACCTCGTTCCTCTGGTTTAGCTCAGAGGGATGGTCCTAATCAGGGAAATTCCAGATAACAGCCTTGAAATCTACTACCTACCTGTGGCCTTGCTTCTGGATTGTGGAATGTCCCAGGTTGAAAATACCCTTATCTGTAAGTGATGGGGTGGAGGGAGGTGGGTGGCAAGAAGGAACAGAGAGTAGCAGACTGAGGTTGATGTGAGCATGAAATGTAAAGCAGAGAGGAAAGAGCTAGGGGAAGGGTCTATGTTATGCAGTAGCTAACACTTTATCCAGTGTGAGTTCTCCATAGGTATTTGATGAATCAAATACGATAGAGCTATTTGGTAGTCAGCACTGTGGCTGGGTGAACGGGACCTTCAAGGATTCCTCAGATGGATCTGTCTTCCCCCTCCCATGGCTGTTGTCACTAGAAGACTAAGTGTAAACCACAATGGGCCAAATCACCTCTTCTCATTCATTTAAAAATTTTTTAAATGAGGGATAACTTAAATATAGTAAAGCTCACAAATTTTCAATGTACAGTTCAATGATGTTTTTCATGCATATACCCATGTAACCCATCGCCCAATGCAAGACCTAGAATAGCAGCCTCCCCAGTGGTGTCCCATCATATCCTCCCAGTTGATGTCCTACACAGACAACCACTATGTAACTTTTATAGTCATCAGTTAGTTTTGCCGGCACTTGAACTTCATATATGTGCAGCATGCACTCCTCTGTGTCTGGTTTCTTTTGCTAGACATTCATCCATGTTGCTGTCTATAGCAATAATATGGTATTTTTCACTCCAGTTGTAGTATGTAGTAGATGAATAGATCCCCATTTACTTATCTATTCTGTTAATGAATGCTGGGGTTGTTTCTACTTTAGGATATTATGCATAATGCCACTGTAGACATTTTTGTAGATGCTTTTGGTGAAAATAGGCACTTGTTTCTGTTAGGCACACACCTAGGAATCATGGGGGTAGTTAGGTTTAACTCTGTAAGAAACTTTAACACAATTTTTCAAAGTGTTTGCACTGATTTTTACTCCCACCAGAAATAAATGACAATTCCAGTTGCCTCACATCCTTGCCAACCTTTGATATTTTCTGACTTTATTTTAGCCATTCTACATTCTGGCAGTGTACATTGTGGTTTTTCATTTGGATTTCTTTTTAAGATTTTTTTTTCAAAGATTTTATTTATTTGACAGACAGAGATCACAAGTAGGCAGAGAGGCAGGCAGAGAGAGAGGAAGGGAAGCAGGCTCCCTGCTGAGCAGAAAGCCTGATGCGGGGCTCGATCCCAGGACCCAGGGACCATGACCCGAGCCGAAGGCAGAGACTTTAACCCACTGAGCCACCCAGGTGCCCCTCTTTTTAAGATTTTTAAAAATATTTCTGTTAGCTAAGTTATGACATTCAGAATTAGCATTAAGAACAGAATAACTGAATTAATGTTGTTTTTAAATTTTCACTCTCTTGGATTCATAAAGCAGTGTTTGATGGATTGAATGAGATCATCTATTACTCAGGTTTGCAAAAATATAGCAATTAAAGTAATGGACTCCAGTAGTCATTAGCATTTCCATTACTAAGGGACCCTTTCAAAACCTTCAGTCTCCTCTTCAAATCTGGACCTTAGGAAACCTCATGGGTTTTGTTTTCCACCACTTACTATGGATAAAGATGCTCACTGCAGGGCTATTTAAAAATATATATTCTTAAAGGGCTCAAAAACAGCAAGAAGGATTAAAATCAGAAAGACCCAGTTGGTTTCTGTCGGAATAAATTTCTAGTAAATCTTTGATTTTGAAATAATCACTTATTTGATTTAAGAATGATATGTATCCTGTGCAGGGGGTAAAGAATAATTTGTGGTCTTGTATATATACATACCAGTTATTTACTTATTTTATGAGTTTGTATCTGGTAATTTAAATGATTATAATTCTTTCTGAGGAGGGACTGTGTTTGGTACCCTAGCATACTGACCATTGTAACAACTAGGACAGTGTCTGGCACACAATAAGTGCTCAATAAAATATTTATTAAATGAATGAGTTGAAACTGTTCCTTTTCATATATATTCAGTGCCTAAAACAAAGCTTTGCAAATGACAGACAACTCAGAAATGTTTGTGAAAGAAAAATAGAAAATCTAGAAAGAGAAAAAATTGAATGAGTCCAAGGGAAGGAAGGAAAATTAATCCTGGCAAGGTTCCCTTTACATAAGCAAGGGCTTTAGTATTTTCCTAATATATGCTCTCTACAACATACATCCAGACATCTGCTTGGGTGTTCCACAGACCGCTCAGTTCAACATGTTCAAAATTAAACTCATTGAATTTAACAGTCTATAACCACTTTTCAAGACCTCCCCTTTTCATGTATCCACTTAGCTAATACTACCCCCAAGCTAGCACTGTCCACCATGCCAGAAAATTAATGCCAGTAATCTCCCTACTCCTCTCTTCCTCACTAACCTGTTCGTTCAAAAGTTAGTTCATTCAACAAATGTTTATTAAGAGCCTTTTATAGGGTAGATGCTATGGTGAGTGCTGTGAAATGTGTAAGTCTGATGATTCACAGATCTGAACCCCTGGGGCAAATAATATATTATATGTTAATAAAAAAAAGTTTTAAAAAAAGCCTTTTATGCACTTGATTTTGTTCTTGGTATTGATGACATGTCTTGGACCACCTTTTCCTGAGAAGTATTTTGCTTATTCAAGAACCCAACTGCTATCGTCTTGATTCCCTAGGCAACACGTCATTTGAGACATGTTCCAGACTTGAGAACAAAGGCTGGAAGCTTCATTGCATGGCTGAATATTCCATTTACAGATGGTGAGTCGAGGATGACTCAAGACAAATGATAACCATTTCTATTGAATCCGTGTGTCTAGCTGAGAGAAATAGCTCCATTCACAAAATTCTTCCTTCCTCTTTCTTACTGCTACAGTAGACACATCATACATTTAATCAGATTTCTCAATTGTGTGAGGACTCAATGGCTCAGTTAGAGATGGAGTTTGGTGTGGATCAAGAGGATTTGTGATGGTTGGTAGAAGGTGGTTCATATATGTGCATGAAGTCAGGGAACACACTGATCCAGCAGGAGGGTGGGAGAATGTACCTCAAACCCTGAAATCTCACTTTCTGGTAAGTCTGTGTCAAACTCTAGACAGTGAGAATAATAATAGGGTGAGATATCACAAAAATATTCAATTTTATAATCATTTGATGAGCAGCTGTTACGGGTAGGCAAAAGGCATTCCCTGCATTAGAAACATCTGACTCTCCAAAAACTTACACATGTAAAATTCAATTTTGATATAGCTTGAACCATTCTGAAATCCCCTCCAAGCTCTCTCCTCCCCTTCTTCTCCGGCTCCAGGCAGCAGTCAGGAAGGAAACTAATATAAAGAACCGCCTGGCCTGATTATTTATTTCTAAATATTCCTTTTTCTGTTGCTTTCTCACCCTCCATTATCAACTAATTATACACCAAACAATGCATTTATTATTTGTAAATTCATCTTTGACCGTTCCCTCCTCTTCCTTGTTCTCTTCTCCCCCACCCCCCCACCTCTTCCCTCATCCATTCTCTGTGGTCTAAATGCCAGCAAAAACAACCTTAATCAAGGTTGAGATGAATAATGCTCGGAATACACTTCAGGAAAAATGGAAATGCTTAATGCTATCTACTGGTGTCCAGAGACTATTAAACTCTTAATCAGCCCTCTTTTCCTCCTCGAATAAGTTTTCTTGTTATCAACCATAAACAGTCAAAGAAAAAAAAAAATAAGCCTTGCTCATAGTCAATGTTAGCATTTGGTGCTCTATTTATGAATTTTGAAGGGATATAGCTTCATATTTTTATTGTGGATGTACAGCATTTCAGTCCCATTGAGTGATATAAGATTTTATGGACGCAAATACCATTAAGAATATTGCTACTGGGGCACCTGGGTGGCTCAGTGCGTTAAGCCTCTGCCTTCGGCTCAGGTCATGATCTCAGGGTTCTGGGATCGAGCCCTGCATCGGACTCTGCTTGGCAGGGAGCCTGCTTCCCCCAGCCCCCCGCCTGCCTCTCTGCCTACTTGTGATCTCTCTCTGTCAAATAAATAAATAAAGTCTTAAAAAAAAAAAAAAAGAATAGATTGTTTAAAAAAAAAAAAAAGAATATTGCTACTAAGAAAAATTCCAATGGGAGTTTCCAACCACTGAACCTGCCCTATCTTCCTGAAATCCAGTCCACAAATTGGGACCTCTAGATATGAATGCTTCTGGTTTACTGAAAGTGTTTCTCTGTTTTCTTGTTTACAAGGCTGTGTAGTTTTCATACAGGTTTTGGGAGAGCAGGCATTGACTCCTTTCATACAGAGCCAGTCTATGCAAGTGTTTCACCTGCACATGCATGTGTGTGCACACACACACATATAAGAGGAAATGAGAGACCTGAGAGAGATTGCTACTTTCTGTACTCCAAAGCCATCTCCCTGGCCATTTATAGGAGTGGGTATGTAGGAGACATCCTCCAGTCTGGTCCAGCAGAGCCCAAAAGGCAGAAGGAAACACAGGAGTCAGGGAGGGAGTCCCTTCTGTCCTAACATTCCCAATAGCATACAAAGCCAATATGAGAACCAAGGAGTAATGCCTCAGGGGGAGAGTTGGGTAGCAGTCAGCTCCACTCAACTTCCAGCTGTACCCATTCCCCAGATTCCAACACCCAAGGCTATGTGACCATTTCAGGACTTGGCTGTCTAGCCTCTGAACCAGGGAATGTTGGAAATTGGAACCCATGTGCCTCTCATGACCTTCTGGACCAAAGTTTCTATTCTTCTAATAAAATCAACTCTTTGTAATCACTCACTTATTTTAATCTTTTCCTAATTTATAGTCAAATCACACCATTTACTTGTAAGAAATTTCTTCCTATAAACCTATATAGCCCTTCCTGTATTCCCTCCTTTCTTTTCCACCTTTCTAGGACTCTTAAGCACTAGGTAGACACTATATTATCTTTATTTATAGATGAGGAAATCAAAGCTTATAGAGTTTAAGTAACCGGCCTCTAGTCTTGTGGGCAATAAATATTGGAGAAAGATTTGAATCCAAGTCCTCCAATCCCAGAACCTGAATTCTTAGTCATCGTGCCATACAACCTCTCCAAAAGGAAAGAGAACAGTGTAACAATAGCATGTGTCTTGTGGGGACAATGAGAGGATTAAATGATGTGATTTAGGTTTAGTGTTTGGCCCATGGGAAGACGTAACAAATGTTAAGGATGAGAATGATAATGCAGATGATGGTGGTGATAGTGATGAAAAAGGAGGATGAGGAGAAGGAAGAAAGAGGAAGAGAAACATCGAAAGTTTTACTCATTTACCTCCTTTAATAATGATTCCAACTGCTTATTATGCAAGGTGGGTGATTGTCATGGTGGGAGAGAGCAGAGTTAGGAGGTGGTTGGAGAAGAAGCTATAATTTGAGAAAAGGATTTGTCTCTGTGCGATTTGAGGAAGGGTTGACATTTCAATCTAGAGATGTCACATTGCTCACCTCTTTTCTTCCAACAGACCCTCCAGGGGCTAAAGAGTTCCCTAAGACTCTATGAGTCAGACCAATCTTGGATTCATTTCCTCACTCTGGAAATCCAGTGAGATCTTGATATCAGGGGATGGTGAGATGTGAGAATGGAGGGGGATGGAAGGGACTGAGGTCCGTGCTCAAACATTGATAACAGATCTTCTGCTAATCCAACTCTAGTTTCAAATATTCCTAAATCCAATTCGTTATGTTCTAAATGCCACACTGTTAATCCCAAACATTAGTGCATACAGATGTCCTGCCCATGGAAAGAACAGGGCTAGAGGTTAGGGAAGGAACTACCAGTCAGTCCAGTCATCAGGGGATATCTACTCAAAGTGCTCAGCTCTGCATTGGGGGTGAGGTTTTTGGATATTAATTACCAGAGGCCTCCTAAAGCTATTTTGGAGAATTCAAATCTAAGCCAAAAGCAAAGAGCAGTATGTTCATGTGTGCCTGTGATGACAGGAGATAAAGGCCACTGCAAGAACAGAAGAGAGGACCGGAAATGGAGACCTAGGGTATGGGCATGACCTTTAATACCAGGGATTCTGACTCATAAGTAGGCGTGGTATAATCTTGCCTGGCCTGAACACGCAGATTACCATCTCTGCCTTTGTTAACAGACAGATACTAGTAAGGGGTAGGCAAAACCCAGGTAGAAGTAGAAGCAAAAAGAGGTATTTTCCTTCCGTGCAAGGCATACCTCTTGGCACTTTCGATTCCTCATCTATAAAATCTATAAATCTATAAAATGGAGATTTTATTTCATAAGAACTTATCTCCCAGGGTGCCTGGGTAGCTCAGTGGGTTAAGCCTCTGCCTTCGGCTCAGGTCATGATCTCAGGGTCCTGGGATCGAGCCCTGCATTGGGCTCTCTGCTCAACAGGGAGCCTGCTTTCCCCTCTCTCCTTACCTGCCTCTCTGCCTGCTTGTGATCTTTCTCTCTCTGTCAAATAAATAAATAAAATCTTAAAGAAAAAAAAAAGAACTAAAACTCAGCACAGTTTGACATTGTTTAGTAACGTGTTCCTTCCACTCTGACGGCTTTAATTGTTCTGACCAGTACTGTGGACACTTACCACCTGCCCACATTTTCTGCCCAATCTTCCTCCTACCCTGCCAGGTCATGGCCCTACAGGAGCTCAGAAGAGGAAGAGATTTGTGTAGGATGGACATGTCCTCTTGGTCTCCTTTGAAGGGGCTGGGCTTCAGCTGGATCTTGAAGCATAGATAAGCTTAAGGCAAGTATAAATTCTACAAGAGGTTATTCCTAATTTTGGAAACTGTAAGAAAGAACATAGTTAATGAGATGATAAGCTCCAGGAGAAGGAGGATCCATCTGTGGATCTAGAGTGAGAAATCAAAATATGGAGGGAAAGTTTTCATTCAACCCTAAAAGCCACCCTGTAGAATATGTGTTATAATTATCCCCATATAACAAGTAGGGAAATAAGCTAAAGGCCATCCAGCTAGCTCAACAGGAAATAACATACCTGGGAACTAATTGGGACTGTCTGAAGGTAAAGCCTGTGATGACCACATGCTTTCCATGTGCCAAATCCTTGATTCACTTGGAACCATACAGGAAAGCTCCCCCAATCACACTCAGGGGTTTTGGATCGAGTTAGGAAGTATAAGGGAAAACATAATCTTTTAACTTCAACATTTTTATATTGCTTGCATTTTACAATGGTATGCATTTTATTTTACTTTATTTAAGGAAGAAATATGTGCATGAAGCAGAGAGCATGAGCTGGCCAGACTTCATGTTGGCCTGTGTTGGCATCCAGATCCCATCTGACACTGGAATGTTTCCATGGGTGGGTAAGGACTCAGTGTAGTGTAAGAATCCACAACTAGGGCCAAGGGTAGGGGGACTCAGCCTACCAAGTATCTGGCTTTTCCCAAGGGGCTCAGGTTTAGTGGCGGTTGAGATGGACAGGGTTTTATTTCACAAGGAATGAGAAGAACATGAAAGTAGCCAACACAAAACTAAAGGCCATGGACAACCAAGATCTAATCCATGCCAGTATACAGCTCATGTGCTGCCATGACATTTGGGGCCAGAGGGGATGAGGCTGGTGGCAGGGTGGGTGGGAAGTGAGGGGAAGGAGGGAATGCCCAAAGTCTCTTCTGGAAAGTTGCCAAATCAGGGATTCAAAGCTAAGTAATGGCTTGAGAGAAAAAGTTCTTTCAGTCATGGAACTTTAGTCACTTGCTTCTCTGATTCTCAGATCCACATTTGCAGATGAGAAGCTATTGAGAGGATCAAAGTGAGA
Organism: Enhydra lutris kenyoni; assembly: GCF_002288905.1. Lineage (NCBI taxonomy): Eukaryota > Metazoa > Chordata > Mammalia > Carnivora > Mustelidae > Enhydra > Enhydra lutris. The sequence continues at coordinate 30,433,939 of NW_019154090.1, forward strand.
AAACTTTGTTTACATGATTAGGTCTTATTATTGTCAACAGATAGAACACAGTCCCATTTCTATACCCTGCCTGTTTTCTCATTGACCACAGGGGTAGGCATGTGTGGGCTCTATATAGGCTTAGAGATTCATTACTTTTACTCATATGTCTACAAAGCCTTTATTTCACAAGAAACTGCTGTCTTTTATCTGGGAAAACAGGTATCCTAACACAGATGACCCTTAAAACAAGAGCTAAGGGGTGATATCATGGACAAAGATCAGAAACAAGACAAGGATAGAAGCTTCACCACTGCTATTCAACATTGCACTGGGTCCTAGCCAGAGCGATTAGGCAAGCAAAATAAATAAGAGGCATTCATATTGGAAAAGAAGAAACAAACTATCTTTATTTATAGATGACATGATCCCATGTATAGAAGATCCCAAAGAATCTGCGAAATGGCTACCAGAGGTGATACATTTAGCAAAGTTGCAAGATACAAGATCAACACATAAAAATATTTGTGTTTCAATATACCAATAATAACAATCCAAAAAGGAAATTTAAAAAAGTGATTCCATTTACAACACCATCCTAAACAAACAAACAAAAAATACCCAAGAATAAATTTAACTGAGGAGGTGAATGGCATATATGCTGAAAACAATAAAACATTGGGGAAAGAAACCAAAGGAGACCTAAATATATGGGAAAACATCTTGTGTTCATGGAGTGGAAGAGTTCGTATTGTTAAGACGTCAGTACCCCTCAAAGATATCTATAGATTCAATCCATTCCCAACCAAAATCTCAATGGCCTTTTTTGAGACAGTGAAACAGCCAAATCTTAAGTTCATATGGAATTGCAGGGGGCTCCAAATAGTCGAAACAATTTTGAAATAGAAGAACTTTTCATAATTCTGGAGACTGCAAATTCCAAGATCAATGATTTTGAGTAAAGACAACTGGGGTCTCCCCAAAAAGAGAATTGCTGAATGACTGCTAAATCTATAACCTTAAAAAAGTAATGTAAAATAAAGAAAGATGGAGGCCATACAAAGAACAATCATGTCCTGAACTTCCATTTAAAAAAAAAAAAAAGAAAATATGGGACACTCCAGCATAATTGCACAGTTACCAGACAGTGGAAAATGAGCATGGATTGGATTCTGCTACATGGCTGTATGGTCTGCGCTGCACATAAAACTGCTTATTCTGATGCTTACGAAGGACTCAAGCTCTTCTTTTTTTTTATTATTGTGTTATGTTAGTCCCCATACAGTACATCATTAGTTTTTGATGTAGTGTTCCATGATTCATTGTTTGAGTATAACACTCAGTGCTCCATGCAATCCGTACCCTTCTTAATATCCATTACCAGGCTCACCTGTGACCCCAACCTCCTCCCCTTCTAATACCCTTTGTTTGTTTCCTGAAGTCCATAGTTTCTCATGGTTCATCTCCCAGCCTGGTTTCTCCCCCTTCAGCTTTCCCTTCCTTCTCCTAATGTCCTCCATGCTATTCCTTATGTTCCACAAGTAAGTGAAACCCTGCAATAATTTGCTTTCTGTTTGACTTATTTCACTCAACATAATCTCCTCCAGTCCCATTCATGTTGATGGAAAAGTTGGGTAGTCATCCTTTCTGACAGTTGAGTAACATTCCATTGTATATATGGACCACATCTTCTTTATCCATTCATCTGTTGAAGGGCATCTCGGCTCTTTCCACAGTTTGGCTACTGTGGACATTGCTGCTATGAACACTGGGGGCATATGGCTCTTCTTTTCACTACATCTGTATCTGAGGGTAAATACCCAGGAATGCAATTTTTTGGTCTTTATTCAAAATTATTGATCTTGCTCTTCTCAGCCTCCAGAACTATGAAAAATAAATGTTTTTTTCTTTAAGCTTTTTAAATGGACTAAGAGACTAAGTAGTCTCATTTCCTTGATACAAATTTATTAGATAATTTAGATATTTTTATTGAAGCCTTTGATACAAGACCAATCGGAACTTTTTCTGTATGCATGATATCAGTTTTCATATTCTTTGGTGTGTTGACTCCTTTGTGGTATTTTGCTGGTAATACACTTACCTTTTGACTTTGTGCAAAAGAAAGAAAGAAAGAAAGAAAGAAAGAGAAGAACTTACATTTCCAGAATTCAAAATTTACTATAAAGCTAAGTAATTAAAAAAAAAAAAAAACTATGTGTTACTAGCATAAGGATAAACACATAGACCAATGGAATAGAATAGAGAACTCAGAAATCAACCCTCATATATATGGTCAGCCTATTTTCAACAAGAGTGCCAAAACAATCCATGGGAAATGGATAGTCTTTTCAGCAAACCTGCTGGGAAAACTGGATATCCACAGAGAGAAGAATGAAGTTGGACCTTTACCTTATATCACATAAAAAAATCAAGTCAAAATGGACCAACCTAGCATAAGGGCTAAAACTATAAAACTGCTAGAAAAAAATAGAGGTGTAAATCTTCATGACCTTGGATTTGGCAATGGATTCTTAGACATGACACCAAAACCATGAACAACAACAAATAGATAAGTTAAACCTCTATTGAAATTACAGACACCAAAGGACATTATCAGAAAAGTGAAAAGACAACCTACAGATTGGATAAAATATTTGCAAATTATATACCTGATAAAAGTCTAGTATCCAGAATATATAAAAAATTCTTACAACAAGAGACAAACAACACAACTTAAAAATGGGCAAAATAGACACTTTTCCCAAGGAAGTTAAACAAACGGCCAAAAGCACGTGAAAAGACACTCAACATCATTAGTTAGAAAAAAGAGTGTTGAAACCACAATGTGTGGAGAGGGTGGTTAGGTTATGGACATTGGAGAGGGTATGTGATATGGTGAGGGCTGTGAAATGTGTAAGCCTGACAATTCATAGACCTGTACCCCTGGGGCAAATAATACATTATATGTTAATAAAAATAATTAATTAAAAAAAACCATAATGTGGTACCACTTCACACCCACTCGGGTGGCAATAATCATCAAAAAACCGAAAAGTGTTGGTGAGGTCTTGGAGAAATTGAAAGACTTGTACATTGCTGGCGAGAATGCAAAATAGTTTGGCCTCTAACAGTTTGGCAGTTCCTCAAAACATTAAACATGAAATTACTGCATGACCCCATAATTTCACTCTTAGGTCTATATATTTTTTAAAAAAATTTAGCAGATCCTGCGCCCAAGGAGACTCACGCAGCTGACATTGTCTTCTTTGCACAACTCTTAATGGCTATCTCTCTCCTGGGCACAATGGCAACTCTTAAGGAAAAACTGATGGCACCAGGTGCAGAAGAAGAGGCAACCATCCCAAACAATAAGATCACTGTAGCGGGCATTGGACAAGTTGGTATGGCGTGTGCCATCAGCATTCTAGAAAAGTCTCTGGCTGATGAGCTTGCCCTTATAGATGTTTTGGAAGATAAAGGCAAAATGATGGATCTGCAACATGAGAGCTTATTTCTTCAGACACCTAAAATTGTGGCAGATAAAGATTACTCTGTGATTACCAATTCTAAGATTATAGCGGTGACCGCAGGAGTCCATCAGCAGGAGAGCAAGAGCTGTCTCAATCTAGTGCAGCAGAATTTTAATGTCTTCAAATTTGTTATTCCCCAGATAGTCAAGTACAGTCCTGATTGTATCATAATTGTGGTTTCCAACCCAGTGGATATTCTCATGTATGTTATCCAGAAACTAAGTGGGCTACCCAAGCCCCATGTCATTGGAAGTGGGTGTAATCTGGATTCTGCTAGATTTCACTATCTTATCCCTGAAAAACTTGTCATTCATTCCAGCAGCTGTCATTGATGGATTTTGGGAGAACATGGGGACTCAAATGTGGCTGCATGGAGTGGAGTCAATGTGGCAGGCGTTTCTCTCGGGAACTGAATCCAGAAATGGGAACAGGCAATAACAGTGAAAATTGTAAGGAAGTGGAGAAGATGGTGGTTGAAAGTGTCTATGGTGTCATGAAGCTAAAAGGATGTACCAACTGGGGTGTTGGATTAAATGTGGCTGATATCATTGAATCCATGTTGGAAAATCTATCCAGGATTCATCCAGTGTCAGTGATGGTGAAGGGAATATATGGCATGGAGAATGAAATCTTCCTGAGCCTTCCATGTTTCCTGAAGTGTCAGGGATTAATCAATGTGATCAACCAGAAGCTGAAGGACGATGAGGTTGCTCAGCTGAAGAAAAGTGCACATACCTTGTGGGACATCCAGAAAGACCTAAGACTTGTGACTTCTGGCTGCTAGGCTGTAGACATTTAAACATTACAACGTGATTAACCATGAGCCTTTAGTTTTCAGCATGTGCATGGATCACAGTTTGCTTTTATCTTCCTACATATGTGAACTTGGGCTCACAGACTGGAAGCCTATGCTTGGTTTACCACTTGCAACAGGAGCCCTTGAACAGATAATATTATCATAGAATGCTTCTTTAAAAAAAAAATTGAAAACAGGTGCTCAAGCAAGTCATTGTACACACATTTGTAGCAGCACTATTCACAATAGCTAAAAGATGAGAAAACGGTGAATGTCCACCAGTGGATGACTAGATTAACTGATTTATATACATATAATGGAATATCATTTCAGCATATAAAGGGATAAAGTACTGGTATATAGTAGGATATGGACAGCCCTCCAAAACATGATGTTAAGTGAAAGAAGCCAGACACCAAAGATTGTATATTGTATGATTCCATTTATGTGAAATATCCAGAATTGATAAATCTGTAGTGATGGAGGGAAGGGAATAGAGGGGGAAAGAGGAGCGATTCCTTAATGGATAAGGATCAGTGACCTACTAAAAACAAAAATGTCAACATTCTCCACAGGACTTTACCATGGCTAGGATTACCCCTGAAACTAATGTAACACAGTGTGTCAAAACACTGGGACTAGAAAGGAGCTTCCCCAGTCTGATTGAAGGGCATTTAGTCCAACAAAATTCACAAAAGAAATTTGAATAGTTGAACTTACAAATGATGGGTTTTTTGTTTTTTGTTTTGGAAAATTTGTAGCATTTATACTTCTCGTGTTTTTAAAGCTTAAAACTCCACTAAGACTTTTGGAGCATGCTGTAATGAACTTGACCCCTCTTCTCCTTAGCACTCACCATCGCTCCCCAGAAACCCCCCCATCAGTTGCCTTCAGGACAAAGTCCTGCCAAGTCCTGCCACCACCTCTTGCCCCAACTCTCTCTCTGCTGCTGCAGGTGCTCATAGACTCTGAGCTGCATGTGGCATCTGGACCTTTGTCAGTACTGTGTGTTCTTTAGTTCCAATGCAAGCCCCTGTTCCCTCCATCCCCTTCTCTGCAAGGTTCAACTCCCATCTCTCATCTCTCTTCTTTCAGAGGAGCCTTTGCTAGAAACCAGTGCTCCCTGCTAACCCTCCCCTCGCGCTCCCTCAGGGTCCTGTGCTCACCTCATCCTGGGATTAACTCACAATGTCACATGCCTGGTAATCTTTTTGTGAGACAGGTTCTTCCCCACTGTGAAATCTTGAGGGAAGGACTCAGTCAGTAAGAGTGAGGAATGAGCAAAAACATGACCCAAATGTTCATCAAAGGTCTTACTAGTGACTTGGTTGTTGGATATTTGTGTCTAAAACTGGCTTGACCAATTGGGCATCTTGTCACCATTTTTCCATTTACTAGCTGTGACCTTGGTCAAATCCCTTCACTTCTCAGTGTCTTTCTTGTCTCTCAAATGGTGAAATAGAAACAAGCAAATGAAATTGAGGCTCTCAACATGCTTTCCTCTGGTAAGAAGTTATTACTAAAAGTTTCTGAATTACAGTGTGGAAAACATAGATGCTGAAAGCAGAGGAGGCTCAGAGACAACAAAGCTGATTTCCTTCATTTTATTAACAAGGAAATGAGGTCAGAGATTTCACAGTGAGAGGCAGGCTCAGAGCTTGCTCAAACCTGGGGCTCTTGGCTCTTCCCAACACCTCATTCTCCTTGGCACACTCAGATTAATCTTTGGGGAAGAGGATTCTTTTTTCTTAAGCAGAACTTTCAGTTCTTATTCCTCATTCTCCTCCCTCTCCTCCTCCTCCTTCTAATTTTTTTTTCTTTTTCTTCTTCTTCTTCTCCTTCTCCTCCTCCTCCTCCTCTTCCACCTCCTTCTCCTCCTCCTTCCTCACCTTCTTCACCTTCTTCTTCTTCCTCCTCTTCATTTCCAAATCAGAGAATAGACATTTTTAAGTGCCCTGGACCTTGGGTGATGGTGAAAACCTAACTCTGTGCACACCCACACCATGTCCCTGAGTGCCAGGTACTTCTCTGGATGGGTATACATTGTGCAAAGAGGCACATGTCATTGCGGAAAGCCTGTTAAAGTACCTACTCCTACCAGACTCAAAGAAAAGCAAAACTGAATTGTCTTTTAGGGACATTGCCTTTCGGGGATTCAGTTACCATGGCAAGCATGCCTTGACTCACAAACTGTTCCCCTGAGATCTCTTCCTAGGGCCCACTGTTCCATAAAACTATACTGTTTAAATTTGAGGGGAAGGGTGGAAAGATTCCACAGAACCAAATGCCAGGGGAAGAAAGGAACCCCAGACAGAGTTTTTCCAGGAGACAAGATTTCAATCTTCTTAGAATGTGTCCTATTACTTTTTCATGTCAGGTTGGTGGCTCCTGTCACTCGAGGAGGGAAGATGTGTGGCATTTCGTCAGAAGGCAGTTCAAGTGGGGCAAGTGAATCAGGAAATTAGGATCAAAGTGTTTCTCTGCCTGCCCAATAGTGTCTGGACTCACAGTTTCAGATCAGACGTGCCCCAAAACTTTAGCCAACCGTGGAATTCCCTGGAGCTGAAAATCAGCTGTCAAAATGTCCTTTTGAAACATTTGCTGTATGTAGTCCTGTGTCAAACGATGCCAGCAACATTGTCACCGCGACCCCCTGCGTGCTCTCCTGTGCCAGTCATCCTGCTGGGCACTTTGCATACATTTGCTAAAGTTATAATAACCCTTTGAGATAAGTATTATAATTCCCACTTTACAGACAGGGAAGGTTAGCCCACCAAACCAGACAACTTGGAGTCACACTACGTGAGGTCTTTTGGGATCAGAAACATAGAATTGAATATCTGGCTTCTTCCACAGGGCACGTTTTCAATGTTGTGGCGTGTATCAGGACTTTAATCCTTCTGTTGCCAAATAATATTCAATTGTATCAGATATACTCCCTTTGTTTTGATGCATTCATCAGTTGATGAACTTTTGTGTTCTTTCTGCTTTTTGGCTATTATTAGCAATCCTGCCACGAACCATCACGTGCATGCTTTCATGTGGACATACGTTTTCATTTCTCGTGAGCACAGATCTAGGGCTGGCCTTGCTGGGCCATATGGGCAACTTGATGTTGAACACTTTGAGGAGCCTTCAAACTCTTTTCCAAAGTGGCTGCACCAATTTATAACCTCAGCAGCAAAGTATGAAGTTTTCCCGTCCTCCACATCCTCGCCAACATGTTTTACTGCCTATTTCTATTTTCAAGAGCTGTCCTAGTGGATGCAAAGTGGTATCTCATTGTGGTTGTGATTTGCCTTTCCCGATGGCTAGAGATGTTGAGCATCTTTCCATGTGCTTGTTTGTCATTTGTATATTTATCTTGGAAAAATGTCTCTTCAGATCCTTTATCCATGTTTTACTTGGCTTATTCATCTTTTTATTGTTAAATTTGGGTATGAGGCTTTTACCATATAAATGATTAGCAAATATTCTCTCCCTTTCTGTAGGCAAATCCACAAAGATAGAAAGGAGACTGGAGATTTCCAGGGGATACGACAAAATGAGGAATGATGGCAAATGGGTCCAGGGTTTCTTTTCGTGGTGATGAGAAGAGTCTAGTGGGGGAAGTTACATGGGTCTGTGAATATACTGAAAACATTGAATTGTATACTTAAAATGGTGAATTTGGGGGATGCTTGGGTGGCTCTGTCGGTTAAGCATCTGCCTTCAACTCAGGTCATGATCCCAGGGTCCTGCTATCAAGTCCCACATCGGGCTCCTTGCTCAGCAGGGAGCCTGCTTCTCCCATTGCCTGCAGCTCGTCCTGCTTCTGCTCTTTTGCTAGCTCTCTCTCTCTCTCTCTCTGACAAATAAATAAAATCTTTAAAAAATTAAATAAATAAAATGGTGAGTTTTGTGGTATGTAAATCATATCTTAATAAACTGTTTTTATTTAAAAAAAAAAAAAACACATGAAGATGAGCACACAGACAAGAATAACCAAAGACTTGGCAGAATAATTAACAATGTAAAAGAAGGCAAGAAACTCAGGAAGTAGAAGAACTTGCTTGGTCAATAGCTCCTCTTCCCTTCTCCTTCTCTGTTCCCTACTCTTATCAGTGCTTCCTGAGGTCACCTCCCAAACAAACCACTTGCACCCACATTCTTATCTTAGCCTTTGTTTCCAGGGGAACCCAAATTGAGACAGGTATTAAATATAAATGTAGAAGCCTTCTCTTAAGAATCTTGCCATTGAACTGGGAAGATACTCACAAACTTACACACTATTAGAACCCTAAATGAGCTCCATGATGAAACTTTTAATCTTGTCTGGCCCTCCCATTAGCCACTGCCAATAAATCAGTGTAGATGGGTGTATCACAGGCATTTAACTTTTCTTGGCATTTATTCACAATGGCTCATTATTATCCAAAAACCCATCAAAGTCGCCAAGTCAGCTGCTACCCAATTTCCTCTTCATCCTACAAAGAAATCCCCAGTTGAGAGATGAGCCAATTGGCAGCTCACCTTTTCTGCCTGCCATGTCACATGACATCCTTTTTCTCTCTCCCTTCCGGGCAACAAGAGCATCCTCAATGACTACCGAAGTGGCTTCTCATTAGAGAAGGATGTGAATTCTCCTAAGAGTGATTCAGAAGGATTGATGCCAAATAACCTTGCTCCTGGTTTCTCCCTCTGTTATCACGTCACTTTCCGTCTTCTGAAGATTTCAGCACTTTGAAATGTAATCAATTCGTATCATTAGTTAGCTTCATGCCAGTGTTTTCATCTTGCTGTTCTTTAATGAATTTCTCTCCTGCTGAACTAGAAAGAGGCAGATAGCCAGCTTTAATTTTTTTATTGCCCTTAAATTTCCTCTTTCTTCAGAGAAATTAATATAATCTGGGGGAAATATACCTGAAATTACTTAGACACAGGCTCCTATGATTTCTTAAACAGGCAATTTTGACTTTAGCACTCCAGGAACTTTGACCTTTAGTGTGAGTTCAGGTTGTTTGGAGGTAAGTTACTCAAACCAACTCTAATTTAAACAAAAGGAGAATATACCAGAGGAATGCTTCATAGTTCAAAGAATTTAAGGATGACATGAATAAACCAGCCTCCAGGAGGATGCAACCAGGGCCGCTCTAGAGATTTCATAGAAATTCACAGACTTAATCATCATGACATTGCCTTCATATAACTCAGAACCAACCAATTTACATCCCTGTGTATTCTCATTCAGAGAAATGTTGCCAAGGGGTGGAATTTCATTGGCCTACTTGGGGATATGCTCGTGCCTGTGATCAGTAGAGCAGGGGTAGGGACTATCTCTGATGAGCTGTTCTACCAGAACAGAATGTTTGGGTCCAAATTCTTCCAGAGAGACACCGGGTACATGGCAGCTGTAGATGTCCATGACATTGTTTCTCCTGGCTGTCCATTTGCCCATATTTGCATCCACAGAGGTTCGCTGATACTCTTATCCAACAGTACACAGTCTTATCACTTACTCAAATGCACTCCTTCCTGAAAGTCTCAGCTGGCTGTTGCACCCAGAAGCAAGGTCTGTGGGCCCTTATTCTCCGAGTGTTTGATCTCGAGTTGTACCTCCTATCGCTGGCATGTATTGTCTCAGCTGACTTCCAGCTGCCAGTGCTGGTAACTTTTTGCCTGTGGGTTTTCTTTGCCCATTGTAGACCTCTCTGACCATTCTTGGATCAGGCAGAAAGTACCAGAAAGTACCAGAAAGCTCTCATTTCTTAGGGAGCATGTTTCATTCTCCTTGTTCCTAATCTTCGGCCAAAAGATTAAATGCTATTCATTGTTCAGTGTGGATCCTATGTCTGTCCATCTCTCCTAGGAAGACTGAGAAATAAGTTTATAATCATCGAAGTTCTACCCACAGGAAAATTTCCAGTTCTTGATTATCCTTTAAGGCTACCTCTGAGCCAGGCTCTAATACTTCAGAAATCCGTGATATACTGTACACAGTTACCTGTAAATAAGGTCATTTCTTTCTTCTTAGTTAACTAGTCAGGAGGTACTTCCCATGTAGCCAGGTACATATTGAAGGGTGGCAAGAACAGGAGTGCCCAGAGGGGTTCTGAGCCACCAGCTTCTGAAACCAAGCTGCCCCTTCAGGCCCTACCCACTGAGGCCTGGTCCTGCACCTGCCCTTTCCCCCTGGAAATACCTTACTTTATGATGAATTGGATAACATAGCACCCAGACATGATGGATTATTCAGAGCTCATGATCACCTGGTCTCCCAAGATCAGAAGTCCAGCAGCAAATGTACCCAAATATCAAGCCTCAAACTGTTACTTAAAGAAAAACTGTCACTTATTGGAGGTCTAATTGCTTTGTTCCAAAAATCTCTGGGCCCGCCCTATAGTTTTCGTACTGGACTTGCCAAATGTTCTACATAACTTCCCGAAGTGTTACAAAAGTTTTGAGGACTATTGGATCCACCAAATAATATAGGTCAGGTGGGTCCATCTTCTATTATTTGGAACCCCTGAAGTTATAGCTTTATGTGTCTTGGTAACCCCCAAAGCTAGCCTCTATGATTGTAAAGAAACTACGTACTCACTCTCTCTCATTATCATGGCTTTGTCATGTTTGGTATGAAGACTAGTGTGTCCTCATAAAAACTGGAAAGTGTGCCCTTTTGTCCATTTCTCTGTAAGAGTTTATGTGAGAATGATATTATTTCTTCCTTGAAAATTTAGAGGAACTTGAAGCAGTTAGACCAACAAAATAAATAAGGTAGTATTGGATTATAACTCAAAGTATAAAATAAATATCCATAACTCCATACTGATATAAATGAATGATTAAATAAGTCAATGGAGGGGCACCTGGGTGGCTCAGTCAGTTAAGCATCTGCCTCCAGCTCAGGTTATGATTCCAGGATCCTGGGATCGAGCCCCACATCAGGCTCCCTGCTCAACAGAGAGCCTGCTTCTCTCTCTCCCTCTGCCTGCTGCTCTGCTTACTTGCACTCTCTCTCTGTCAAATAAATAAATAAAATCTTAAAAATAAATAAATAAATGATTAAATAACTCAATGGAAAAGAACAATTCCAAATAATTTATGTAGATACTCCTCCTTCAAGAAAATGGAACATAAGCCCCCACCCCTTAAAACTATGAACTTGGCATAATAACTTCTTTCCAAGAATATAGTACAAAAATTGGGAAGAATAACTTTACAGTGAAGAAACCCACCTCAGGTTTATTCTCTAGAGGTTTATTCTCTACCTCAGCCGTATGATAAAGCTTAACATCTTCAGTCATGTCTTGTTCATAGCTTGTCCCCTTGATATGACATGATGAGAACTGTAGTCTACCTTGGTGGTCTTCCTTCCAAAAGCGCATAACCCCATGTAATCATGAGACAATGTGAAACAAATTCCAACTGAGGAACATTCTGCAAAACACTCGATGAGCACTTCTGAAAACTGTCAGGGAAAATCTAAGAAATTGTCACATTCTAGAGAATCCTACTGTGATATCCTGGGTGGCATTCTAGGAATCCCCTCCAAAAAAAAAAAAGAACATCAGATAAAACTAAGGAAATAAGAATAAAATGGACTTTAGTTAATAATAATGTTATCCAATACTAATGTAAGATGTCAGGGGAAACTAGGTATAAGATATACTGTACTATCTTTGCAACTTTTCTCTAAGTCTAAATCTATTTTAAAATTAAAAGTATATTTTAAAACAACTACAGTAAGTAGCAATTAAATTAAAACATAAACATAATAAGCATTGTCTTAAATGTTATTACCCGCACCATGTAGGGTGCTCTATGTATAGCTCACAGCTCATGCGAAATACACGTTAAGTTAGTATATTAATATCAATATTTGAATAAAACCCTAGTCACTTGGTTATTATATAAATAAGAATGTTTTTACATTAAAAGCATCTGCATGGCTAAGACAAGGCAGTTGAGATCATAAGGCTTTCAATGGTACTAGAATTTAGTAATGATCCTCTTAATGACAGATTTTTTAATAAGAACATAAACACAAATAGATTCCTTAAATTTAAATGAGCATTTCAACAGCCTATGGCATTAGGGAACAGCAGACTGAAATAACAATGAGATGTCACCACACACCTATTACAATGGCCAAAATCCAAACCACTGACAATACCAAATGCAGGGGAGGATGTGGGTAACAAACTGTCATTCGTTGCTGGCGGGACCGCAAAGTGGTACAGCTACTGTGGAAAATGGGACTTTGGCAGTTTCTTACACAGCTAACCATACTCTTGCCATCTGATCCACCAACTGCTTTCTTTGGTATTAACCTACATGAGTTAAAATGTGTGTCTACACAAAACCTGCACACAGGTGTTTACGGCAGCTTTATCCATAATCACCAAAAGTTGGAAGCAACCAAGATGCCCTACAGGACGTGAGTGGGTACGAAATCTGACCAGATGATGGGATAGTAATGGCACTAAAAAGAAATGAGCCATCAAGCCATGAAAAGACACGAAGGAACCTTAAATGCATATGGCCAAGTGAAAGAAGCTAATCTGAGAAGGCTACATGCTGTATGGTTCCAACTACAGCACATCCTGAAAAGGGCAAAACTATGGAGACGATAGAAAGATCAGTGGTCTCCAAGAGGGTGTCGGGAAGTTGAGCAGACAGAGCACAGATTTTTAAGGTGGGGGAATGACATTGTATGATGCTGTAATGGTGAATACATGTCATTACACATTTGTCAAAACCCACAGAATGTGCAAGAGTGAACGCTCATGTAAATGATACACCTTGAGTGATAATGATGTCAGTGAAGATTCATGGGCTGTAATAAAGGTACCACTCAAATAGGAGAGGCTGTGCATGCATAGGGCTGGGAGGTATATGGTAAATCTATACTTGGGAGTCCATTTTGATGTGAAGCTAAAACTGCTTTAAAAAATAAAGTCTATACCTCCTGGGGATAAAAATATATTATATGTTTGTAAAAAACAAATTAAAAAAATTAAAAACAAAACAAAACAAAAAAATAAAGTCTATTAAAACATTAGATGAGCATTTAAAATAAGATGAGTAATTCTAAATGTACCTAAACTAAACATCTCTTTTTCACTGAAGAGTTAATTTACAGACCTAGTGGAGGTATTTTCTTACATATGGATATTAAGAGTGTATTTTACTAATCCAATAAAGAGTGGAAAATTCATCTAAATCTATGTAAATTTTCAAAATTCAATTAATTGACTATCCTTAGGTCTCTGTTACAACAGAAATGAAATTAATAAAGTATTATTTTCACTAATTCTTAATTCACAGCATAGTTTTGCTTTAATGCTTTCTTTTCATCAATATAACTAACGCATGTAATGGTACTGGAAAATTAAGTAAAAATCATCTCTGAGTATAATTCTGTAGATCTGTTTAAAATTTTTTTAAAGTTTAAAAAATAAATTGGAAGAATGCAAGAGTGAAGTCTTGAGATTTTTTAATTTCTTCTTGTGTTCATAATTTGAGTTTTTTCACAATTTGTCCTTTTCATCAATTTTCACACTTATGAGCACAAATTTGTTTATCATGCCCTCCTATTATCTTTTTGTGATGTGTTGTAGAGATATACTTGGGCCTGGTTTTAAATGAGCATGATAAAACATGCAGACCTGAAGACAACTCTGATGAAGGCAGAGGTCTGATTCATAGTGCCTACAGGCAGGAGGCCCAGCACAGCATGCAGTGCTACCAGAAGAAGCATCAAGGTCAGTAAGGAAGCAGAGGGAGGGAGTGCAACATACAGACAAGAGCCTTTATCGTGGTTTCCACAGGGAGGAATGGGCAAAGCAGGGTAGGCAGGCGAGGCAGGTGTAGGGTTGGCCAGTTTGAATAATTTTGGTGAGCTCCAGGGTGTAGGGGCTGTCTGATACCTGGCCCTGTGGTGACCAGGGCCAGGAGATAATGATTTGACATGTGAGCTCAGTAAGAAGGTGTTCGGAGTAGGGGTACTGGATTGATTTGTACATGAAAAGTGAACTTGCAGCAGAGTCCTTCACCATCTCTAGGAATTGGCTAGTCCTCCCCTAGGCAGTCTCTCCAAAGTCAACAAAGTCCCAGATGTCATAATATCAGAAAATAAAAAGGCATGATGAATACATGATGTCTGTTAGATCTGTAGTGATATCCTTTTTTTAAAGATTTTATTTATTTATTTGATAGAGACATAGAGACAGAGGGAACACAAGCAGGGGGAGTGGGAGAGGGAGAAGCAGCCTTCCCAGTGAGCAGGGAGCCCGATACAGGGCTCAATCCCAGGACCCTGGGATCATGACCTGAGCCAAAGGCAGACGCTTAATGACTGAGCCTCCCAGGCGCCCTGTAGTGATATCTTTTTTTCTTATTCCTAATAGTGGTATTTGTGTCATCTCTTTTTCTTTTCTTGATTATTCTTGCTAATAAAAGTTACCAATTTTATTACTCTTCTTAAAGACAAACATTTGTCTGTGCACTAATACATCCCCAGCTGTCTACAGCATAAGTTCATGACTGAGTTTAAATTCTAGCACCATGAGGAAGACAAGCAACTTACACTGGAATATCACTGCATGCAGAACATTGTTGTTGTTACCCTATGGGCCCTGTGAGCACAGATAACAGTCTTGCCCTCCTTTCCTTTCAGATAAACAGAACTTAAGAAATCCATGCCTAGAACAATATCTTCAAGGAGCAGCTCTTGGCGTACCTTCATCGAAATTACCCAGGGATCCTGTTAAAAATTCCAATTCCCCAGACCTACAAAATCAAACATACAACATATGCACTTTTGAAAAACCCCTTAGTGACTCTTTCTCAGAACAGAAGTTTTAGAACCACTAGAAGCTTCAGATTAACTGGTCTGGTAGAAGAGACATAGACCCCAGTGTCTGAGTTGGTCTCACCTAAAGAGAAAGGACACGACACAGCATGTAACAGGATCCTCAAAAAAATAAATGAATGAATCAGTGCATGCAGAATTCCCATTTTTAGGAGCTACACTGTGATTCTCCTGAATCTGTCGCCAACCCTGGCTACCTTGCTGACTTCAACACCTCTGTAGCATTCATTATGAATCTTATTTGTTGAATTCAAGCGATCGAAGCTTTAGAAACTGTGCCTTGCAATCAGAAAGTTGAGGTTGCTGGGTCAGCTTCAGGTTCCCCAGTCAAGAATCTCATTTTAGGGGCACCTGGCTGGCTCAGTGGGTTAAGGCCTCTGCCTTCGGCTTAGGTCATGATCCCAGGGTTCTGGGATCAGCCCCGCATTGGGCTCTCTGCTCAGCAGGGAACCTGCTTCCACCTCTCTCTCTCTCTGCCTGCCTCTCTGCCTACTTGTGATCTCTCCCTGTCAAATAAATAAATAAAATCTTTAAAAAAAAAAAAAAAAAAGAATCTCATTTTAGAGGCACCTGGGTGGCTCAGTGGCTTAAAGCCTCTGCCTTCAGCTCAGGTCATGATCCCAGGGTCCTGGAATCGAGCTCTGCATCAGGCTCTCTGCTTAGTGGAGTGCCTGCTTCCCTTCCTCTCTCTCTGCCTGCCTCTCTGCCTACTTGTGATCTCTGTCTATCAAATAAATAAATAAAATCTAAAAAGAAAAAAAGAATCTCATTTTAATCCCTGGAAGCAATTGATGACCAAGGAGCCTAACCAAACCTGAGTGGTAGTGGCTTCTATTAATTACCTAAATGGAGAGTGAGATTTCACTTGGACAAGGGCTGGCACCAAATTCTCCTGCAGCCTTTTACAGCTGACCCATAAATCAGAGGCTAAGTCCAAGAAGAAGTTTAAAATTGGATGGAGTCATGCATGATTCTATCCAGCAGCAATTTTTATGAAATCCCATCCCTGCTTGGTAATTACTCGGCTATGACAATTAATTTCTTGCTTTGGATTCAAATCCATTCAGTGCTAGATGGATATTTTAGTCTGGTAAGATGAATTGTACTTCACGTTACCTGTGTAGAGCTATCAGCAAAGGGGAAATTAGAATCTGAACAAAAATGGTTTATTAAAAATAGTTCAAGCACAATTAGTACCTAAACAGCCTTCAGATTCCTTTTTAAAATGTGTTTTTACTGCCTCATTCAGGGCCGGGGTTCATAAAATCCTCACAAAAGAACAGCTTCATCTGGTTTTCTATATTGAGAACATATAAATAATATTTAATACAGACAAGCCCAGTTTTCAGACAACTTGAAATGCTGAAACCCAGATTTGCAAACCTCGTAAATAAGGGGGTAGTTACTCATTACAAAGCCAGGCTGCCTTCCTCCTCAGCTCCTGTTCCCCACAGATGCAGTCAAGACGGCACTCCCCTACTAGTTTTTGGAATTGTGCATTTGGGAGGATTTTAAGGGTCCCCTTGTGTCTTTCCACGTGATCTCCTGCAATATTCCTCATGCCTCAATTCTAGGAATAACAGTAATAAAAGTCTTTATTGAGCACAAAGTCAGTCGTTACCAAGTGGTATTTTAGATCCCTTTAGGCATTAATTCATTAGATCTTCCCCATAACTCTAGGAGCCTGGTACTGCTACCAGCTGTGTGAAATTCAGGGGAAACTGACAAGCAAACTGGCTTGATAACTTTCCCAGGATTACTGTATTAGTTATCCCTGTGTGACAAGAAACCCCAAACCTAGGGGATTAAAACGATTACCATTTAGCTGGCTCATGGTTCTGTGGATTTGTAACTTGGGCAGGGTTCAGCTGGGTGGTTCTGGTCTTGGAGGGGCTCTCTCCAACATCTATACTCGATTTGCTGGTCTTGACTGGGCTCTTTCACAGGCCTGGGTCTTCTGGGGGGACAAGTGGCTAACTCAGCTCCTGGAAGCAAGGTGAAGCTTCTTCCCGTGGCAGCCAGGTGGGACTCCAAGAGAGGACCGGAGGTAGGCATGACCTCTTGAGCTATGGCTTAGAGCAGGCAGAACATCACAATTCGGCCCCATCCTTCTGCACACAGCATTTCACAAGGCCAATCTGGATTCAAAGTGTAGAAAAATCGATTCCTCCTCTCGATGGGAAGAGCTGCAAAGACACATTGCAAAGGGAGAGATGATAGGGAGGAGTGGAGAATTGAGGGGGTTTTGTTTTGTTTTTGTTTTGTCATCCATCCATTCAGCGACACAGCTGATCAAGGGTGAGCGAGCATTCACACGGGGATCTTCCTACTGGCTACTTTGCCAAACCCACTTCGTGACAGTGCTTATTTTTTTCTGTAATTGGACTTTACTTTTATTACTTGAATAGAGTCTCCACCTTAGCACCCAGTTCCTCTAGGTCTTGCCATCTGCCTGCTTTTGCCCTTCACTCCAATGCTGTTCTACCTTTGAACCCTGCTATACTCTGTTAAAATACCTCCCCGAAGATGACTGCCTTCCTACAGATGGCTGTGTTCTGTGATGGCCTCACACCCCCACTCTGCTCAGGCTTCTCATCCCCACATATAGCAAACTCCCTCACACACTGCTCCGTCACCTCCCAGCACCTCCACTCTCGGACCCAGAATCTCAGTGTACTTTTCACTTTTCCCCTGGTCCAACCTCGGCCACCATGGCCCAGCATCCACAGTCTTTCACTTCGAAAAAAGAACAGTAACATTCTTCTAAATGACTAGTACCAACTCTTATTTAAGGGTTCTAGGACACATGGGTGGCTCAGTTGGTTAGGCAGCTGCCTTCAGCTACGGTCATGATCCCAGAGTCCTGGGATCAAGTCCCACATCAGGCTCCTTGCTCAGTAGGGAATGTGCTTTCCCCTCTGCCTCTGCCTGCCATTCTGCCTGCTTGTGCTCTCTATTTCTCTGACAAATAAATAAGGGGCCTTAAAAAATTAATCTTAAATAAACAAATAAAGGGTCTTAAATCTTAAAAAAAAATAAAAGGTCAGGATTCCTAAAATCCAGGATGTAACCTGGGCCATATCTCTTGTATCAAGTAAGAACCTTTGTTATCTATGGATTCGACTTTATTTTTCTGTCCTCCTTGGAGCCCAGTGGAGGGCTGTGGAGCTATAAGGGGCCCTATCCAGCTATAGAAGGCCATCTACCCAGTCTCTGACCCAAATTACTCCTTCTTTTACACCACACTGGTGCAGAAGACATGAATAAGCATGTCTCCAAAGAAGACATACAGATGGCCAACAGACACATAAAAAGATGCTCAATATTACTCATCATCAGGGAAATGCAAATCAAAACTCCAATGCCATATCACCTCACAACTGTTAGAATGGTTAAAATCAATAATGCAAGAAACAGATGTTGGTGAGGATGTGGAGAAAAAGGAATCCTCTTGCACTATTGGTGGCAATGCAAACTGGGGCAGCCACTCTGGAAAACAGCATAGAGTTTCTTTAAAAAGTTAAAAATAGAACTACCCTACAGTCCAGCAATTGCACTACTGGGTATTTACCCAAAGAATACAAAAACACTAATTCAAAGGGATACATGCACCCCTATGTTTACAGCAACATAATTTTCAATACCCAAGATATGGAAGCAGCCCAAGTGTCCATTGATGGATAAATGGATAAAGAAGATGTGGTATGTATATACAATGAAATATTATTCAGCCATAAAAAAGAATGAAATCCTGGGGCACCTGGGTGGATCAGTGGGTAAAGCCTCTGCCTTCAGCTCAGGTCATGATCTCAGGGTCCTGGGATCGAGCCCCACATTGGGCTCTCTGCTTAGCAGGGAGCCTGCTTCCCCCTCTCTGCCTGCCTCTCTGCCTATTTGTGATCTCTGTCTGTCAAATAAATAAATAAAAATTTTTAAAAAAATGAAATCCTGCCATTTGCAAAGACATAGATGGAGCCCCAGAGTATAATGTTAAGTGAAATAAGTCAGAGAAAGACAAATATCGTATGATGTCACTCATATGTGGAATTTAAGAAACAAAACAAGTGAGCAAAGGGAAAAACAAGAGAGAGAGACAAACCAAGAAACAGACTCTTAACCATAGAGAACAAACTGATGGTTATTTGAGGGGAGATGGGTGCAGAGATGGGTGAAATAGGTGATGGGGATGAAAGAGGGCCCTTGTCAAAGTGATGAGCACTGGCAGATGTCTGGAATTGCCGAGTCACTATGTCATATACCTGAAACTAATATTACACTGTATGTCAACTAGACTGGAATTAAAATTAAAACTTTAAGAAAAGAATGAGATATATATATATACTTCTTTTTTTTAATTTTTTATTTCTTTTCAGCGTAACAGTATTCATTGTTTTTGCACCACACCCAGTGCTCCATGCAATCCATGCCCCCCCCCAATACCCACCACCTGGCTCCCCCAACCTCCCACCCCCACCCCCTCAAAATCTTCAGATTGTTTTTCAGAGTCCATAGTCTCTCATGGTTCACCTCCCCTTCCAATTTCCCTCAACTCCCTTCTCCTCTCCATCTCCCCTTGTCCTCCATGCTATTTGTTATGCTCCACAAATAAGTGAAACCATATGATAACTGACTCTCCCTGCTTGACTATATATATACTTCTTGTCTTACATGTACATCTACTCGGGGATGGCTGGGGCATTAGAAACAGGTATGGGGCCTCTGCTGTGGTGCTTTCCCATATTGTAGAGTGGGGAGACGCGTTACAATGATCTCATCACTGGTATTGTCTGACTCTTAGTCAATCCTTATGGAAACTGACAGGAAAACAAAACAAAAAGACTCTAAGTGAGAGTTATTTCAAGTGGAGACATAAGATATCAACCAGGTGGCAGGCTCAGGAAGGCTCTGTGCTTTATCCCACCTTTCCTTCTGTTTCACACATCAAACTCCGAAGTTAAATGGCTGTCATAGGAATGCATAATAACATGCTTATTTGAATTGAAAAATAAGTCAGAGTCTTTCTGACAGAAATTAGATCTGACTTGGCTCATTAATTTGACCACAAGCGCTGGCTTTGCCAATTTGGATACATGGCAGGCATTTCCCATAAACTGAATGAGGGTAATCCTCAGCTCTACAATTTTGATGAAAGATATTGAAATCACATGGTTAAGAGAAAGGCATTTTACCTTTAAAATGTATTGATAAAAGTGTATTGAAATTATGAATATTTTTTATTCCCCTCAACCTTTCTGAATTATGAGGTTAAATACATTTTTTAAAGTGAAAGACAAATGCAATAATTAATGGTCATTTATGGGTTTTCATAAAGCCTTCTTGGTATATTTCCCAGAAACTGAGAAAGTGGGTAAATCTGATGACTAGGCAATAATTCTTTTTCCTCTCTTTTGAAAATGAGGAAGTTTCCTCTTTTTGTTTTAAAAGATTGGAGGACCATTAGAATTTTTCAATGATCATTAAAATAATTTTAAGAACTATCTTTGGAAGGAGTTCAAAGAATTGAATTGCTATAATAAAGGTTTTTATATTCCCATTGATCTATTGATGTGAATAAGGTTTTTTTTTACTAGTTACATACATAAGAATGAAAAATGAGAGTATAATTGATGTTGAAACTCTCATTCTAGTAAAAAGTAATATTCATTCATGTGAACATAATTTAAATAGAAAAAATGAGTTTCATCCATCTCATTGAGAACAATGTTTCCATTAGCATCTTATTTTTATGTTCAATAATTACTTACTGTGCAATGCCTTTATACTGTTTTGATTATATACTACTCATAATTATAATAGTTCATAAGGGAATTCCTAAACTTGAGGATTTCTATGACCATAGCACATACAAAAAAAATTAAAATTTCATTTTATAAACTAATTTTTTGGCAAAGAAGTGCATTAGGGCTATAATAAAAGATGTTTGATCATAAAATACATTCTATTAAGTTATAATTTATGGTAGATATGAAACAGAAATACAAATTCAAGAAGAAAATGTAAATATTGTAAAATCTCTGCTGGAGAAGACTGCACTTTTAAAAGTGGATAATTGAGGATAATAAATCACCAGGATAGCTAGATTTCACTGGAAATGTTCAACAGAGTGATGTAATTGTTGTATTTTGAAAGCTTAATACAGTATTTATAATATGCTAGAAATTATACCCTTTCACTTTATTTATCCTATTTAAATTTATAATAAAAAACATCTGGATGACATCTAGATGTTTTTTATTATAAAAATGTGCAACTGGGTCCTCTGGTCTTCAAGTCCAGTCAGGTCAGGGGATCAAACCCAGATTCCCATTGCCTTGAAAACCTTTTGCCTATAGCTATCTCTGGTACCAATTACTGAATTGATCCAAGTTTGGTTGCATGCAACGACATTAATTTTAGTTGGCAGAAAGGAAAATGATATAGGGCTTTAAGTGCTTCCAAAACTGTTGGAAAAATAAGGGAAAAGGCTCTAGACTTTCGCATCTGGGAGTTATTCCTGCAGAAACACATAGGCTTATTGTGGCAGTTGATGGATCAGGAAATGCTCCCACTGTCACTTACTGAGTGAAAATGCCAGGAAAGCTATCCTCATAGCTGCAGGACCTACTTCAAAATTATGCCACAATCCCCACCAGAAAAAGAGATTCCCAAGTTCCAACTCAAGGTTATGCCCAAGTTTGGGATACCTCAGTGGCTCAGTCAGTTAAGCATCTGCCTTTGGCTCAGATCATGATCCTAGAGTTCTGGGATCGAGTCCTGCCCCGGGCTCTTTGCTCAGTGGGGACCCTGATTCTCCCTCTGCCTGACTCTACCCATGCTTGTGCTCTCTCTCTCTCTCTGAAAAATAAATAAATGAAATCTTTATTTAAAAAAGTTTTGCACAAACATTGGGATAAGGAAGATGTGCTGCAATGGAATATTATGCAACCATCAAAAATGAAATCTTGGGGTACCTGGGTGGCTCAATGGGTTAAAGCCTCTGCCTTCAGCTCAGGTCATGATCCCAGGGTCTTGGGATCGAGCCTGCATCAGGCTTTCTGCTCAGTGGGGAGCCTGCATCCTCCTCTCTCTCTCTCTGTCTCTGCCTGCCTCTCTGCCTACCTGTGATCTTTGTCTGTCAAATAAATAAATAAAAATCTTTTAAAAAAAAGAAATCTTGCCATTTGCAACATAGGTGGAACTAGAGGGTATTATGCTGAGCAAAATAAGTCAATCAGAGAAAGATAATTATCATATGATCTCACTGATATGTGGAAATTTGAGAAACAAGGCAGAGGATCATAGGGGAAGAGAAGAAAAAATGAAACAAGACAAAATCAGAGAGGGTGACAAACCATAAGACTCTTAATCTCAGGAAAAAAACTGAGGGTTGTTGGAGGGTTGTTGGAGGGGTGTAGGGGATGGGGTGGTTTGGGATGGACATCAGGGAAGCTATGTGCTATGGTGAGTGCTGTGTCCTGTGTAAGACTGGTGAATCACAGACCTGTACCCCTGAAATGAATAATACATTATATGTTAATAATAATAATAAATAAATAAAAATTTTTTAAACGTTTGGCACAAGTTTATCTGATTGGTGGAGCCTAACCATAGCTGGGGCCCTAACTCTAAGATAGCGTAGAAATTATAGTTTCTGGCTCTCTGACCTTTGTATGACAGGAGGGGTTGTAACCAAGGCCAAGCAAGCCACCATAACATTCATTGCAAGGTCTTTTTTATGCGTGGAAGGAAAGGAGGATGGCTCCCTGTGTGAGGTTATTCAGGGGATACAATGATGCTACAGTAACTCTCTGGTACCCACCATGTAGCCTGTTATTAGAGCATCATTAACGATGCTTCCCCTGAGCTCTTTATTAACATGTAAGGGTCTATGTGCGATTGAAGCTGTGATCTATTATTAACACTGACACAGGTGTCAGTTAACAACTGGTTGAGATAGAACAAGCAAGACTGGTGTTGGGAAGAGGCAAGAGTGCCAGAAGGAAGTAGGATATCAAAGCAGGGGGCAGAAGGCCACCAAAGGTGAACTCTACACCTACACAAATATGCCCCCAGGACGCTCCTGCCTGGTTTTTAAACAACAAGGCCAGTTGTGTCATGATAGAGGTGTACATAACAAAAACGCATGATAACAACCATGATTCAAGTGTCTCCTGTCTTCTGGCAAGTTCTAGCTTTCAACCTCCCTCCCAGAAAATAACTGAGGTGGCACTCAGAATACAAATTCCTGTTACATCCTTCTCCAAGGGCAAGAGGACTGTAGAGATTCACATATTGATTGGGAGTATGGCAATGCAATGAAAAATTCGAAGACAAGCCAATTTCTCAGTGTTGGCAAGGACTGGCAAGTCTATCACGGTTATTGATGAAGAAATTAAGCAGAATGAAATGCAGACTCCTCCAGCCTCAGCTCCCTCATCAAAAATCTGGGCCAAATGCACTTCTCACATTACAACAGTGTGTCCTGGTGGATTTTGCTGGAAGGATACTGATCGCATTCTAACAGATGTTGTGGGGACAGAGAATCGGGAAACCTGGGTTCTAGTTCTGCTCTGACTCTAGATTACTGAGCGACCTAGAACAAGTCATTCATCCACTGTGGTTTCCACTTCTTCACTGATAGGCACAAATACTATTAATCTTGTCTGCCTCCTAGAGAAAATGGTCTTAATTCAAGTGGCTAGAAATCTTTTAGACATTCTTGAAACCCCCTGAATTCCTAAGCAAACTTACACATTTACAAGCATATACTAAGGTTTGTTTTTTTTTTTTTTTTCACATAATCCTAAACTAGATAATCATATTCAGGAGGAAAAGGAATCCGTGGGTTAAAAAAAAAAAAAGTTAATAGCCAGTGACCAAGAGAACCAAATGAAGTAAGTTCATCAGTAAGAACTGTCCCCACAAACTCAGGGTAAAAACAAGAACGTCGTATTCAATTTTACAAATACAAAATCCCGCTTGCCTTATTAGCACAACATCTACCATCTCCCTCCTGGGTCTTTCTGCCCCTGTTTGTGTGCCAATTCTGCAATTCTTACTTGCTAATTTCTTTTTTAGTTCATATATGCAACCACCTCTCAGATCACCAAGGGATTCCAAAAATCAGGACTGGGTTCCCTCGCTTCATAGATCTCGTACATCTCCAAAGACCCACACCACTGGTCAGGCAAGTTTCCTTTTAAAGCTTAATGTCTATTTTCCTTTCCTTTCCTTGGATGTTGCAACGAATTACCCAGCTCTCTAAGCAAGACTAACATTGGATACTACAGCTGGTCTTTGGAGATTAGTCTTGATGATCCAAGGGCGACCTTTCCTTTGCAGTAAGATCTGATGTCATTTAGGATTCTTCTCCATTCTAGGCCATATCACAGTATGATTCCTTCATTTGGAAGGAAATGGAAATTTAGGACACCAAGAAACAGAATAATCAAACAACCTCACCTGTTTTTTTCCTCCCGGTTACTTGCAGTATTTAAGCAGTGTTTGGATGTTGTCCATAATTCTTTCAGCCCTGTCTACACATAGATGTCTTAGTCACAGAGCTTGCATTTCTCCTTTAGTAATTATGGATGGATGTGCACTGATAGCAGAATTGCCCATAACCTTTGGCCAAATTCCTGGGCAAATGCAGCAGCATATGCTTTGACCCTCTTGTATAACTATTTCTGGGGTAGGACTTTTGGGCTCATGGCAAAATTTATTCAATACCTACTCCTTGACCAAATCCCCATGCATCTCTATTCATGCTAAGTCCCATTAAAACAGCCATTTGATTTATTTGGGACACATGGACAAGTCTCTGCCTAAATAAATGTTGGTTCCCTTTCAACTAAAGACCCAGAAGTGTTCTTAAATAAAATATATGTTCTTAAATATATTGATATATATATACACCACTGCAAATATACAGATGTGAGTGAGCTTGGTTAGCTTCTGAAGAGCCAAGGCCATAATTACCCAATCCACCCCCTAACAGTAAGGAAAATAAGTGCATGGAAAGTTCTAGGAAGTTTAGTTTCTTCCCAGAAACTCCCCTTAATGCCTTTCTAAGAAACAATTCTAAATGATCCCATGGTGGGGAGTCTTGTTGCCTCAGTCAGTTAAGCACCCGACTCCTGATTTTGGCTCAGGCCATGATCTCAGGGTTGTGAGATGGAACTCTGTATTGGCCTTCATAGTGGGTATGGAGCCTGCTTAAAATTCTTTCTCTCCCTCTCCTTCTGCCCTCTTCCCCCACCTCTAGCAAGCAGGTGCATGCTCTCTCTCTCTTAAAAAAAAAAATTCCATAGCACCCACCCTCCTAGGTTGGGACCTTCTTCAATGAATTTAAGACTTCATGGTACATCTCTTCTTAAAGATTGTAAGTATATAATATACATAAAAATTTTATATGTGTGTGTATGTGTATACATCCCTGAAAATAAACAATAAACATTTTTCTTCTCTTCAGATGCCCATAGAATGTTCATAAATTGACTCTATATCAGCCCAGTTGATTTAAAAAAGCACTGTTAGAGCAGATGACATTTTCTAATGCTAATGCAACACCTCTAGAATTTCTAAATTTTGAATAATTCTTACCTAAAAGAGAAAAAAAACCTTCAGAACTGACAGATATCTAGACAATGAAGATATATATATATATGGCATGGCTTTTAGCCATGTTCCATGTGTTATTAAATAATATATGCAATAACATAATATATAATTGCATAATATATGCAATAACACATGGAACATGGCTAAAAGCCGTGCCCAGAGGTAAATTTAGCCTTTAATATTTTAAGAGGTCAAATAAAAATAAACAGATTAAGGGCCAAGGTCAAGAAGACTGAAAAACAGCAAAGTAAACCTAAAGATTTCAGTCTGAGGGATGCCTGGATGGCTCAGTTTGTTAAGCATCTGCCTTCAGCTCAGGTCATGATCCCAAGCTCCTGGGATTGAGCCCAGAATCCAACTCCCTGCTTAGTGGGGAGACTGTTTCTCCCTCTGCCTACCGTTCCCCCTGCTTTTGCTCTCTCTCTCTGTCTCTCTCTGGCAAATAAATAAATAAATAAAATCTTTTTTAAAAAGAGCTCAGATGGAAAGAAAAAATTAGTATAAAAAAGGAGCTGGTGAATTAAAAATATAAAACAACAAATAGAATTAATAAACTAGTCCATTAACCAATTGTTTTGGAAAAATACAAAGTTAAATCAAGAGTTATCTGTCTTAGTCCAAAAAGGGGGGAGGGAGGGACACAAATATGGAAACCATACACGGTGGAGGGTGACCACTGTAAAGAGGCTGTCTGATGGACTACATTTCCCAGAATTACCCTCTTTGAATCTAGGTGTGGCTAGTTCTAGCCAATGGAATGACTAGTTCTAGCCAAAGGAACAGGAGCACAAGTGATATGAATGTTTAAGGGGACTTGCATCAACAATTCATGGGAAAGGAAATGCAAATGGTTTTAAACACTGAGATGATCCTTTATCTTACAGTAAGATCCATGCTAATTAAAACAACTACAACAAAACATCACTTCTCCCCAACCAGGTTGACCAATATCAAAAAGCTTGGCTGTGGTAACAATCATCACTAATACTTGCACACAGATTAACTGTGCCTGGCACTCTTACGAGCAAGTCCATGTAGTAACTCATTTGGTCCTCGCAGTAACTCCGCGAGGTGGGTCCCATTTTTTCCCCATTTTACAGATAAGGAAACTGAGGCATGGAGAGTTTAGTGATTTGCCCATGAGCCTACATCGTGTTGGTAAGTGTGTGGAAAACAAGCACTTTCATGAATTAAAGTGGGAATGTGCACCACAAAAGGACATTTGGCTATAACTACTGAAGTTACAAACGTGTTTTGGGGGTTTTGGAGGGTTTTTTTGACCCAGCAATTCCATTTTAGAGAATTGACCTTATAGATCTATTTACTGATCAGAAAATGGTCAGCATACATAATATTAACTGCACCACTATTTTTAGAGGAAAACACTCCAAGCAGTTTACAGAAACTGAAAAATCATACAGCATATGAACCTCTCAGATTGGCTTTTGTCACTAAGCATATTCTCTGGGGACACATTCAGGCTGTTTGGTGTGTCAGTTGACATCCTTTTTTGTTGCTAAATAGTATTTCCACAATATGGATGCACCATGGCTTTTCAAAGTGTCACCTGCTGAAGGACATGGGGGTAGTTTCTGGCAAGGGCAATGACAGCTGTTATGGACATTCACGTACAGGTGTCTGTGTGAATACAAGTTTCCATTTCTCTGGGATAAATGCTCAGGAATGCAATTGCTGGGTTGTATGGTGGTTGCATGTTTAGTGTTTAAGGAAATTGCTAATGAATTTTTTACAGCAGCTGTACAATTTTATATTCCTACCAGTAATGTAGGAATGATCCAGTTTCTCTGCGTCCTGGAGTTGGAAAAATTTGAGCGACAAAAATAAATACAGTCATATTGGATTACAATTCACAGTATGAAATAAATATCACTCTGTCCTGGTAAAAATAAATGATTGAGTAAATTTACAAATGGGAGAGAATAAACAAATCTCCCAGGCAGAAATTCAAACAATCTATATATGTACTTACATACATACGTATTTTGCTCTTCAGTGAAGTGGGGCATCACTCCTTACCACTCCAGTGTGGGCTGCACATAGTGACTTCCCTTCAAAGAGGACAGTTAGAAATGGGGGTAAACGGGGCACCTGGGTCATTCAGTGGTTAAGCGTCCGCCTTCGGCTCAGGTCCCTGGGGTTCTGGGATCGAGTCCCACATTGGGCTCCCTGCTTGGCAGGAAGCCTGCTTCTCCCTCTCCTTCTGCTTGTGTTCCCTCTCTTGCTGTGTCTTTCTCTGTCAAATAAATAAATAAAATTTTAGAAAGAAAGAAAGAAATGGAGGTAAAGAATAACTTTACCTTGGAGGAAACTGACACACACAACTGATGGAATCATGTGGCTATCACCTGTGATAAATCATGTCAAAAGCCTGTACTCTTGATCTGCAGGGATGGGAATGGCTCTCCATCACTGTGATCCTCCTTTCCAAAACCTATAACCTCAGTCTTCTCATGAGAAAATATCACTAACCCCCAACTGAGGGAAACTGCAAAATACCTGATGGTCAAGTTCATCAGAAACAAGGGAAGTCAGAAAAATTGTGAAAAGAGAAGCCTAAGAAGATATGACAAGTAAATGTAACATGGCATTTGGGATGGGATCCTGGAATAGAAAAGACGTTGGGTAAAAACCAAGGAAGTCTAAATCAACCATTAACTTAAGTTCTTAATGTATCAATATTGTGTCATCATTTGCAACAAATATACCATACTAATGTAAGATGTTAACAGTTGGAGGCCCTGCGTGTGGCTTAAATGGAACATTCTGTATTATCTTTGCAACTTCTTTGTAAATATCAAGTATTCTAAAATAAAAAGTTTATTTTAAAAAAAGATACTAGAGTTAAAAAGGAATTAGTCTGGCCTGTAACCCATTTTGTTTGAATTACATGAATACTACATATAAGGCTCTTTTCTTTGCATTTTGGGGGGCTCAAGATTTATAAGTATCTTACTACTATTGTTTATATTCCTTTTTTGGGTGGAGAAACTATTGAATTATATTCCCAGGGATATAAAAGAAAACCACAGGGAAATGAGATGCACCTTGCAGAAATAGAGCCATTTTTACTGGAATTTGCCTATTCTGTAAATGGAATAACACTTACTCGAACTCACACTTACTTGAACACGTTAGACATATGCCTTGTTCCATATTCATTTTTTTTTTAATTTGTGCTTTGGAATTTTTTATTGCAATAGATAAGGTCAGGCTTTTGTAGTAAAAGTGAAGATTGACTACCTTCAACTACTAGCTTCAAAGGGGCCTTCTGATCAGATGTGGATAAGCTGAGGCCCCCCACAAGGAGCAGACATTTGTTCTGGAAAGGACTTGTGTCAATGCTTTGGTTTTTTAAAAGAAGAAACCAAGAAGCATAGTCTAGGGACATTCATTTTGCCTTATTCACTTATGTTGACATTCCAAAAGTAACACATCAAACTATTGTTTTTATTGTGCTCATATATGTTACTATTGATTTTAATTATGTTCACATATTATCCAATTTCCTATGAAGCTTAGGGCTTCATCCCATACTTTTCTTTTCTTTTAAAGATTTTATTTATTTATTTGACAGAGAGACACAGCGAGAGAGGGAACAGAAGCAGGGGGAATGGGAGAGGGAGAAGCAGGCTTCCTGCCAAAGAGGGAGCCTGATGTGGGGCTCAATCCCTGGACCCCGGGATTATGACCTGAGCTGAAGGCAGACGCTTAACGACTGAGCCACCCAGGCACCCAACCATACTTTTTTTCTTAAAAGGTTCCAAGGGACTGGATTATATTGTGAAAAACTTGTGTCCAATAGCCAGTGAATTTGGTAAACAGAAGTTAAACAAATTGACATCCTAAAGATTCACCAATCCTGGACTGAGTTTCTCAGTTTCTGTCCTGCCACTTTGATGCAGGGTACACCTGGCTAAGCAATGGATTTGCATGAATTCCAATAAAACATCAGAAGCCTCTCCCAGGGCCGACCCTCCGAATGTAAGCCGGGGGCCCATGGGCAGTGGTCCCTGACTCCTTCTCTCCCTCATCATCATAGCTGTGGTCTGTGGTCACCAAGCCCTCTCTCCACAGCCCCTCCTGGAACCCCTGCCATTGACTTCTCCCTGGGCCTTAGTCTGCCTGCCTGGAATGCACTCCTTTGCTATTCTCCTATCCAAATCCCAACCACTCCCTAGGGCCCTTGGCTGTTCTCGAATCCTTCTAGCTAACAAGGTGATCACTCACTTTCTTTACTGCTTATGGCATTTATCATTTTCGATCTTACTTGTACACACCTGTGCAGTCACCAAAATGCATGAGGCACTGAACTGAAGACACCAGGGGAATAAATACCTGAGAAACAATCCTGGCCCCCAAGTGGCTTGTATTCTAACAGAAGGTTCCCAGTAAGGGAACTGTAAAACAGTATCATACAAAGCCAGAGCACAGGGGCACTGGGTGGCTCAGTCAGTTAGATGACTACTTTCAACTCAGGTCATGATCCAAGGGTCCTGGGATTGAGCCCCATATCCAGCTCTCTGCCTGGTGGGACATCCTCTTCTCCCTCTCCCTCTGCCTGCTGTTCTGCCTACTTGTGCTCTCTCTCTCTCTCTCTCTCTCTGTCGAATAAATAAATAAATAAATGAAAATCTTCAAAGCCAGAGCACAATGAATGTTCAAATAGAAATTATGGGGCACCTGG
Source organism: Enhydra lutris kenyoni (assembly GCF_002288905.1). Lineage (NCBI taxonomy): Eukaryota > Metazoa > Chordata > Mammalia > Carnivora > Mustelidae > Enhydra > Enhydra lutris. Next base: position 30,464,424 of record NW_019154090.1, read on the forward strand.
GTGGCTCAGTCAGTTAAGCATCTGCCTTCAGCTCAGGTCATGATCTTGGGGTCCTGGGATACAGCCCCGCATTGGGCTCCCACCTCAGCAGGGAGTCTGCTTCTTCCTCTCCCTCTGCCCCTCCCCCTCCCCCAACCTCACTCCCAGCCCCCTGCTCATGATCTCTCTTTCTCTCAAATAAATAAATAAAATCTTAAGAAAGAAAGAAAGGAAGGAAGGAAGAAAGAAAAGAGAAAATAACCACTCCATGTAGCTTTTGACGCTAAGTGACATACTAAGACATTTGTTGTTACTTTACTAGGTATCTCTCTGACCAGAACATAAGCTCCATGAAGTCAGGGACTTTGTTGTGTTCTCTGTTGTATCACAAGTGCCTGATATAATGCCTGGCATGTAATGGACACTATCAAATATTTGGTGAATGAATGAAGGATGAATGAGTGAGTGAGGGAATTCTAGCCAACTCAAAAGGATCAGAAACAAGGCCAGGCTCCATGCTTGGGTAGTTCAGACACCACGAAAATGTCAGGAGCTATCCTAGGTGTACCAGGAATTCTAAGGAAAGCGATGTCAGTTGCAGCTTTTGACCTTAAGAAGTTCACAATTTCATAGAAGGAATGAGACATAGGCATGAATGTAATCATCTCCGAGGCAGAAAGGAGTCACAGTCACAAGAGAGCCATGAATTCAAAAGTGGGCAATTAAAGAGACATCATGAAGAAGGCATCAGATGAACAAAATCTTTTTAAAAAAATCACTAGAAGGGCGCCTGGGTGGCTCAGTGGGTTAAAGCCTCTGCCTTCGGCTCAGGTCATGATCCCAGGGTTCTGGGATCGAGCCCCGCATCTGGCTTTCTGCTCAGCGGGGAGCCTGCTTCCTCCTCTTTCTCTCTGCCTGCCTCTGCCTACTTGTGATCTCCCTCTGTCAAATAAATAAATAAAATCTTTAAAAAAAATTACTAGACTCTGTCTTGCTTGTAAAGAAGTAAACATGTTTACTTATGTTTCGCTTACAGCAAAACTTCCTTATCTCTGCATTGCATTTATAGCTGAAAATGCTTTCATATACACATACATATACACTTTCATTGTCATATTTTATTTGATTATCATTTCATGTATGAAAGGTGTATGAGTCAGGTATGATGTGTAACAAACCACCTGCAATGCAATTCTTATCCTAACTACCTGACATTAGGTCAAATTTCACAGTGAAGGGCACAGTTCTCCACAAGGCTCTCCTCACTTTAGACACTGGCCACAACCTACAGGGTTCCTGGTTCACCCAAACTTCTGACCAACTCTCTACAAATTCAGGATCACCACTCTCTCTGCTTCAACAATTGGCTAGAAAAATTCATAAAAACTGGGAAAATGCTAAACTTATTATTTTTTAAAGACTTTATTTATTTGAGAGCAAGAGAAAGCATGAGAAGGGGGAGGATCAGAGAGAGAAGCAGACTCCTCGCTGAACACGGATCCTGAAATGGGACTCAATCCCATATCTAGGGTCATGACCTGAGCTGAAGACAGTTGCTTAACCAACTGAGCCACCCAGGCATCCCTAAAATAATAATAATAATAATAATAATAATAATAATAATATATTAATAATATATTAATATATTAATAATATTTTTAATTATTATTATAGTTTTATTATAAAGGATATAAATCAGAGTCACCCAAAGTACAGACCCATAGTGGTAAGGTCTGAGAAGATCCCAAATACGGAGCTTCTGTGTCTTCTGGATGTATTACCCTCCTGGCATACTGATGTGCATCACCAGACAGAGTAGCTCACAAGAGCTTTGTGTCCAGAGTTTCTATTACAGTTTTGTTATACAGGCATAATTGATTGAATCATCAACCATGAGATTTAACTCAGTCTCTAGCCTTGGTTCTCTCCTGGAAGGTTGAGCTGATATCACAAAGCTCAAAGCTCCAAGATTCTAATCCCACGTTTGGTCTTTCTGGCATGACCAGCCCCCATCCTGAGTCATCTCATTAGCATAAACTCAGGTGGGGTTCAAGGGGCCCGTCATTAATAACAAAGATTCTCTTATCACTCAGGAAGTTCTGAGGATTTAGAAGCTCCCAGAAATGAAGGGTTGAGGAGGGAACCAGCCAAATTCTCTGTTAATATAACACCACTCTAAAACTTGGTAGTTTAAAGTAGTAATTATATATTCTCATGCATCAGTAGCTCAGCTGATCTAGGGTGAGATTGGTTGGGCCGAGCTCCAAGCTGTGACAAGACCTATGTTAGTCAGCTTCATGTGTCTCTCATCTTCCTTGGACCAGGAGATGAGCCAGGGCATATTCTTTACATGACTAGAGCAGAAACCCCAAAGGACACACTTAAACCTAAAAACACAGTTTAAGCCTCATTGGCATCATGTTCATTAGCAAGTTCTTTGGCCAAACTCAGCACCAGTGAGGGACTGGGAGGTATGCTCTGTCTGTAACTGGAGTTGGAAGGAGAGTAAACATTTCCTATTTAACAATATGAACTATCACATAGGAAAAGTATCATTTACTCCTTTTATGGACTTTCCATCCCTTTGTAGCAGACCAGCCTACTGAAGATGATTCCTGAATGTCCAGGACCACCCCATTCTCCTAGCAATTTGTTGTTCATAACTTAAATGTTCCCCCATAGAATATTATTTTTTGGACCTGAGGCTTTGATTATGTTAAAATGGTCCATATTTTAGTTTGTTACCAAATCTTCACAAGTGTTTGCTAATTTAATTAGATTCTCTATTTATCCGCAAACAAATAGGCACTGAAAGAAAGAACTCTGATCTTAAAGTCTTGGTCCCTGTCTTTTTCCCTTCCTATCTTCACTCTTATTTTCATAGTTTGCCCTTAAAGTCCTTCTAATCTTTTGATCTCCAGACATGAATCATGCTGTGTAATTTGAATAATAATGAGTAATGGTAATAATTGAAAAGATGGAGAATCTAGATTCATTTCTTATCTAGAAAAATACTAAAACTGCTTCCAGGGAACATTCAGAGCCTTTAGAGCCCATTCCATAATTTATAAACGTGTGAATGTTTCCCATGAACAGCCTGATGAGTCAGACATTTTAATTGGGCTGCCTTAAAATTAGAACCAAAAGAATTTCATTTCTACTCCTCTGGACAGGCTCATAAAGGGTATTCTAACCAGAGAGGAGTCAGAATTGGCCCTTCATAATACATAAGTGGGAAGAATCAAGTACAGCTGTGGTAATATCTGTAAAATACAACATCCTAATTTTTCTTTTTGGTTCTGTGGTTGAGGAATTTTTAGAGAAACCTTATCAGGGAAGACTTCTTTCTTATGTAAAACTTACATCATTGTGTCCTCTCCCAGGCAACAATGCCTTGAATGGGAAAGTCAACTGAGATCCACCTTGCTAAGCATTTCTGGAAAGGGATCTTTAAGGTGAGGATTCCATAGAAGAGATAAAAATAGTTGTTGAAAAATGACCCAGTCCATGCTCTGTAAAAGAGAAATACAGGCAGCTTACAAATTCGTATTCACGACCTACAGTACAACAGGTTCATTGACACCAATTCATTAAACAGTATTTGTAGGAGCATGGCGCTGTGCTTGACACTGTCCTTGGTGCTGATGTTAGAGACACAAGCCAGAGGAGCTTCTTCCTCATGGACTACAGTCTCATGGAGGAGACAGGTGTTAGTCAAATTAAGTTCAACGGGTATTAAACAAAAGTTTCAACTGAGTCATCACAATACATTCCAAAGTGAGTTGCCAGAACAATGTGTGAGTTTTTAAAGTTTCTGTCAAAACCCTTCCCTAAAGGGCACAAATAAAAGGGCCCTTGATGATTGGAGAAAGGAAGAGGATTTCCTATAAATGAGCATTACATAAGCTTCCCCCTAAAGAAAAGATAGGAGTGCTTCTCTCTTCATCCAAGCCAAATAAGGGATTCTTCAATGCAACCACTTGAAAAACTTATTTTTATTTCTGCAATTATGAGGAACAGTAGTATATTTGATAGGCCTAGGGCTCTAGAGGTAGGCTAAGCTAGCAGAGAAAAGGAGGGGGAAGGAAGATAGGGAGAGTAGGAGAGAATTGTTGCTACTTTTTGAGCTAGCTATTCTCCTTTCCAAGCTAGGTCAGAGGTGCAAAAATTTAAGAGACTAAATGTAAATCCCCTGTGTATCAGTTTTCTACTTCATGATAATGCTGCATAACAGACAACCATAAAACCTCAGGGGTATAGAGCAAGAAGTATTTATTTAACTCACAAGTTAATGGGTCACCTGAGGTCTTCCAATCTGTGCTGGGCTTGGCTGATCTTGGCTAAGTTTGCTCATTCAGTGACAGTCAGCTAGCTGATGGGTTTGCTGCAGGCTGAGTAGTCTAGAATGCTCTCAGTTAAACAAGTCATCTGTCTTTAGCATGGCCAAGTCCTCTAACATGCTTGTATGGGCTTGTTTATAGGACATAGATCCAGCTTTCAATAAAGAGGATGGAAGTGTTTAGTACGGAAATCTTAAACCAAGAGCAGGCCAATAGTAGAAATCTTGACTTTCAGAATGTTCATGGTGAAGGCTGAGAAGGAAACAGATGTTATTGAAAATGGGAAATAAAGGGAGATCCTTGCAATGTTGCAGCAACACGCTTACCAAAACCGTGTCCTGCAGTCATGTGGAAAACGTAAACTTGTAAGCAATGAGCTTGGATATTTAGTTAAGGAAATTCCCGAGTCAAGTGTTGGAGATGCTGCCCGGTTTCTTGTTGCTTATAATAAAGTGCCAAAGGAGAGAGATAAATTGAAGGAAGAGCTGTTAAATGAAAAGGAACAGGATGACTTTGGAACTTCTCAGCCTCTCCAGATGTCAAAACATGTTAAAACTCCAAAACAGCTACTGGAATTGTGACACAGAGAAAAGTCTGAGTGTGTGACTGTCCCACCCTTTGCTACAACCTCAGATTTCATCTAATTCTCATTAGCTTAAAAGTATGAAATCAAAAGTTTTTGGTGCACTCAACCACACATGAAAATCTCTTCCAAGAGAGAAAGGGTGTGTCTCATATAGATTTTTTTCAATTGAACCAGAAGTCTTCTAGGAAACTTTAAAGCACTGTCCTTCAGCCATCTCAGTCTCCTATGGCCAACTGGCCTCTCTCAGCAACTGAGGCAGGAGAATACACCATATGTACCCCTCCTATGCCATAGTGGGAGAGATTTCAACCCTGCAGAAGACAGATAGAGCAGTGGGGTTAACCAGGTGCCAAAAGAGGTACATACTTTAAGCAGAACAAAGGAGAGCTCATGGAGCCTGAAACAATGAGAGATATTCCCACACAAAGTGATGTCCCTTGGTAAGGAAATGTTCCAGAGCCAAAAATCCATCCTTACACAGTTGACTAAGGATCATGGGACTACTTTTCTCAACAAGTCAGCTTTGAGTTAATCAAAAGGATGATTATCTGTATGTCCCTCATCTAATCACATGAACACCCTAAAAGGAGAGCGTTTTCTCAAGCTGGTAGCAGAAGAGGAAATCAGATTCAAAATATCAAACTTAAAGATGGAAGTGGAATATAGGACCCCTCAAAGGAGAGAACAGTAACTGGCTGACATCCAGCAAGGAAATAGGGACCTCAATCCTATAAGCACAATGAACTGAATTTGGCCAACATCCTGAATGAGCTTGGAAGAGAATTCTTCCCAGATGAGCCCAGCTTGTTGACACCTTAATTCTGGCTTTATGTGTTCCACAGCAATGGAACTAGCCAAGCCTACACTTCTGACCTACAGAAGTCTGAGGAAATAAACATTTTTTTTTTCTTTTTAAGCCACTAAGTGTGTGGTCATTTATTACACAGCATTAGAAAACTAGCCCAGCCCCTTAAGCCCTAGACACAGAACTGACACATCATCACATTCACTGTATTTCATTGGCAAAAGCAAGTCCTAAAGCCAAGATAGTTTCAAAGGGTATGGATATAGAAGCCTCCTGAGGAGCATTGCAAAGGGCATGGGTATAAGTAGGCATGAACAGTTGGGACCATTCCTGCCCCACAAGAAGGGAATGTTGGCCTGGGGTCATTTTGAAAAGTAACTTGCCTAATAAGAATATTTCTTCCAGAAAGCAAGGAAACCAGTGGGGTGGAAAACCAGAAGTCAAGGGAGTGTTGGCAATGACCAGTCAAAGGCATTATCAAAAGGTAGCATCAGAAGATCCATCATGAGAGTCAGCTTCAAACATCTCCCAGGCACAGAGAGGGCAAACCCATCTTATACCAGTACCAGTCTAAGTAAGAAATTTCTGACCTTGCCCACACTCCACAGTCATACCCAAAGGATGGGACAATTCTTAGGCCAGCTGGGTTCAGGCCCTCATAGGTCCCTAATTAATTTGTTCTTTCTCAGACTGGTCACTGTTACATAGGAGAAATATGACTGTGCTTATGTGATTCTTGTCAATAACCTAGGATGCCCCTATGGCATGATAAAGCAGTGTACCTCCCCAGTACTTGGAAATTATAATGAGGCGGTCCAGATTGGTAAATGTGGATTTTGCAACCAGCTCAGATAATGAGGTAATTATGCTTGAGTTTCAAGATAATGTGGTTGAAGCATGAGAAGCTTGGTAAGCCCTTCCCCCTTGACTTCAGCTTATTCCATGACCTGAAGTTCCCCTAAACAGGAGGAGGAGACCACAGTACCAACCCAAGTACATTTTACAAAAGAAATTCAGAAGCCGAAATAAACTAACCCTCCCTCACTCTACTGTTTTCTGCTGATAACATAGCCATAGAGAAAACCATCACTTCTACAGTAGGTATTTGTCAGAATGCTACATTTGTCCAGCCTCTAAAACAGTCCTCTGCAGGACAGCTTCAATGGACCAGAAACAGAATGGGAAAGTGAGATATGTCCCAAACACACACCCTGAATCATACTTGTTTAACCCAACAGTTACATGTGCAACAGTGTAAAGAGCACTTAGAATAGAAGCATTTTTCTTTATTTCTCAAACTAGCTTAGAACCAGCTCCCCCAGACTGATTAGGAAGACCAGTATCTCACTCCTGGGCCTCCACCCTGACCCAGCTTATTAAAGAAGACCCAGGTGTATGCAATCCAAAATGGCAGAACCACAGATTTCAACTTACAGGTAGGGAGAGCTCTGTTGTCCATTGGACTAATGTAATCTTTTCTGCCATTGGTTTTTGCAGCCACCTTCTAGATCTCCACCATGCATCTAGTGCCACTGCTCAGAGCTCCAGAAACCATATATTTAAAGGGGGACTCTTTGGGCAGCTATATCCATCAACAGTAAGCTCAGCCACAGGTGCTCTTCAGTGAGACTCTCAGACCCCTGCTACTATTTCTTATCCCTCACAGACAGCCACAGAACCATTCTCCAAAACTATGCCAGGTTAGACACCATAGCTGCATCATAGTGGGACAACCATCTGCGCTCAAAGAATCTACCTCCAAGTCTTGATTTTAGTTCTGTGTGTACACTTGTAGTTTGGGCTGATTTATTTTCTAACTCTCTAGTTAAGCTGTTGACCAGGGAAGTGGTCATCTCAAGACTCAACTGGGACTGTAGTGTCTGTTTCCAACCTCATTCACCTGGTTATTGGCAGTTCTCAGTTCCTCATTAGCAGTTGGCTGCAGGCTTCATCATGTGGCTCTCTCCAAAATGATACTCACAATATAGCACTTATTTCTCATAAAATGAGAGATCCAAGAAACAGGGAAAGCAAGAGAGCACCCAAAACAGAACCCGCAGTCCTCTATAACCTAACCCTGAAAGTGACGTACTATCAATTCTGCCATATACTACTGGTCACCCTCATCAACTCCAATACAACCTGGGAGGAAACTACACACAGAGGTGAATACCAAGAGGTAGAGAATCATTGGGATCCATCTTGGAAGTGGACTGCCACCAATCCTTTTATTGATCCTACATCCCTGTCTAGTGACCACCATGTTTCCCTGCTCCCTCTGGAGAAAAAAAAAAAATTCTTAAAATTTGGCTTTTTTACCTAATCTGTTAAAATTATTTTTTAGAAAATCACAAGTATGATTTTCCTTCCTCCATTCCCATTTCTTTCCTTCTGACTGCACCCCATCCAATCAAATCTTTGTCCCCATCAGTTTACTCTTGTTTGTCAAGTTCACCAGTGACTTCTGCATTGCCAAATCCACTGGTCAACTCTCAGTGCTCATCTCGCTCAACTCGCTACTAGCATGTAATACAACCGATCACCTACTTTTCCTTAAAACACCACCTATACTTGATCTCCAGAATATCACACTCTTCTGGTTCATCTTCGGCCTCACTGGCTGCTTAACAGGCTTTTCACAGATTTATGAAGACACGGAGGGGGAAATACTCAGCAGTCATAGTGAAAACTAAGCAAACTTTAAAATGAGGCTATTAGGGGTACCTGGGTGGCTCGGTGGGTTAAAACCTCTGCCTTCGGCTCAGGTCATGATCTCAGGGTCCTGGGATGGAGCCCTGCATTGGGCTCTCCACTCAGTGGGGACCCTGCTCCCCTCTCTCTCTCTGCCTGCCTCTCTGCCTACTTGTGATCTCTGCCTGTCGAATAAATAAGTAAAATCTTTAAAAAAAATAAATAAAATGAGGCTATTATTAACTTCAGAGGAAAAAAGTTATGCAAGAGAGAAAACATTATTAAGAGTTCGTTAGTTGGTTGAATAGTGAACAATAACCAAACAGGCAGATGAATCTCTAAACACTTAGTCAAATCATTTTTTTTTTTTCATAACTATATTGAGAAGATTGAATCAGGGAAATTGGAGGAGAGAGTTCTGATAGTGACAGTAGATAATTTCTTAAAATGTTAAAAGCAATATAAACATTATTTGGAAACATGGAAGTTCATACCGGAAGAAACAACAAAAGAGTTGGCCGTGGTAACCTCAGCTGCATGCTGGGGAGGCCGGACAAACCACTGCACTGAGAATAGCTAGAAAAACTGGAAAAAATCAACCGATGGAAGGCATCTATGAACTAACAAGTTAATGAAGATAACTTTCCCTACTGCCATGTCTCCATCTTCCCAGTCTTCAGCTCCTATTTCCTGGGATCCTTCTCCCCAAAACAAAAATCTAAGCCTCTGTTTTCTGGGGGATAACAGTCTAAGACTCAAAATAGGAGATGTTAAGATAGCTTCTACAAGAGACCTGGCCTAGTTTGGGTGATCAGTGAAGGCTTCCCCCAAGGAAATGACATTAAAACAGATCTAGAAAATAAGTAAGAAGAGACACATAGGTGGTGAAGGGATGGGAGGACATTCCAGACAGAAAAAAATGGTATTAGCAAAAACCTTGAGTTGGAAAGGATATTAGAACATTTGAGACTGAAAGGAAGCCAGTGTCACATGCGCCCAAACATAAGGGGAAGGAAGGTGGGAGGGGAGGTGGAGGGAAGCCAGATCCCTGCAGACGCTGGGACTGGAACATGACTAAGGCTTTGTTCTAAGAATATTGAGAAAGCCCTGAAACCTTTTAGGCATGTGAATTGACATGGTTGGAGTTGGTTTATAAAGATTGCTTTTGCTGTTTTGTAGAGAATGGATTGGAATGAAGTGAGGCTGGACGTGGGGATGATGATTAAGGAGCTGGTGCCATGATCCAAGCCAAACATGAAGGTGACTGAGCTCTAGAGTGGTGGTCTTAGAGAAAGAAAAGAGTGGACAGATTTGAGAGATGGGGAGAAGTGCATTGGTGCTTGGTGATGGCTTGCATCTTAGTGGGCTGGGAAAGGGAAGGGTCTATATTAATTGACTGAATGCCTCAACCAGAAACTACTAATTCCTCAAAGACTCTTTGGGCTAGAGAGTGTAGAAAAAAACAAGAAATACAAGACACAACCTCAATCTTCAGAAAGATAATGATCCAGTTTGAAGGTAAGACACATGAAACCTATGAAAACCTAGTGCTGGCTTCATGAAAGATTATTCTGTGTGGATAGAAGATGAAGTAAAAGATACTTAAAGTCAGGGACATGAGCTAGTATGCTTATGTCCTGATGACGACGATAACAATGATGGTGGCAGTGATCACAGTACAAAAGCAAACATTCACCAAATGGTTTCTGTGTGCCAAGTGTGGTGCTAAGGGATGGGGACTTTATCCTTAGAGAAACAAGAAACTTTTGTAATCTTTTAAGAAACGAGTAGCTCAATTACCCTTGCATTTTTAGACACTCTGAGTTTCTACACAGAGAAGACATCAGAGGGTCTGAAGGAAAGAACAAGGAGGAGTTGACCAGGCAGCAGGCTACTGCAATAATTCAGAGATGAGATAGAGGTCTATAACAGATGCTGTCAGTAACCCTCCCATAACCATCAGCTCTCATCTTTCCTCACATGCCCAGGGGCATCTCTGTCTCTTTCTCTTCCCTCAACTACTGAACTACGCTAGGCTCACATGTGGGACAGACTAGAAGTACTAAAGACTTGATGTGCTCAGAAGTAGTCCTCAACAAGCAAGGGGTGGAAGATGGGAGACAAATACTCCAGGTCCTTTGTCTCTTAGGTGAGAGCTTTGAGGAGTTGGCCAGAGCCCCGGCATGACTGAGCCCATCCTGTAGGGCTGCCTTCCCTTCCCTCCCTCCCATCCCCACTCCCTAACCAGAGCTCTCTAAAGTCCCCTCCAAATAAACCACCTTCACTCAGCTTCTTGTCTCATAGTCTGCATCTGGGGGACCCCATCCTGGACCAAGTCTCTGCCTGGTGTGGTGACAGTATAGGGCTGCAGAGAAGTCTCCAATTCAAGACATATCAGAGGTTAGTCACCTTCCCTATGGGAAGCCATGCAACAGCTGGAACAATGCTTCCCGTATCTTTGACCAGCAAAGGGACAACCCAAGATCCATGAGGGAGATGTGGTGAGGAAGAGTCAAGGAAAATAAGCCTTGTTTGTTATGACTGAACTTTAGCCCCAGACTCCAGGTTGAACTCTCCAACCCTTGTAAGTCACAGGAGTCATGGGAAATGCCTCTTGTTTCTTTCCTAAACACACATGCTAGAGGCATAATTGTTACTGTATTCATTATCTATTTCTGAGTAACAAATTATCCCAAACTTGGTGGCTTAAAACAACAGTAAGCATGACTATCTTCACAGTTTCTGTGGGTCAGAATTTTGAACCAACTTAGCCGGGCAGTCCCACCTTGGGATCATTCATGAGGTTATACCACATTTCAGCAGGGGGCTTCACTCATCTGAAGGCCTGACTGGGGCTAGAGGATCCATTTCATGGGTTGCTCACTCACCGCGTGGCAAGTGGGTCCTGGGTCTTGGTGGGGAGATGCCATTACTCTTTATGTGGGTCTCTCCTGGGGATACTGGAGCCCCTACAACATGGCAGCTGTTTTCCCTCAGAGCACATGATGAGAGAGAGAGAGAGACAGAGACAGAGAAAACACCAAGTGGAAGCTACCTTTTTGATGGCCTAGCCTTGAAGTCCCATAGCATCATTTCCACCACATTCCATTAGTCAAAGACAACTCACTAAGTCCAGTCAGCATTTGAAGGAGGAGAATTAGGTCTACCTTTTGAAGGCAGGAGTGTCAAAGAATTTGTGGGCATATTTTAAACACCACAGTTGCCTACCTGACCCTTTCCTCTAGATCCTCACCCTAATCTTGGCCCTGATGGTCTTTACAGTTCTGCAATAAGAAGATGGTTAGAAAAGGAAACCCAAGGAAATGGGTCTCAGAAAGAAGAGAGACATTCCTCTCTGGACCTAGAGCAGAGCTGCCCTCCGCAGCTCTCCCAAGCCCTTCTTGCCACCCCTCAGAGCCTAGAGAACTTGTCAAAGTGCCCCCCAACCCAGGGCAAGCAGTAGAATGAGCCTGAACCTGGGTAATTGAGAAAGACAATGAGTTAGAAAGTGACAGGAGAGTTAACAAGAAGAAAGAGAAAGATGCAGAACCGGGTTCAGGAAACAGTAGCTACTCCTGAATAGTACCAACTGGGTGATTTTAGTTTTCTTTTTGCTTATTATATGTATTTTCAATAGTGAGCTTGGATGCATGTAACAAGGGAGGGGAAACAATAAAAAGAGTTTTAAAGAAGGGCTCTCAAATTATTAGGTTAGAATAGAAACTCTAATTATATGCTGCTTTCAAGAACAAACCTAAAACAAAATTACACTGAAAAGCTAAAAATAAATATTAAAAAAATAAGAAGAGCCAAAGTGTATCAGGAAAACACAAAGAGAGCAAAGATAGCAAAATTAATTTCGGACTACATAGAATCCAAGGCATTCAACAGAACTGACAGATTCATTTCATACTGAAGAGAAGTGTATTCTACAGCAAAGACATAACAGATAAAGTAGGTGTCCCCAGTGGCCACTAAATTTGCTTTGTCTCCACTCTAGGGAGAGAGAGCAGTGTCAGAGAGTCACTGTTGTCCCCTGAAAGGCTGATTCATCACTGAGTCACAGAAGGTGATGGGGGGGGGAATAAAATCACAAGTAAATTTCATAGTCTTTCAGTAAAAATCAGACACAAGAGAAAAGGCATGTGAGAAAAAACCAGACTGAAGAGAGGGAGCCAAACAAAATGGAAGAAAACAGAGAGGATTGGCAGCCTGCTCTATGGGCAGGGAACTCCAGCTCCCGTGTCCTCATGGTTTGGAAATGGAAGGAACCAGAGGGCTATCCCAATAATGCCGGAGGAGATGGCACCTAAGAGGCCCCTAGGGCATATCTGACTGTCTGTGTGGGGACAGTAATAAGGAACTGGGGGGATTGGAATGAATATGTTCTACCAAGTCAGGCTGTTCGAGAACTTCTAAGCATTCTGCACCAATCTGAGGCTTCTCTTGCTCTTTCTGGTCAGACCAGGGATGACATGAGTCACAGCACACCCAGTCAACACTGCCTCACTCCTTCTCTATCCAGGGGTCACAGAAAACTATTTGCCCTGTCTCCCACAGACTGGAAAGCAAAAGCGAAAAGAGGATTTGTCTCCTGCTGTCCTAGAGGAGCCAAGATGGGAACTCGGATCCTGAGGTCATAACAGGTAGAGGCGCTGAATCTGGGGCCCCAGGGTAGAATTCAGGGGATCTGTGAACTTGCATGGGAAAAACAAAAAACAAAAAACACTACTCTTTTGTTTTCATTATTCTCCACTTGAAATTGAGCATTGCCTTCACTTGTGAATGTTTTTCACAAGCCCCGGGAGTGATAATAGAATCCAGGACTTTGTCAAGCAAGAGAAAACGGGAGGGTTTCCAATCACATGGCAGATGAAGCAGATCTTTCAAAATGCCATTTACATTCAGACAGGGGTGCAACATCGTAGACACTCAACCGCTGGATCTGGTTGTTTTGTGTGTTAATAAAGATGTACATTGTCTTATGTCATCGATGGGGTCTTTGAAAAGTATTTTGATAACTGGGTTTCCATGCCATTGGCTTCCTGTGCAATTCTAAGTATTTTATTTATTTAAAGACGGAAATCTGAAAAGGCTCCATGAAGACTGTCAAGGGGGTCCATGGTGCAAACAAGACCCCAAGACCCCTGATGCCTACGTACCTCCCCTAACCCCAGGAAGCGGGGTAGAGCAGGAAGTCGGGCAAGGAGGAACACCCCATCCCAGGTGGAGTAATAGAATCATAGTTTGTTCGTGATTTTGTAGAATTTATTGATAGTGGTTTTTTTCTTTGTTTTTTGTTTCCCCCCCTCCCTTCCTGCCCCCCACACCCTGCTCCACTCACATCATAGCTCCCTCCAAAGTGACCCATGTTGAGACTACCCACTATGTAACTGGCCACATTTGTCTCCGTGCTCATATTTTTCACCTACGAACATGAATGGGGTTTCCCAGCCTTTTTCCAAACATAAAGAAACCATCATGAATAAATGGAGAAAAGATGGATTTTCTGTGATACTATGTATTTGAGACATTTATATTAATACATCACCAAAAAAATGGGACACAAGAAAAGCAGGTCCCTCTACTGTGTAGTTCTCATTGACAATATACTGTGTTTTCCCTTATTAAGTTCTATTTAGAACCCTTTCTAATGATATATATTTCACATAAGAATACAACAAAATATATTTAATCATCCCAGTTTTTCTTCATGAGAAAAATACTATGACGAACTTCATTATACACAAGTCTTTGTGGAAAATTCTGGCTATGATTTAAGGATAAATTCTGGGAAGTGAAATGAATGGATCAGAGAGTACTAAGGTTTGGAAACTCTTGTTACATAGTATCCAGTTCCTCATAGAAAGGTCATACCAATTTCACACTCCCTAGAGGTGAAGGAAGGTGCCTCTCATTTCTCCTTCAGTAGCGACAAAAACGTTATTTAAAAGAACTTTGTCAATTTTACAGGCTAAATTGTCTCCATTTTGATTCATATTTCTATGACTGGTAATGTGGATGAGCTTTTGAAATATGTTTACCGTCCCTGTATATTTCTCTTCTGGGATTTGTGTCTTCCTGTGTTTGCCACTATTTATACCGGAATGTTAATATTTTATTCTTAGCGTGCTAAGGACATTAACTGTCTGTCAGGTCGGCTTCAAATTGTTTTCCCCCCATCTTTCTGCAAGTTCTGATGGACCCATGCCCCTGTGGGCATTATTTGGGGACCTTGATAGAGACTTTCATTTTAGTGTTTTGTTGTTTTGTTTTTGATTTGGGGTTTTTAAATTATTAATATATAATGTATTATTTGCCCCAGGGATACAGGTCTGTGAATCATCAGGTTTTCACAATTCACAGCACTCACCAGCATATACTCTCCCCAATGTCCATCACCCAACCACCCTATCACTACCCCCCCAACCCCAGCAACCCTCAGTTTGTTTTGTGAGATTAAGAGTCTCTTATGGGTTGTCCCCCCCCCATTCCATCTTGAAAAACTTTCGTTTTAATATTTTGTCATTCTGGTTTTTCCCATTGCTTTTAAAAGTTGGTTTTGGTGATTCTTTGTGTTTGTTTTGTTTTGTTTTGATGATTCTTGATGCACAATTTTATCTTCATGCTGTTCCCTGGTGGTTATTTTATTATTATGTTAAAAAAAAAAAAGTCTTTCTCGCTTGAGCTCAATTTATTATTCATCTGTATTTTATCTTAATGTTTTAACACTTTGATTTTTACATTTTACTTTTAACCTAGTTATCACTTGTTTTTGTGGAGTCGTGAAGAAGGATCTATCTTGATTGCTTTAATACACAGGAATTATTCCCACGGTCATTGTGAAACAGATCATTTCTTCCCACCAGTTCACATCACCTACTATGAGGTCAAGTGTTGCGGCGAGGAGCTCCAGCTGTGGAGTCAGGCTGCCAGGGTCACCAGGCTCCACCATCCACTGGCTGTGTGATCACCTGAAAGTCACTAAACCTCTCTGTGTCTCACTCTCCTCTTCTATAAAATGAGGATATTAATAGTGCCTATTATGAGATAGTCCTGGCATTGCATATTAGGTTGAACCCTAGGAGATCGGTGTTTTTATAGGTTAAACCATCGAATATCATTACCTTATGTGAATCAGTTTAATAAATGTTAACTTTATTCCTGGAGTTGTATTTCTCCAGCAGTCCTAATGCAGGTTTGCACTGTTCTATTTACTACAGTTTTTATAAATAGACTTCATTTCTTTTGATTGGTTTAGGTTTACAGGGGGAGAAAAAGGAGTAGGAAATATAATTATTTATTATGGGGGTTTTTTTTTTTGAAAGATTTATTTATTTATTTTAGAGAGCAAGAGCATGACCAGGGAGAGGGGCAGAGAGAGAGAGAGAGAGAGAGAAGCAGACTCCGGGCTTGATCTCAGGACCCTGAGATCATGACCTGAGCTGAAATCAAGAGTCAGACGCTTAACAGATTGAGCCACCCCAGAGCCCCAATTTATTACAGTTTTGTAATATATTTTAACCCAGTAGAGCAAGTTTGTCCTCATTTTATTTTTTTTAAAGATTTTATTTATTTGTTTGTCATAAAGAGAGCACAAGCAGGCAGAGCGGCATGCAGAGAGAGAAGCAGCCTCCCAGCTGGACAAGGAGACTGATGCAGGACTCGATCCCAGGACCCTGGGATCATGTGTGCTCATTTTAAAGAAGATGTTCTTATCTATTTGTTCTTCCAGGTAACACAGAAGTTTAAAATCATTAATTTCCCAAGAAGTTCCATTGAGAGTTTTCATTAGAACTATTTTTACATTACAAATGACTTAGAAAAGAACCCACATTGTTAGATTTTTTTTCAGGTTTCCCATCCAGGACTATGATTTGATGTTACTTATTAAAGTTTCTTTTTAAGTTTTTCAGTGAACTTTTAATTTATCCCCCACAGAACTCTCACACATTTTCTGTTACTTTTATTTTTAGGCATTTCATACTTTGTTATTTTTGCAAATGGAAATTTTCCTTTTTACTTTCCAGCTTGTAATTATTGGCACACAGAAAAACATTTTTGTAATATATTTCTGTTGTATCCCATCACCTTATTTACTATCTCATTTTCAACATAGCACTTGCAATAGATTGTTTTTTTAATTTCTGGTATCGAATCATAACATCTTCAAATAATGGCAATGTTTTAAAAAAATCTTTCCTCTTTCCAAGTGTTAAAAAAATCTTGTTTCTGGGGCGCCTCGGTGGTGCAGTTGGTTGAGTGACCGACTCTTGGTTTCAGCTCAGGTCGTGATCTCAGGATCATGACTTTAGGGTCATGATCTCAGGGTCGTGGGATCAAGCCCCATGTGGGGCTTCCACATAGAGTCGGCTTAAGATTCTCTCTCCCTAAAAATAAAAAACACACACACAAAAACAACTCTCTTCCTCTCCCTCTGCTCTCCCCTAAAATAAATAAATATTATTTAAAAAAATCTTGCCTTTAAAAAAAAAAATCTTATTCCTAATTTATTTATTTATTAAAATGTCCAGAACTGGAACACCTGGGTGGTTCAGTCGGTTGAGCAACTGCTTTGGGCTCAGGTCATGATTCCGGTGTCCTGGGATCAAGCCCCACCTCAGTCTCCTTGTTGAGTGAGGAGCTTGCTTCTCCCTCTGCCTGCCCTCCCCCTGCTTGTGTTCTCTCTCTCTTTGACAAATAAATAAATAAATAAATAAATAAATAAATAAATAAATAAAATCTTTTAAAAATAATAAATAAAATGTCCAAACCTTTGAGATCATTAAATTAAAAAAAAAATCCTGCATTCTAGTTTTTACCTATTTTAATGAGAATGCCTTTATTGTTGAAATGGGAAAAAATGGTGTTGACAGTTACATTTTTATAGTTTTGTGTTGTATGAATTATTCTGCTCCTGGTTTGCCTTGAATTTCCTTTCACTAATGATAACTGAATTTTAAATGATGACTGTGCAAGATCTATTAAGGAGATCATATATTTCCTAAATTTTCCTATAGATTTTGGCATATGAAAGAATCGGTTCTTGGTGCACTTGGTTTCAGTTCAGGCCATGATCTTGTGGTTGTGGGATCGAGCCCCCCATGAGATTCTGCTGCGCTCTGCGTGGAGTCTTGCTTCAGATCTCTCCATCTTCCTCCTGCTCACTCTCTCTCTTCCTCTCAAATAAATAAATAAGTAAATCTGAAGAGGAAAAAAAAAAAACAGTCAGCAACAATTGTTTCTGTCCCATTTCTGCATGAGAAGACTGAGGCCCTTAAAGGGATTGCCTGGGCGGGCTGGCAGAGGCTGAGGCCAGTCTGTGGGCCAGGCCATTGCTCTTCCCATCCCCCACCCTCACCAGCTGAGGAACTTGCCATTTTACAGATGGAGACACTGACCAGCTCGTGGGACAAGCAAGTTGCCCAGAGCAGCACAGATGCCAGGACTGAACTCTTGGGTCTACTGATCTGATCTATTTGTGTGTATTGACTTGTGTTGGATTACTTGTGTGATCCTGTCTAGGACAAGCCCCCTTCCTCACCTCAGTTTCCCCATCTGACCTTATTTCTTTTCTGTGAACACTCAATCCAGGGGCCAGGAGAGTGCCTGAAAGGGACAATTCTGAATCCCTCTGGCTTTTTTCCTCCTCCCCCGATTTTCACCAAACCATCTGATCTGTTGCTAGCCCTCTACCCCGAAGGCATCCACCTGCAGCCAACCCAGAGCTGAAGGCTGAGACCAAAATGGCTCCAAGAATTCCAGGTCAGTGACTGGGTTTGCCTGCCCCAAGTAGGCTCCAACCTACATTTCCAAGTGGAGGAAAGAAGAACTATCCTTTATCTGGAAGCAGTGAGCTTGGGAGGTTGGTTACCTGAGGGGGCAGAGGGCCATGGGACAGTACCCTCTGCACAAGGGTTTACAGTATCGTGCACAGACAGTCCCTGCCCCCTGCCAGTATATTCCCAGGGCATTGTTCTGGGGAAGAATGAGACCCAATGAGCAGGAGCGACACCCTGACTGTGTGGACATTCAGAGGGTTTCTCCATGGGGGCTTCCTGGAGGAGGTGGCCCTCTGGAGGAACCTGGTTTGGGCAGCAAGGATTCCATGCAGAGGGAACCATCTGTGCGTGAAGACGGTGAGCCACAAAGCTGCTTCTAATGTATGTGTCTACTTCACCATCCCCCTCTGAAAAATAATTGTACTCAATCCAAAGCAAACAAAAGCACAGCCCAGATTTTAAATTGGAGAGACTGCCTCAGATTTTGTTTACTTGTCCCGATTTACATTCTTTCCCGGCCCCAACAAGACTACTTCCTTGCCCTGGCACTGTCGGACTTTGCACTGAGATTGGGGCGGGATGGGGGGGTGGATTGTGGGGGAGAAGTTAGGGGGTGGAGGGAGGGTGGGGGCGCCCCATATGCAAGGGGAAGAGGCTCCACACTTACTGGGGCAGGGGGCTTTAATGTGAGGCGGAGCCGGTGTGAGGAAACGCCCCCCAGAGCGTCCCTTCTCCACCGACAGCCTGGAGGCGACTGGTGGGTCGCCCAGTCTCCCCTCGGAGAACGCGGTCCCGTTGGTGTCCGAGGCTGGCGCGCCCTCTCGCGGCCCTGTGGGGCACTGCGCCGGCTGAGCCTTAAGCGTCCTCGAGGGGCTGTTAGTTCCTGGAGACAGCTGTCCCTTGCAGCATATTTAAGGGCCCTGAGGAGCACGACCCACCGTCCCCTGCAGAGAGTGTCCCTACTTCGATGCCTCTGCAGCTCAACTACAGAATGCCCTAGTCAGCCCTACCGACGGCTTCAAATGCCCCTTCCCCTTTTCAAACATTTCTCTCCTGTCCCCTCCCTGCTGTGTTTCCTCTCCCCATGTCCCAGCCTTAGCAAAGCCTCACTGCCCTGTGAATGACTGGTTTTTACTCCCTTCACCTGTAGCTTAACGGGATATTTCACATCTTTCTTCCTGGGTCAAATTGCCTGGGTCTGAATGGTGGCTATGACACTTAAAAATCCAAGTTGGGGTCACTGATGAATTACTCTTCTTGTGCCTGGCTTCCCCATCTGTGGAATGGGGATCATTGTAGCACCAATGTCACAGATTTGGTATAAGATAAATGAGCTATTATAAGTGCAGCAGATCTGTGTCCCCCCACATTCTGTGATGTCTCTCCTTTTCCTGGTTCTCCTGTCTTCACTCTCCCCAGGGAGCACCTGCTTCTCTTTGTTGCAGAGCTGGGCTGGTCTTCTGGAACCTGCCCAACCCCACAAGCAGCAGCCTAGAAGGGCCCCTAGTCAGGGGATCTCTTTGCTGGTGTTAATCAAGGTCCTCCAGAAAAACAGGGTCAATAGTGTGTACCTTTTTAATGTGTATATACACGTACACACACACACACCAAGGAACTGGATCGTGTGGTTATAGAGGCTGATGAGTAGTCCCAAGATCTACAGTCAGTAAGCTGGAGACCTGTAAGCTGATGGTATATTTCCAGCCCAAGTGCAGAGGCCTGAGCCCCAGGAAAGCTGCTGTTCCAGTTCCAGTCTAAACCTAGGGAGAGAAAATGATGTCCGACCTTGAAGGTAGTCAGGGGGGAGGAGTTCCCTCTTACACAAAGGTGGGTTGACCTTTTGTTCTATTCAGGCCTTCAACTGATTGGATAAAGCCCACCCCTGTTGGGAGAGCAATCTGCTTTACTCAGTCTAGGATTTAAATATTAATCTCCTCCAAAAATACTCCCACAGAAATGCCCAGATTAATGTTTAACCAAATATCTGAACAGCTGTGGCCAGGGGGCACCGATGAACCTTCACTGACCCCAAGGACTCGAGGCAAGTAACAACAGACCTACAGACCACTGGGCAACAGGAAGACAGACCCTCTAGCCTGCCTCTGTGCTTGTGTCGGCTCCCTCCCTGCTCCGTTCCACTTTCTCACTCCCTCACAGGCTTCCCCTGGACTGGCTTCCTCATACATTACTTTCATATGCTTCTTCGCAGGGGTGCTTTGTGGGGCAGAGGCGGGGCAACCCATGAAAACACGTAAAGCACTTAGACAAATATCAGGTACATAGTGGGCATGCAAATGTTTTATGATTAATACGATTATTGTAGCTATTCCAGATGCTTGGAGGCCTTGTCTGCATACCAGGGCTCTACTCTGACCGCTGTCCCCTTCCCAAAGCCTGGTTCTGAACTGGGAGCTTCTCACCATCTCTCCAAGCCTGACATCCAGCCTTTGTATGGACTTGCACAATTACAGATCAACCAATTCATCCTCCCTCGACCATCCCCCCACCCCCACCCCTGCCAGTGCAGGAATTCTCTCTACAACATCCCTGAGTCTCTGTCTTTCCACCTTGGCCACAACACCTCTTATGGCTAGAATAGTCCATTCCTCTTCCCAGGACCCTCAGAATAAACTGTTATTGGGGGGGGGGGGGTGGAAATAAAGCTGGACAGGAGCAATGCCTGCAAATTCACGGTAAAAAAAAAGTGAAAAAGAAAAAATTGCATATTTTGCTGCTCATGTTCTGGGCACACAAGAACACACAATGAGCTTAGTTCACCACACGGCCTTTCCAGAGCACTTCATTGTGTATAATGTGAAAGAGCCTGGCTGATAACAGGATTGTGTGGCCCTAATTAGATAGATAATTATTTGTACGTGGACATGTTTCATGAGTGGGGCTTGGTGAATAGGAGCCATAAGTACATATATTAGGAAACGATTCCATTAAAAATGAACTTCAGGCAACCGAAAAGCTTCTGATGGGTTATGAGCCATTTAAAAAGATTTTTGTAGCTAAAGTGTTATTGGCTGGTCCCACCTTTTACTGAAAGGCTTTAAAAATGTAATCAAAACATCGGAAATTATAATGTAAATCAATGGGGGAAAGGCACTCCGTTCAGAAAGATTCAGTTTTTCTGTAGTTTCTCCTGAACTCAGCTGTGACGTGAATTGGTTTATTTTGTGTACATCGATAGAAAATGAGGATCATTATAAAGAAGCATTTTAGTGAATTCAAAGTGCTGTAGATACCCATTGAATAAAGGCACTCAGTTATTTGTACCTTTGGAAAATGGGCTGAGTTTTCCAGAAGAAAATCTGAAATGAACACAAGATACTAGTACTCTCCTGCAACAAATGATCAAATTTTGTCAAGTTGAATATCATTCCCTGATATTTTTTTCACATATCCACCTGACCTTCATGTGTCCCCAGCCCTGGCCTGGTAAACCATCTGCCCCAAAAAAGGAATATCCAAAGTTTGCTCGTTATTTATGTCATAGACAACCATCCGTTGCATGAAATGGGTGTCTGGTCCAAGAATCATCCAAGAGCAAGACTCCTGAACTGTGAGGTGTGAGTCTTTAAAATTTTCTTTTAAGACAGATTTGTTGTATACACATATATGCATGTGATGTGTGTATACACATATATGCACGGGTGTGTCTTACACATTTTATACTGTAAAGACATATACCAAACGTAACAGAGATTTTCTTTGGTGTAATCTTTAAAATGTCAATTTTAAAAAATAGTTCAGATGTGCAGAATACTTTCCTATTCACTTAGGAATTACTTTGGGTCTCAGTGAAGTTTCTAACAAGGGATCCTATCTGCTTTTCGTTCTTTATAGTTTTCTAACAAGCTTATTTTAGACTATTTACTTCTAAGTATCAATTTCGTTTCACTGTGTCAGTTTTGGCCAATAAAATTGACGTTATTGATTCATTCTAAATATTTCTGATTTTTCTAGTGCGTTTTCCTTGTTAATCCTTGAGTTGCTTCTCATTTTATTCCATTTTGACCAGAAAAATGTAGTCTGTAAATGAATTCTTTAGACTCTGGTAAAATATCCTCTGTAGCCCAATATATGGTCAAGTTTGGGAAGGGTCTTATCCGGGCTTGAAAAAAAAAATCATGTGCTCTCTGACACACTGTCTCTGGTATAGAAAGTGCCCCCATGCCCACCTCCGTGCAGATGTTCATTCATTTATGCTCATCTGAATTCCATTTATTATCCTTTCAATCTACTTAATCTGTATCTCTAATCTGTTCTGAGAGATGTGACAAAAACTCTGATTGTGTGCCTATTTCTGTTTGTAATTGTGTTGTTTATTTACTGCGTTCTACACTTTGAAATTACACTTCTAGGAACATACCGGCCGATATCTTGTATCTTCTTGGTGGACTGTTCCTCCAATTGATGTGAAATATCCCTCTTGTCTTTTTTACTGCTTTTCTCATAAAATCCTATTTTGTGCAGTGCCTGGATGCCTCAGTGGGTTAAGCCTCTGCCTTAGGCTCAGGTCATGATCTCAGGGTCCTGGGATCAAGCCCCACATTAGGCTCTCTGCTCAACTTCCCCCTCTCTCTGCCTACTTGTGATCTCTCTGTCAAATAAACAAATAAAATCTTTTAAAAAAAAAAACACCAGGGGCGCCTGGGTGGCTCAGTGGGTTAAAGCCTCTGCCTTCGGCTCAGGTCATGATTCCAGGATCCTGGGATCGAGCCCCGCATCGGGCTCTGTGCTCGGCAGAGAGCCTGCTTCCTCCTCCTCTCTCTCTCTCTCTCTCTCTGCTTCTCTGCCTATTTGTGATCTCTGTGTGTCAAAATAAATCAATAAAATCTTTAAAAAAAAAAACACCAAAAAAATCCTATTTTGTCTGATATTACACTGCTGTGCCATCTTGTTAGCATTAGCCTGGCTTTTATCCCTTTCATTTTAACCTTCTGGTATTCCTTGATTCATGTATGTTTCACATAAACAGCATAAAGCTAGACTTCATGTGACTGTTGCTTTTGCTCCTATCTGAAAATCTCTGTGCGTATAGATTAGATGACTCTTGGGTGACCATGATGTATATATTTTTATTATGATGGCCATTACACTGGATTTATTTCTACCATTTTATTCTGGCCTTTCTATTTACCTGCTTCCTCTTTGCTTATTTTTTTTCTCCTTCCCTGACTTCTGTGAGATTGCACATGTTTTCTTGACTCCTTTCTTCACCCTACCTATTTGGAGAACACATACTTTCATTCATTTAATAGTTATCTTTATAATATAGACTTCTCACTTTCTCATATTTGTCACTAAAATCCATATCAGGATCTTCTTCTTAAATGAAATACATAATTTTCAGTTCTTTAAATGTCTTTATTAAGCTTTCTCTTAACTACCATGTCATTCTTATCTAAGATTTTAGTTCTGACTTCTCTTAGAATACAAGTTATTATCAAAGCACCGGGGTGGCTCCGTCAGTTGAGCATCCAACTCTTGATTTTGACTGAGGTCATGATCTCAGGGTTGTGAGATCGAGCCCCACCTCGGGCTCCGGGCTGAGTGTGGAGCCTGCTTAAGATTCTCTCTCTTCTCCCTCTGCCCATCCCCACCGCAGGCATACTCATGCTTTCTCTCTCAAATAAATAAATATATCTGTAAAGAAAAAACACAAATTATTATCTCATACAAATCACCATTATGACTGTGTCTTTTATTATACCATGGTAATTATTGTAATTTAGAGAGACTATTTACCACATTTCATCAATTACACATAAGACACACGGCCATAAACATCCAATTGTTTACTCAAAGGATCCTGGATGATGTGAGTTTTCCTATCTCAGAACATCATCTGCCTTTCCATTGGTCCCAGTCTTCTTTATACAACTCAGAAGCATCATGGGGTCTTGTTTCCAGAGTTCTCTCCTCTTCAACTAAAGTCTAATATTTTCATCTTTTTTATTGATGTGGTGAAAGGGCCCCTTCTCCTATATCCTCCCATTGCTGTTGAGAGGCTATTTTATTCTATATGTTAATTTTCTATCTGCCACTTTAGTGATTTCCCTGCTTCTATGATATTCTTTCATTTGATTTTCTTGGGTTCTCTGGGTATGCAATGGTATATCATCTTGAAGATAAGGATGATTTTACCTACTCCTTTCTAATTCTTAAATTCCTGAAATCATTCTCTTATCTAATTGCATTGACCTCCAAAAGAACATTAAATAATATGACACTGGGAGAAAGGTTATCTCCTCATGATATAGAAAGGATGCTTCTAGTGTTTTCCCATGAAGCCTAATGCTCATGTCTGGGTTGAGATGGATGTGTTTTATCTTATTAAAGATGTGCCCAGCTGTTTGTTTTTTTTACTCAATATTAAGTAGCAGGTTGATTCTTGATTTAAAATACATACTTTTGGGTGGCTCACTGGGTTAAGCCTCTGCCTTCAGCTTGAGTCATGATCTCAGGGTCCTGGGATTGAGCCCCACATCCCGCTCTCTGCTCAGCGGGGACCCTGTTTCTCCCCGCCCCCCCACCCCCCACCGCCTGTCTCTGCCTACTTGTGATTTCTCTCTCTGTCAAATAAATAAATAAATAAAATCTTTAAAATACACACTTTCTATGTGGTTGGAAAAGAACCCATCATGCCTGTTTCATCAGAACTTTGGCTTTGGGACTTGTTAAACCTTAGCTCAATATCCATCTACCAGCTGTAAGATCTTCATAATCTTATTGAATCTCAGGTAACTCATTGATAATCCCTCCCTCATAGAATTCTGAGAAGTTTAATTGAGAATGAGTATAAAACACTAGCACAGTGTCTGACACACAGTAAATGCTCAGGAAGGGGTGATTGCTTCAATTCTCGTGATCAAGGCAGACCCCTCTGAGGTTTCTTCTTAAGGTGATTGTGATAATTTACTTGTCTAAGACATAAACTCTATTCGGTTAAAAACATATTACATAAATATTAATACATATAATAACTATTAATAATTAATAAAATATATTTTTATTTCTATGGTTCCAAATTTGAGCAATTTTTTAGATCGGTCTCACCCAGGTTAAATTTGGAAATTTAAAACACATTTACATCAACATTTATGGTGTTGATTTCCGGGGGGGTGTGGGGGTGGAGGGAGGGTGGGTGGGGAACCATGAGCTCTTGATGGATTCCAGACCACCTTGGAATATGTTGACCCTGCACTGCTTTTACTCAGCACAAGGGGGCAGCATTGCAAAAGAAACCTGAGCAAGGCTTCCCAGCAGCTCCGGGAATGTTCAGGACTTAAAAGCCTTGGGTGTTACACGCAAACAGTGAATCCTGGAACGCTCCATCAAAAACTAATGATGTACTTAATGGTAACTAACATAACATTTTTTTTTAAAAACCCTACTAATTTTGGAAGTAGTCTCTACCATTCCAGTCTTTTTCAGAAACCTGTTTACAAAATGGGTGGGTATATAAAAATCACATAGTAAACCCTCCACAAATGGTAAGCCCCTCACCTCGTCCATGTTTTTAGTCAAGTGTTGCTCTGTACCCCCTCCCCCAACTCCACTCCCTGCACCTAACCCTCCTTACCGTGGCTTCTTGCCGGTACCCCTGATAAGTCCAACATATTCGATGATTTACTGATTTATTGTGTTTGTGATTTACGGGATTCTCCCAGTTCCCCCGTCTAGAACGTAAGCTCTACAGAGATACAGTTTGTTCCAAGTGCCTAGAAGAGTGTCTGGCCCAAAGTCGATGCCCAGTAAGTGTTTGTTGGTTGACTGATGGCTGGGTGGTGCTGATGTTGGTGATACGGATGCTGCTGGTGCTGATGGGGATGGGTGTGGTGGGATGATGGTGAGGGTGGTGGCTGGGGAGAGGGATTGGAAGCAGTGAGGGGGTGGCGCTGGGGTGGCAATGATGGTGGGAGGGGTACTGGAGGTGGGGGGAGGCAGGTGACCGTGGTTGAGGCAGTGATGGTGTAGCAGTCGTCATGATGATTACCATGTTGAGATTGGTCAGCGTCTCCTGAGAAGTTAGAATCTAAGCCTGAGGAGGGATGAGGATTTCCAGAGTCCGTCACATGAAAATGCTTTGTCTCTTGGTGTATAATACACCCTGCAAAATTGGGTTGGCCTTCCAGAACTCCACACCAGAACACAGAGAAGTCCCCACTTGGCTCTCTTCCCCCATCCAAGCATGGAGGGGCCCCTCATGTGTATGCTCCTGGACATCTCGATCCTCATGCTGGACCTCTAGCGACACGCTCCTCAGAAAGCTGACCCTTGGCACCCCCCCCCCCCCACACACACACAGGGCTGTCAGCGGGGCAGTGCAGCGCCCCCGGGAGGACAAGCCTGGAAGGCGTGCTTAGGGCTTCCCGGTTGGGACTCCCTGCATCCAGGTACCCAGAAGGTGGGCAGAAGCAAGAACATAAGCTCTGACAGATGCCATCTGCCAGATGGACTCCTGGCTCTGGGGCAGAGTGTGGCTGGGGAGGGCAGAGAAGAGCCTCCAAAGCCCACAGCCTGGGGTCAGGGGCCCTCTTCTCCTGGCTTCCCTTGGAACCATTGTTGTTCCACGGGACTCACAAAATGCATCTCTGTTCAAAGAAACTCTGAAGAATGAAGTCACAGTGCGATCCAGTACAGCTGGTGGATGGAGAAGGACGAACTGTTGGCATGAGCTGACAGAGCTGTCCCAAACATCTGGGGAAATCCTATCCACGCACTCCCCAACCCACACACACGTGCACACACACTCATGCACATATACACACGACCTTTCTCCAGCTGGCACCAAGGGAAAGAACGCCTGGCCTCCATGGAGACCTCCTTTGTCCTTGCCTCCTGCCCCGGCACATTTTCTCATAAATGCAAAGCACTGTGCTTGGGGTCCCCTTCCTTCTCTCCCTCTCCCTCAGCAATCCCTTCACATTCAAACCTGAACTGTTCCCGATCACCACATCTGCGTGTCTCCCCGGTTCCCAGCCTAAACTTCCCACCGTGCCCACCAGGTCGTTGGAGACCTACTTCTCATCCCAGTGAGCTCAACCCCTTTCTCCCCAAACACCAGGTCCTGGCCTGCCCAGAATGGCTGTGGCCCATGGCTCTACCCCATCCCTTTTCTTAGGTTCAGAACTCATCCTAGACAGAGCCGATGGCTACACAATACTGTGAGTGTACTGAGTGCCCCTGAAATGTACAAATGGTTCTGTTATGTGAATTTCATCTTAATAATTTTTTTTTCTTTTTTTTTTTTTTTTTTTTTACTTTTGTGGCCTCCCTGCTCCCAGAAAGGCATGGAGGGGAATGCCTTGACCTTGGCTGGAGCCTGGGGGGCCGGAGCCATGGCCCTGGATGAACTCTGTCTGTGAGGCCCTCATGAAGGTCCCACGGCAAGCTCTTGACAGTGGGTACCCATGCCAGTGGGGGTGGGTGTCTTGCAAAATGCATTCGGGGACTTCTCCCAGGGCCCCCCACCAAGCCCAGATGGCCCTCTTGGGATGGTGTGGCCCTTTTCCACTTCTGTCTGTCATAAGTGGGCATGCGCCCCTTGCTTTAAATGAGCAGTGCTCACGGGACCTGAAGTCTTGTGTCTTGTCCCACGCAAACTCCAAACTCCCTCCAACTTTCTCAACATCCCCAGACTCTGGACACAGAGAAGCTGCCAAAGATTTCTTCTTGAGACACGGAGGCGTGAACTCAGTGTCTTTATTATCAGACCTTGCCGTTCTTCTGGGCGTTCGGTGCTCCTCCCAAAGGCAACATGAACTTGGGTTACATCACCCCACCGAGCTGACTTTCCCAGGGCCGTGCCAGTGGTCACTGTTGCCCCGTTGTTCTTTCTGGCCCTCTCAGCTGTGCAAGGAGACCGTATCTCAGCTCTGACTCTCTGAGATAAAGGTAGAATGGACACCTTATCTCCGTCCCACTCCCTCCCTCGCTGTCCTTCTGGGAACAGGCCCCCAGGGAACACAATCGATTTACTTGCCTGCCTGACACATTGCAAAAACCATCTCTGCGTGTGTGTGGATGCAGTGTCTGTGAGGTAGCATGATGCTGTGTTCCGATACTCCGTCCTCTCTATCACTGGGCTCAGAAGTCGCCCATCACCGGGCCCATGGCCTGAAGAATGATGATAAAACCAGGTCCGTGTCCAAGGGTCATGTTTGACTGCAAGGGCATGGCCCTCCTTCTGCCACGTTCTGGGTCTTTGAGTCTTTGTCTAATTCAGCCAGTGGATGCTGGTTTTTTGATTTTGTTTTGTTTTGTTTTAGTTCTGAGTAATGGTTCCCATAACATCCGTGATGCCAGCCCAGGACATCAATCAGGGCAAAAGAATCACCTGGAAGGCTTGTTAAAACACAGACTCCTGGGTTCCACCCCCAGAAATTCAGATACAGTTGGCCTAGGACCGGACTTCGGAGTGTCCATCACTGGAGCTCCAAGGCGATGAGGAGGCCGGGCCTCCATCCACACACTGAGCAACATGGCACTAGAACAAGCAAAGACACTAGGCTCCACCCATTCCCCAAGACCCTGCGCTGTGATGGACATGAGCTATGTACTTATGACTGGGATGACCCATCTCGTACATGACTTGTCCAAGGCTCCAAAGCTAGGAAGTGGTGGAATTGGGGAAAAATCCTTGTCTTCCTGAACTAGCACCTGTCACCACCATCACCAACCCCAGGTATGACCGGCCCTTCCACACACTCGTGAGATGCTGGCAAACACCCTTCAGTGATCTCTTTTGCCCAAGCCTCCCCAATTCCATGCAACCTGCGGTGAAGACAACATTCTCCCTTTCTCTTAATTGCAGTAAAATCTACCCAAAATGTTCGTAATATAAAATTTGTAATGTCAGGTGTACCCTCTTAAACCATTTTTAAGTGCAGGTCCAGGAGCTTAAGGGACATGGACAGGGCTGTGCAATTACCAACACCACCCAGCTCCAAAACTCTGTCTGTCTTACAAAACTGAAACTGTGCCCACCAAATAGTCACACCCCCATTCCCCACTGCCCTCAGCCATTGGCACCCACCATTCTGCTTTCCGTCACCCACTCTCAGTTCCTCATCTAAGTGGAATCACATTGTACGTGCCCTTCTGTGACTGGTTTATGTCACTTAACATCATGTCTTCGAGGGTCACCCATGTTGTAGCAGGAGTCAGAGTTTCCTTCCTTTTTAACACTGACTGATATGCCATTGTACGTATATACGTATATTTGTTTCTCTGTTCAGCCATAGGGAGACATTCGGATAGCTTCTACCTTTAGTTATTGTGAATAACGCTTCTCTGAATAGGGGTATACGAATGTCTCTTCAAGTCCCAGCCTTCGATGATTTGGGGTGCATACCCAGAGATGGGATTATTACTGGATCATACTGTAATTCCATTTCTCATTTTTTGAGACCCACCCTGCCGTTTCCCACAGAGACTCTACCATTTCGCCTTCCCAGCAGCAATGCAAAGGGCCCAACCTGCCCACCCCCTCAACAACGCTTCTTATTTTCTGAGTTGTTTGTTTGTTTTAGTAAAAGCCATCCTAATTGGTGCAGAGTCGTCCAGGATAGCATTCTTAAACTCTGGCTAGCCAGTCATTTGCTGCTCGGGTTCCAGGTGTATGGACAGCCCAGGGCAGGGGCAGCCAGCACTCACAGATGACCTAGGCCAGCTCCTGCATGGCAGAACCTACTAACAGAGCTGAGGCAGCAACAGAAGCAGCTGTGATGTGGAGGAAGGTATCTGGGGCCATAGGCCGAGGCTCAGGAAGAGATGGCGAGGGCAGAGGAGGGTAGGTTGCTCCTGCCTTCCTGGGAGGAACATCAGGGAAGTCTTCCTGGAGGCAGTGACATCTCAGACAGGCTTCAAAGGGTGAGCAGGGCTGGGCTGGGATAGTGGGACGATGGGCATCCTGGGCACAGAGCTGGTGTTAACAAAGGCTAAAAGTGGATGACTCTCAAGGAAGGATGTGGGGGGTGACCAGGAGACATTTTGGTCAAAACACTGAAAGCAGCAGGGGTGGTAGGAGGAGCTGATGTCAGATGGCCAAATTGAGACCAGCCCATAGGGGTCTTGAGGTAGTGTGTGCTGCGCTTCATGGGCACTGAGGAGCCATCGAATGTTCTGGAGCAAGACAGTGCACTGTAGTGGCTGTGCATGTCACTGCCTGGATTCAAACCCCAGCCCCGCCACCATGAACTGTGTAATTGAGGACAAGTTGCCACACCTCTCAGAGCCTGCTTCCCTGTCTGCAGAGTGGGGTGATGACCGTCCAATCCCCGGGTAGTTGCTCTGGGAACTGATCTGGTGAAGCTCTCACCATGGGGTCTGACGCCGAGTGTTAGGTAAGAAGCAGCTTTCATTGACTCCATTTGAGCTCTGGCTTATGAAAAATAGTTTGGCACCACTATGCGAGTTTAGATGGAGTTGAGAAAATAGGAGGCTCTAAACCCAAAATCCAGGAGTGACGGACACCAGTGGGGACAGTGCCTGATTCAGCCACTGGAGCTGAGACCTGAGGGAAGAGAGGTGAGGGAGGAGGCACAGGCTTAGTCTGAAGTTTGGGCTGGGCAGAGGTTTGAGTGGAGGTGGGGCAAGGGAAAGAGGGGGTGTTGAGTCTAGTGACTAGAGGGCGAGTGGCACTGTGTGGATAATTCAGGATGATGGTGCTGGCGGCTTGGGGCAGGCTGTGCGCTCTCTGGGGCCCTGTAAGAAAGGGTCATCAGGAAGCTATAAATGTGAGGGTGCACTTGGAGCTCA
Source organism: Enhydra lutris kenyoni (assembly GCF_002288905.1). Lineage (NCBI taxonomy): Eukaryota > Metazoa > Chordata > Mammalia > Carnivora > Mustelidae > Enhydra > Enhydra lutris. The sequence goes on from NW_019154090.1 coordinate 30,495,381, forward strand.
AGAAAAAAGGTGGGGCTGAAGGTTGGGCTTCGAGGAAATATCACTCAGCCAAGAAAACGAAAGCTCCAAGGTCCAGGACAGATTTCAAATGGGAGAAGATTGCAAGCAGACAGAAGAGAGGAGGGGAGAAGAGAAGAGAAGGGAGAGAAGGCCAAGAACAGTTTCCAGGGTGGTGATGAAAATCAGTGGCTGCACCATCAGACCTGAGTTCGAGTCCTGCTGTGCCATGAACTACCTGTGTGACTTTGGATAGGTTATTGAATGTCTCTGTGCCTCAGTTCCTTAGTCTGTAAGTGGGGAATGACAGTAGAACCTCCTGTACCGGGAGTTAAGAGAATTAAATGAGATAATGCCTCTAAGACACGGACTGCAATGCCCAGCACCAGGGTAGAGCTCAAGCAATGGTGCCTAGTGTTGTGATTTCTAGGAAATCCGAGTTAAATGGACAGGAGAGGGAAGAGGAGCTAGAGTTAGAGGCAGAGGGAGCACAGCTGCTTAGAAAAAGCCAGAAGGCAGTGGGGGAGTGGGAGGTAGGCAGGGGATAGGTGGACAAGCAGGGCTGGTAGGCACACACCTGGTACCAAACAGTGTGGAGGCTTCTAGGAAGGCGGGAACGTGGACAGTTCTTTGGGATCTGGCAATGAACTCATCTCTAGTAATTTTAGAGAAATCAAGGTGATTTTTAAAACAAAAAATAAGTGAGAAAGACAGTTGGAAAGGCAGTTTAGGGTCTCCTCTAGGGAAGGGGGTGGGAGGGAGCAGGCGAGCTTGGCTGCCTGTATTTCATGTTTGCACAGCGGCACAGCCTGGAGGCCTCCCCGGAGGCAGCGTCCAGGGCTAGCTGGGACAGATGCTTCCCGTGGGCAGAGTGAGGGGAGGGCTGTGGCATCTTGGGCCAGAGCGCCACACCCTGCCAGTTCAGGATTACAGTCTGATTGACAAGGGCCTAAAATTCCCATGTTGAGATCACTGCAGGGACTAATTCTGGTTGACGTCTGTCTCCCAAAACAAATAAACCAGAGACATACCAACAAACAAAAGCCTGACCTGCAATAAACAGAATAACATTATGCAAAAACCTCAGGATCTTACACTTCTACAAACGGGTGGGGGACAGAGGAGAGGCATGGGGAGAAGGTACAGTAGGGTAGGGCCAGGCCCAGGCAGGTGGAAGGTGCAGCTGTTGGGATTTTCCAGAAAGACGCCATTCCGACTGCTCACCCGCCAAGAATTTGGGGACCTATAAATAGTAAGTGTTATTTGAGAACCAGCAGAGCCACTCTGGCTATGACAGCCACTGGAGGGAGCTTGCTGAGCGTTTAATCTCGGAAGATGACCTCACCGGAGCCCGCTTAGGGAGTCTTACCATGATGCTTCGAATCATCAGGCAGTGCCAATGAGAGCTAACGGGGGATGACACACAAGCAGCCTGACTCATTATTAAGTCCCCAGACCGGGAGATCGGGCCACAGGGACTGATAACACAACATTCGGGGGTGGCTCATTAAGAAACTGGTGTCGCTTAATCACAACCAAGGAACCAAAGCCAGGCTTCCATCGTGACTGGCAGCGCGGTCTCAAGGCGTCTGTCCCGAGTCTGACAACGTCAGAAGATAGCCGCTCCCACCTCTCCAACCTCTCTTCTCCACTCAAATTTCCCCGAGCCTGGTCAGGCTGGGTGGGGTTGGGGGTGGGGTTGTTGTTCAAGATGTAGCTTGTAGGCTTAATTTCTGGCAGGAAGAGCCTGTGCTGAATACAATGAAACTCTGTCTGGAGAACCAACCCCTCAGGGGCCGATGCCGCCCTCCAGACTGGTGGGGCTAGAGAACTCCTTACAAGGGATGAAAGGGTCTAAACAGAGCCAAGATTTTATTCCTGCCTACAAGACCTCTGGAGTCACTGTATTTCCAAAGAAAGGTCTCATTTCATCAGACTCCAAGGAAGTGGGCTCCAGGTTTCTAGTAAGAGGAGGAAATATCATGTATTTTTTAAAATTGTGTTTGGATCACTGCCGTCTAACTCAATATTTTTCATTTGAAATGACTCTTGCATCTTTCTGCCACTATAGGCTAACAGCTGTGATTTCAGTAAAATGCACCCAGCATGAAGCCTGGAACTCAGTAGGTGCTCATTAAATGCTTTCTTCCGTTTGCCCCAGGTGGCCCTGAGAACGGTCAAATCAGATCCAAGTTGTACAGAAAGGTTTACATTAAAGTAAGGGCTGTGGTCTTGCATTCCACTCTCCAAATTGGACCCCAGAATACCCTAGTTCTGTACCAACTTTAAGAATATCTGTGATGCTTTCAGCTGAATCTTTTTAATTGGAAAAAGTAATAAAATTGTGAGAGATCCCCCACCTTTCAGCAGGGAGTGGCCCCGAAAGGTCAGCCAGCTTCTGGGCATATTGGTTTTTAAAGTGAGGATTCAAAGTGAAAGCGTTTTTGGAAAAAGAATGTAAAGGATGATATAAAGATATGTTCTCTTATTCTTGATGGTGGTTAGGGGAGATATTTTTTTCTGCCCCATTTCTTCATTCGAAGCTATTTTCCAAAAAAGGAAGGCCGAAACTGGTCCATGTGAATCATCTTTAACTAACGAGATAGCCGCTTTATGCCACAACCCCACACTGAGGTACACGTAATGCCACATGGTAAAAAATTCCATCCCAGCCATTTGGCAGGAAGGACCACGTGACCTTGGGAGTTGTACAAGAATCTACGGGCACGGGGTGCCCGGGTGGCTCAGTCAGTTGAGCGCACAACTCTTGATTTCGGCTCAGGTCATGATCTCATGGTTCCCCATGTTTCTCAGCCCTCCGTGCTGAGCTCAGAGCCTGCTTAACATTCTCTGTCTCCCTCTGCACCTCCCCCGCCCCTGCTCACAGGCACGTGCTCGCTCTCTCTCTCTCTCTTAAAAAAAAAAAAAAAAAGTTAATAAATCTAAAAAAAAAAAAAATCATTTGCCTGGCAAACAGAGGGGGTGTCTGTTCTTAGTCTGTCTTAATTATGGGGAGATGCTCATTGCCATGGGGTTCATTCAAAGGCCTGCAGTGGAGACTAGGCACCCAGGTGCCTGCAGCGTAGCCTCCGTGGAGGGCCACAGACCAGCAACCACAACTTTCTGGATCTTGGTCTCAATTCCCTGTCCCACTGTAAGAACATTTGCCTAGACAATGCATCTTGATTTTGTGATTCACAGTGCCCACGTTTCTGTCTCTAGATCCCCAGCACATGCTAGCTAGTTCCTCAGCTGCCTTGATTTCCTAAGTCTGCTGTAACAGAGGAATCCCAAACTGGGTGGCTTAAAACCACAGAAATGTGTTCTTTCATATTTCTAGAAGCCAGATGTTCACAATGAAGTGACGTGTCAGTGAAGTTAGTCCTTGTGAGGACTCTGAGGGAAAATCGGTTTCATGCCTCTGATGACAACCAGAAATCCTTGCTGTCCCATGGCTTATAGAAACCTCATTCCGACCTCTGTCTCTGTATTTATACCAATAGTCCCCTCACCTGGCTGTCTTCCCTCTGTATCTCTGCCCAAATTTCCCTCTTTTATAAGGACACCAGTCATTTGGGATTAGAGGCCCACGCTATACTGGTATGATCTTATCATGATTTCATTACATCTTCAATGACCCTATTTCCGTATAAGGTCCCATTCTGAGGTACTGGGGATAGGACGGCAACATATGTTGGGGGGTTAGGGGTATGCACGGTGATTTGACCCATGACATCAATTTACAATTTCCCTCTCTTGGGCTCTATGTTTTGAAGGATTGTATTTACCAAGCAAAATACATTTAGTGTTTATTCATTTAGTGGATCTTTAAAAATACATTGTGGTCCCCCACATCGACTTCTAGTTCCAAACAAAGATGGCATAGAATCACTTTTCCCTGCTTCTCCCCTCTAAATACAACTACATACCCTGGGAATTATTCAACAGGCAATAAGAAAAGGACTCTGGAAGGTGGGAGGAGGAAGGTAGACTGGCTGGAAGCCTCAAGGTGAAGGACACACATGGCAGAGCGGGAGCCCCAGGAACACCAGAAGAATAGAGAGGAAAATATCATTCAAAGGGCTCAGAAAACGAAACTATCCTCGATCCAAGTGGCCACAAATGTAGACCAGAATCTATGCACCAAACCCACATGGGCTGACAGCTCAAGACTGCTCGCTCAAAGAGAAGACTTAGTATCTAGAGCCTCCTAAAAAGGATCACAATGTCCAGGAGGTAATAAAAAACCTTACCCATCACACCAAGAACCAGGAAAACCACAGTTGGAGTGAGAAAGGACAACCAATGCTGATACTGAGGTGAATCAGATAGGAGCTCCAAGATAAGGATTTTAAAGTAGTCTCCACAGAAACACTTCAGCAACAAATTAGATTCTCCTGAAATAAGTGAAAGCATAGAAAATATCAACAAATAAATAGAAGGTATTTTAAAAAGCCGAAGAGAAATGTTAGAGCTCAGAAACACAAAAACCAAAATTTGAAAATAAATAAAAATGAATACAAAACACCTCACAGGGTGGGCTACATAGTAGAATAGAGACGACAAGTGCAGAATCAGTGAAACTGATGACAGATCATTAGACTATACTCAATTTGAACAATGAAGAGAAAAGGATCCTCCAGGAGCTGTGGTGTTGGGTTGGTGGCTCCGGGAACGCAGGAGGAACAATAGAAATGACTGCCAGGGCCTCCATCTTCCAGCCCCTCCTCCGCCTTCCTCAACCCTTGACTCTCCCGCCAAAAGGATGTATGCCCAGGTCACGTCTCCACAGGTAACCCGATACCTATGCAGGAAACAGAAGTATCAGGAACCCCCCACACCATACCATCTGATCACCAAATACCCTACCATATATGAATGTGAGCCCATGCCCTGCCTTGGCCCCGATAAAAGACCCCCACCGACTCCCTCCCAGTGCGACTTCCCCGACTCCACTTTCCAGAGTCACGGAACCTCACCCGAGAGTATCCACCTCCTCCCGGCACGACTTTCCTGGCTCCCCTTCTCCTGAGCCCTGAAACTTCACCGGGGAGTGCCTTTAATAAATCTTGCCTTGTGCCTACCTCTCCTGGTGTCGTGTTTATCTCGCCTATAAAACCTTACACGTGGGACAATAACAAGATCCATTGTTTATATCACTTAAGTCCCAGGAGAGGAGAAAGAACACGGGACCGAAAAAGTGAAAGAAAAATTTCCCAAATTTGGCACCATACATAAAACCGCAGATCCAGAAAGCTGAGCAAACACCCAACAGGAGAAACCAAATCAAATTCACACCAAGACACATTATAATTAAGCTCCTGAAATCTAAAGACAAAGAAAGAAAAATCTTAGGAACATCAGCAAAGAGTTGCCCATAAAGGAACACAGATTTGAACAAAAGCAGATTTCTCATCAGAAACCATGGAGTCCAGGAGTGGCACATTTTTCCAGCACCGAAAAAAGGACCTGTCAACCACAAACCCTAAGAAGCTGAAACTATACTTTAGAAATACAGGGGAAATAAAGACATTCTCAGGCCAAGAGAAACAAAGAGAATCTGTTGCTAGCAGACCTACTCCTATAGAATGGCTAATGGAAGCCCTTAAAACACAAAAGAAAAGTTATATAATAGAAAGCTAGGATTTCCCAAGAGGAAAAAAGAACAGCAGAATGGGTTAAGGTAGAAGTAAACATAACAGACCATCCTTCATCTCGTGAATTTTTTTTTTAAAGATTTTATTTGTTTGACAGAGAGAGATCACAAGTAGGCAGAGAGGCAGGCAGAGAGAGAGAGAGAGGGAAGCAGGCTCCCCGCTGAGCAGAGAGCCCAATGCAGGGCTCGATCCCAGGACCCTGAGATCATGACCTGAGCCAAAGGCAGAGGCTTTAACCCACTGAGCCACCCAGGCGCCCCCATCTCGTGAATTTTTTAATCATATTTTAAGGTTGAAGCAAAAGTAACATCATCTGATGTATACATACAGAGGAAACATTTAAGACACTTTGATTTTTTAAGTGTGATGAGTGAAAGAATCAAAAGAAAATAAGGCTCCTACATGTCACCTGAAGCCATGAAACACTGACACCAGTCAACTGTGATAAATGATAAATTCCATATGTATACAGGAAGAGTACAGCAACAACGAAGAACACTATATGAAATGAGGTACTAAATATATATGTATTTATAGTTATATATATATACACTACATATATATCAAAGTGGAACTCTAATAAAAGTTCAAATAATCCACAAGAAGACAAGAGAAAGAAATCAGTGTAACAATAAACAAGGAAACAAGGGATAAACAAATTAAACCCTAATGTCAATAATTAGTTTAATGTAGGTGGTCTAAATACATGAATTAAAAAATAAATGGGCAGAGTGGGTTTACCAAACAAACAAACAAACAAACAAAAGAACAACAACAAAAAAGACCCAACTTTATGCTGTCTATAAAACAAAACAAAACTCCCTTCAGACATAATGACCTAGGGAAGTTGAAAGTAAAAGGATAGAAAAAAGATACATCAGGTAAGCATTCTTTTTTTTTTTCCAAAAAGATTTGTGACTATAATAATATCAAAGAAGAAGAGTTCAAAGCAAAGAAAATTACCAGGGACAGAGAGAGACATTATAGTGTGATGAAAGATCAATAAGCAAATGAGAGATAATAATCCTGAGTGTGTAACACACACAGACATACAGATATTCAAAATACATGAAACCAACCTGAAGGAGTTGAAAGGAGAAATAGACACATCTACTGCTATCGTCGGAGAGGTCAACTGTCACCTCCGGTAACTGATAGAACTACTAGAGAGAAAACACCTGAGCAGCACCATCAACCAACAGGATTAAATTGACATTTATAGAATACCCTACTCCCAAAATAGCAGACTACATGTGCTTTTCAAGTGCCTGTAGTATATTCAGCAAAACAGACCACATCCCGGGCTATAAACTAACTTTAACAAGTGCAAAAGAAATGAAACCAGACAGAGTATGTTCTCTGATAATTAAAAAAAAAAAATTATAAAAAAGGAAATCAATAGCAGAAAGCTAAAATGAAAATTTGCAAACACTTGGGTATATATACAACTACTAAGTAACCCATGAATCAGAAAGGAAATCTTAAAGATAAGATAAAATATTCTTAAAGACTATTTCTTTCAAAAATCTTCAAGAAAAAAATGAGGCTGTGTTTAATGAACATGAAATCACAACTTACCAAACTGTGGGGTGCAGCTACAGTGCTGAGAAGGAAATTTATATCATGAAATGCTTATGTAAGAAAAGAGTAAAGGTCTTACATCAGTAATCTAAATACTTACCTCAAGAAAATTAGAAAAAGGAGAGCAAAATAAGCCCAAAGCAAGTAGGAGGAAGGAAAAAATAAAGAACAGAAATTGATGCAACTGAAAAAAGGAAGAGATTAGAGAAAATAAATGGAGGGGGAGGTGTGAGCTGGTTCTTTGAAAAGATAAATTACTAATAATCATTAACATCAGGAATGAAATAAAGAATATCATAACAGATTCTGTAACCAGAATACTATGAACTTTACACTATAAATTTGACAACTTTGAAGAAATAGATCAAAATGCCCCACAAACCACACATTAAGCTCAACCAAGATGAAACAGGTAATCTGACTATTCTTATAACTAGTAAAATTTTGAGTCTATAATTTTAAATCTCCCAAAAAAGAAATCCTAGGCCAAGATGGTTTCACTAGAGAGTTTTACCAAACAGTCAGAGAAGAATTAATACCACTTTTACATGGTATCTTCTAGAAAGTAGAAGAAGATGCTTTCCAATCCATTTGATGAGTCCACTATTACCACCATTAACTAAGACAGCACAATAAAAAAGGAAATAAAACTTAAAAACCAATATTATTCAGACACTGACACAAAGTCCTCAGCAAAATGTTAGCAGACTGAACCCAACAAAGTATAAGAAGGACAATATACCTTGATAAAATGGGATTTTTTTCAGGTATGCAAGGCTGGTTTAATACCTGAAATTAGAACTATGTAATCCAATATATTAACAGCTTAAAGAGGAAAATTCATATGCTCATTTCAGTTGCTGCAGAAAAAGCATTGAAACAAATTCAACACCCATTCATGTTAAAAAAAAAAAAAAATCCTCAGCCAACTAGAATGGGGGGAAAGTCCTCAACCTCATAAAATGCATTACAAAAAATCTACAGCTAGCATCATACTTGATAATGAAACACTGAATGCTTTTCCACAAAGACTGGGAATGAGATGAGAATGTCTACTCTCCCCACTCTTACTCACTGCAATACTGGATCTAAGTTCTGGAGTAAGGTAAGAAAAAAAAGCATACATATTTAAAAGAAGAAATAAAGTTGTCCCTATCTCAGATAAATGTGTAAAATGTCAATAAATCTACAACTAGAACTAATAAGTGAGTTCAGGAAGGTTACAGTTTACAAAATCAATATACAGAAATCATTGTATTTCTTTTTTTTTTAATATTTTATTTACTTATTTTTGAAAGAGAAGAAATGGGGAGAGAGGCAGAGGGAGAGAGAGAATCTCAAGCAGACTCCTTGCTGAGCACAGAGCCCGAGGCAGGGCTCGATCTCACAACCCTGAGATCATGACCTGAGCCAAAATCAAGAATCAGACGCTTAACCAACTGAGTCACCCATGTGTCCCTCCCAAAATCATTATATTTCTGTATATTAATAACAAATAATTGGAAATCAAAATTTAAAATTCAATACCATTTATAACTGCTCCAAAGAAAATAAAGGACTTAGTTATAAATCGAACAAAAGCATGTACAGTATAGATATAATGATAGTGATAAAATGTTGAATCAAAGAACTAAACACTTTAAGAACATACTATATTCATGGATTGAAAGACTCAATATATAGAGATGTCAGTTCCCTCAATTCATCCACAGGTTTAATATATTCCTATCAATCTCAGCAAAGTGTTTGGTATATAAGCACACTTGTTCTGAAATTAAATGGAAAGGGAAAAGCCCTAGACTAGCCAAAACAATTTTGAGAAAGAAGAATAAAATGAAAGGTATCACTGTTCCCAATGTCGAAGCTTACTATCTAACTACAGTAATCAAAATTATATGGTTTTGGTGGAGAGATAGAAACATAGTTCAATGGATCAGAATAGAGACCCAGAAATAAATCCACATAAATATGCTTAATTACTTTAACAAAGTAGCTAAAGCAATCCCAAGGAGGAGGGCTAGTCTTTTCTATAAGTGATGTAGGACGAATTGAGCATCCACTGGCAAAAAATGAACATCCACTTAAACTTCACACCTTATATAAAAATTACCTCAAAATGGATCATGGACTTAAATAAAATATAAAGATATAAAGGTTCTAGGAAAAAAAAAAAAAAACAGTAGAAAGTCTTTGGGATCTGAGACCAGGCAAAGAGTTCTTGGACTTGACACATAGAAGGAAAAATTGATACACTGGCTTATAAAAATTAAAAACTTCTGTTCTGCAAAAGACCCTGTGAAAAAGATGAAAAGAGAGTAAAATATTTGCAAACTACATAGCTGACAAAGAAATAGTATCCAGAACATATTTTTTAAAACTCTCAAAAATCAACTGTAAAAAAAAAAAAACTGTAAAAAAAAGCAAACAATCAAATTAGAAAACAGGCGAATGACGTGAACAAACATTTCACTAAAGAAGATACACAGCAAGTAAATACATGAAAAGATGTTCCACAGCATAAGGCACTAGAAAAATACAAATTAAAACCACAATGTGATATCACTATATACCTCTATACCACTCTATTAGATCGGCTATAATGAAAAAAAGTGATAACAGCAAGTATCAGGGAGGATGCAGAAAAAAATGAATCACTCATATATTGCTGGTAATACTGTGAAATGGTATAGTCACTTTGGAAAATACTTTGGAACTTCCTTTTAAAACTAAAAAAGTGAGTTCACCATAGGACCAGGGGCTATACTCTGAGACATGCATCCCAGAGAAATGAAAATATATTTTCACACAGAAACTTGCATACAAATGTTTGTAGCAATTTTATTTGTAATATCCCAAAACTGGAAACCACTCTGATATCCTTCAAAGGATGAATGGTTTAGCAAACTTTAGTACATTCATACCATGGAATCCCACTCGGCAATAAAAAAGAATAAACTATTGATAAACACAAGAACTTGGATGAACCTCAAGGAAATTTTGCTGAACAATGAAAGCAGATATTAAAAGGATATATACTGCATGGTTCCATTTAGATAACATTTGAGAAATAACATAATTGTAGAAACAGAGAACAGATTAGAGGTTGTGTGGGGGTGTTAGAAATGGGGATTAGGAAAATGGGTGGGTATGGCGACAGAGGGGCACCCCGGAAGAGTCTTGTGATGATGGCACAGTCGAGTATCTTGAGGCTACACGTGTGATCAAATTGCACAGAGCTACACACATACACACTCCAACAAGGGCATGCATAACTGGTGAAGTCTGAATAAATTCTCTAGTTTACACCAATGTTGATTTCTGGGTTTTGATATTTTACCTTAATTATGTAAGCTGTTAATATCAGAGGAAACTGGTAAAGAGTGCACAGGATCTCCCTGTAAATTTCTTTGAACCTTGAATCTATAAATTATTTCCAAAAAACTGTTAAGAAAAATAATCAGATAGGACTTCTGGTCTACCTCTTGAACACACAAATTGAAACAATTCTTATCCAAGTAAAAAAACTCAACAATTTAGGAAATCCTACTGCTTTTGGCTTTTCAGAAACTTAGGTCTTGGGGCGCCTGGGTGGCTCAGTGGGTTAAGGCCTCTGCCTTCGGCTCAGGTCATGATCCCAGGGTCATGGGATCGAGTCCCGCATCGGCTCTCTGCTCGGCAGGGAGCCTGCTTCCTCCTCTCTCTCTCTCTGCCTGCCTCTCTGCCTACTTGTGATCTCTCTGTCAAATAAATAAATAAAATCTTTAAAAAAAAAAAAAGAAAAGAAATAAAAAGAAACTTAGGTCTTAAAGACCCAATATACTATTTCAGTGGTTCTCAAAATGTGCCTCTTAGGTACATCGGCATCACCTGGGAACTTAGTAGAAATGCAAATTCTCATTCCCCACTCCAGTTCTACTGAATCTGAAACTCAACACTGAGGACCAGCCCTCCCAGTTTTAAAAAGCCCCCTTGGGGATGCTGGTGCATACTCAGGTTTGAAAATCACCATTCCACTGGGTCCTTCACAGATGCTGGCCATACACTTTGTATCTGAATCACTTTTCCTGGAGGAGACCCTCTGGCAGGACTATAGCCCAGGCCAGCTCCTCGGTGTCTCTTTTCCAGGCTGCTTATGACTTCCACCTGTCTGTTCTTCAGCAGGGGGTGCCTGGGTGGCTCAGTCGGTTAAGCGTCTGCCTTCAGCTCAGGTCATAATCCCAGGGTCCTGGGATCAGGCCGCATGAGGCTCCCTGCTCAGCGGGATGCCTGCTTCTTCCTCTCCCACTCCCCCTGCTTGTCGTCCCTCTCTCACTGTCTCTCTCTCTCTGTGTGTGTCAAATAAATAAATAAAATCTTCAAAAAAATTATAAAAATAAATAAATAAATAAATAAATAAACCTTCAGCAGGGAAGAGTGCTGGAAATCTTTGAAAAACCATCTAGGTCACTGAAGTCCACAAACTTCTGCTAAAGGCATAATTTCCCATAAAAGCCAAGCTGCAAAAGAGATACACTTTCCCATCGGGCCTAGCTTAATGAGTACTCTAACTAGGAGAAAGGTGATGATTTCCAGAACTGCCTAAAGCCTTCCTCCTCTGCCCAGAAGGGATGCTAGGTGAAAGGAAATTACATAAAAATTAAGCACTTTACAAAAGAGGTTCCAAATGTAAATTATGCTAAGTATAAATAATAATATAATAACATAAATAATAACATCTCACTCATCTTGTCTTTATCTCTGGGCCTAGGAGGATCAAAGCCATCTGATAAACACAGCTTCAAACATGTCTGGGAATGGGCGTGCTCCAACAGGCCTCCCAATCCTCCGTTCCCACATTTCACAGCCCTCAGAGGCTCCCAATCACCTCTGCTGGTTGTTAGAGGCTTTCTGCGCAAGATACCTCTTTTATAAAATTAATGGTACCAGTTCCAATAGTGGCTTTAGCAGAAAAGAAAAACAAAACCCTTTTTCAGTGCAATGTGTCTCATTCTCGTGTGGTTTTCCTCCATCCCTAGAAATGCCTTAATGGACCCCTTTTATAAATGTAATTGACTTCCAACAAATTCTGCTTTGAGTATCTTTTCCATATCAAGACAACACTCGAAATAACCGGATACTATGAGAGAGGTCCTAATGATGTAGGAAAGACGTTAGGGTTTGAAGCTGACGGCCGAGAAAGAATTCTTGAGACATCTTTGGTGCAAAAAGGTGGTTTTATTAAAGTAAAGCATGGAGACAGGACCTGTGGGCAGAAAGAGCCACACCAGTATCATGAGGAATGGCCCATTATATACTTTCAAGTTGGGAGTGGGTTAGGGATAGCCTAAGTCTCGAGGGAATTTGGAAGCAAGGTTTCTAGGACCTTGAAGGGGTTAGCTATTGTTAGAAAAGGGGTCATTGATTACTCTATCAAAAAACCTGAGTCCTGAGACTCTTCAGATGTGTATCAGTGGGTCATACGCTTGTGGGATGATTGCCAACATGTATCTTGGGCAGTAGAGATAAAGGAAGTTTCCAAAAGAATCATTATATGTTAAAGTAGACTTACAGGAACCTGGGGTTTGGGCTAAGATTGCCTTTTGCCCTTAGCAAAGTATGAACATCCAGGCAGCTGAGTCCCTAGAGGAAGGTCATTCTGCCTGTTTCAAGGACTTGTCGATGGGCTGTAGATAGTAAGGAAATTTAGTAATTTCTCTTCTGCTTCCATTTTCCACATCAGTAAGGCAAGGAAGGATATGGAAGAAGGGAGCTGGTGGTAAAGCAGAGTTGGCCCTATCTCAGGATTTGGTGGGACCACCTTATGCAGTAACAGGAGCGGGGAGAGTCTGGGGTCTGAGAGCAGGGTTACCCTCAAGGACTAGATGGGCTTTGGAGTTGCTGGCTTGGGGAGGGGATCAGAGGACTGCAAAAGTGGTTTGGCAGTCAGGCCAGCAGGGAGATGGACCCCTCAGGGAGGATCCGGGTGACCTGCCTGTGGAAGCCTGGGCCAGTGCTGGTCAGCATGACCAGAATTGGTCCAGCTGTTCAGGGATAGGACTCTGGGCCCAAGAGGAAGGCAGGAAATTTAGACGGGCCCATGCTCTGAGTTTGGGGGGGAGGGAGGGAATTGAGAATCAGGGTCCAAGACGTACTGCAGCCCACAGGGAAATGGCAGGGCCATTTCACCCCTGGGGACACACTGGAATTGCGGGCAGAAGCTCACCAATCTTTTCAAAGAACCTGCTTTGGTTTCATTGATTTTTCTCTGTTGGTTACCTGCTCCTAATGTATCGATTTTTTGCCCCACTTATTTGTTTTCTTCCGCTTACTTTGGATTTAATAAGCAATTCCTCTTCATTTCATAAGGTGAAAACTTAGGTCATCGATTTTGGATCTTTCTTTTCTAATGTATGCAATCAGTGCTATAAATCTCCTTCGAAGCCCTACCTTTGTTGCAGTCCACAAATTCTGATGCTGTGTTTTCTGTTTTGTTTAGATCAAAATATTTTAAAATTTCTGTTGAGATTTCTTCTTTGACCTGTGTGTTATTCAGAAGTGTGTGGGGTTTTTGCTTTGGGGCTCTTTGTTTTTGTTTTTTCTTTTTTTCCTTTTTTTTTTTTTTTTTTTTTTTTTTTAGAGAGAGAGAGAGAGAATCTTAAGCAGGTTTCACGCCCAGCATGAGTGACACAGGGCATAATCTCACGATCCTGAGATCATGATCTGAGCCAAAATCAAGAGTCAGATGCCTCACCAACTAAGCCACCCAGGTGCTCTTGGGAAGTATGTTGTTTAATCTTCATGTACTCAGGGATTTTCCAGTTTTCTTTCTATTATTGATTTTTAGTTTATTGTGGGTCTGAGAAAAGACACTGCAGGATTTCCGCTCTTTTTAACAATTTGTTACAGTGCATGCTATGGCCCAAAATGTAGTCTTGAGAAAAGTTTCATGTGATTTTGAAAAAAGAATGTATGTTCTGTTGTTTTGTTTTGTTTCGTTTTAAGATTTTATTTATTTATTTGACAGACAGAGATCACAAGTAGGCAGAGAGGCAGGCAGAGAGAGAGAGGGAAGCAGGCTCCCTGCCGAGCAGAGAGCCCGATGCGGGACTCGATCCCAGGACCCTGAGATCATGACCTGAGCCGAAGGCAGTGGCTTAACCCACTGAGCCACCCAGTCACCCCTGTTCTGTTGTTTTTGGATGAAGTTATCTACAGATGTTCATTAAATACAGTCATCTGTAGATGTTCATTAAATCCAGTGTGCTTGAATTTACCTCAGTCCTTACTGACTTTCTGCCTGCGAATCTGTCCATTTCTGAGAGCAGGGTCTCCAACGACCATAGCGAATTCCCCTATTTCTCCTCGCAGTTCTGTTTGTGCCTTGGACAGTTTGACACTCTGTTGTTAAGCACATACCTGTTAAGGATTGTTTTATCTTCTTGGAGAACTAATCCATTTATCAGGATATAATGCCCATCTTTATCCCAGATAACTCTCCTTACTTTGAAGTCAGCACTGCCTGAAATTCACATAGCCTCTCCCACTTTCTTTGACTAGTATTAACATGGTATATTTTCCTCCATCTACTTACCTTTAATCTATACTATTCTTTATATTTAAAGTAGTCCTAGGGAGCTTTAAAAAATGCTAATGCCTGGGCCCTGGTCTGATGCAACTGATCTGGGGCATGGCCTTGGCAATGGGCATTTTAAAAGCTCCCCAGGAGAGACCAGTATGCAGCAAGACTAAGAACCATCAGTTTATGGGCAGGCCACCAACTCCAGCCTCAGTACAAGCAGCTGCGATGGGGGGTGGGGGTGGTAGGCTCAAGGCATTGCAGGGTGTAGGGGGGGTCCACTGACAACCCAACCCTGCTATACCCTGACTTAGCAACTAAGTAGGACACAATGGGAGCAGGATGGGGAGGAGAAGAGAGAGTCCAGCCCCCGAAGCCAGGTTGAGATGGAGAGAGAGAGATCATTTGAGGGCTAGGTCATCTGGGTATCCAACATCTTGCCCTCAGTGGAGTAGGGCTGGGGGACAGCAAAGGTCTGCAGAAGGGAAGCTGCTGGGCGTGAAGGATATGGGCAGGAGGTACACCTTAAGAGTCACCCTGCAAACCCCATCAGTGGTCACAGCTCATCCAGAAGCTGGATCTTTCTAACAAACCCCCAGGAGATGCCTCGGCTCCTCAGACTCATACAGTGAAGGGAGGACGAAGCAAGTCACGGAGCAGCCCCACACCCCTGAGAGGTTGTCGGTGGAGAAACAGATTTCCTAACATCTAGCACAAATGTGTTGCTCTAAGCAATGGGGGAAGGCATGGATGGGGGACAAATGTTGAATTTTCTCTGAGCCCTGTGCTCCCGGAAAACAGCAATGGGTAAGAAATCCTCCCCCTCTTTTGTGCTCCTGAAAAGGGCTTACTGCAAAGAACTACCCCTACCCCATTGGACTTAGACAAGACTTATGATGCTCCCCCCTTATTTACCTCAAGGCCAGACACAGACTCTCCAGATTCCCTTTCTTTGCTTCATCAATGGTTGGTTGAACTGTTGTCTCCATGAACAACAGGAACAAAATGTTTGTGCGCCAAAGTTCGGTTAAGCTTCTCTCCTTCACCCAGGTCCCTCAACTATGACCCACCCCGACCTGAGCCAGCACAGAGCCCAGCCTCAACAGTCCCCTCCTGAGAAGAGGCTGGCCCCAGGGTATAATCGTCTCTGATTTACTGTCCAATCAGGCCACACCCCTTCATCTGGTGTTCCCACACTCAGTTCCTTGCAGCATACTCCCTATAAAAGATGAACTCTTCTCCTAACCCTTGAGACACCCAGACTTTATGCACGGAGTGGTTTCCTTATTACCGGAATCCCAACTGCCCCAACCCACTTCCCTGGCAATAGCAACTTCCCCTCCCTTCAAAAACCACTTCGAGTAAAATCCTTCCTTACAGGGTGCCAATTTATTTTCTTATTGGACTGGGGAAAGTTTGGAAAAGTCATCTTGAGGGCAGCATGAAGAGACTGTATCTGGGGAGGAGGAGGGGTGGTGGACAGGGTGGGAGGAGTAGGCTCCCGAGGACCAGTGTGGGGTGATGATCTTTTGCCAGGGTCAGCAGGAAAGAGAGGATCCAAGAGGATGTGGAAGGTGAGGTCTCCACCCCACGCTTAGGCCAGGATGCTATGTTACATGTTCCCACCCCTTCCTCCTGGCTCTTCCCAACCCTAGCCCGAGACCCAGATGTGGGTGGGCCCAATGCTGGCCAAATAATGGAGACTGTGGTCTGCCTCTTACCTGCTCCCACCTGTGCTGACTTCCTCTAGCAATTAACCCCCCTCCTTCCCACACCCTTGGCCTCTCCCCACAAACCAGCTCCTTACCTACATTCAAACAGGTCCACCATCTCTGTATCCCCCTTGAATCCCAGTCCAGAGGCTGCCCTTTCTTTCCACGAATACCCAAGATTATTTTTTTAAAGATTTTATTTATTTATTTGACAGAAAGAGAGAGTTCACAAGCAGGCAGAGAGGCAGGCAGAGAGAGAGGGGGAAGCAGGCTACCCGTTGAGCAGAGAGCCTGATGCGGGGCTCCATCCCAGGACCCTGAGATCATGACCTGAGCCAAAGGCAGAGGCTTAAGCCACTGAGCCACCCAGGCTCCCCATCCAAGATTATTTAGATGTGTTGCTGCGTCCCTGCGTCCCCTCAAGCCTTTCTTCACCCCTGGAGAGCTGCCGGAGCTCTCGCCTCTCCGCAGCGCCCCTTGTGGCCGCATCCCCAGGCCCGATGGTCACCTGACCGCTTCCCACCAGCCCAACCACCCTCCCCCCTGAAGCAACTCTAGGGTTCATTGTTGCGACCATTGTGTGATGTTCCTCCCTCTGTGGTTTCTCCTTCAGAATCTGCTGGTTGCCCCTCGTCGGCCTGGACCTTGGCCCTGGTCTCACTTTTCTCTTCGTTCGTAGCTGTCCCTTCTCCCTGAGTGACGAGTAGCCCCTGCATGCGGACCACTACGGGACTTAACTTTCCAGCACAGCCCATCCCGAGCTCTGAACACACCCTCCCAGTGGCCTGCCCCACATCTGTCCTTCCAAAAATGGCACCTTGGTCCACAAGGGAGGGGGAGCTTCAGGCCTCACCAGCCCCCCCCCACCCCCTCCCTCAGCTCATCTCCCCTGAGCCGCCAGAGGGATCAGGTCCCTTCTTTGCTCCAAGCCTTTGGTGCATTCCCACTGAGCTTCTGGGATAATCCTCAGCCCCAAACAGAACTTGGGAGGCCCAGCACCCTATGCTGTGGCCCCTTCTCCCCCTGGCTCGCTGTACTCGGGCCACACTGACCTTCGTTCCATTCCCTGAACCCACAGAGCTCCTTTCTCCCTCTGCGTGGAGCCGCCGCCCTCCCACTTTGTGCTAATTAGGGCTGCATCAGCCCTAGCCCTAAACTCCTCCCCGGTAGGAATCCCGCCTTGCGCTGGGATCGGCCTCATCCGGGAGGCTCCTTCTCACCCCGCTCTCATTTGGATGCCAGCTGTCCCTGTAGACGAGTGGTTGTTTAGTGTCAATTTTCTCCCCCAAACTGCAGCCCTGAGGGAAGCCATCCGGTCTGTTTCCATCACAACTCCAGCCCCCTCGCTCTTAGAATAGCCCAAGATAGAGACTAGGGGTTCAGGAGATGTTGTCTGAACGAGCACTGATCATGTTATAAGAATCACTATCCACATGCGGACATTTATTAAACGCATCCTGGAGGTTGCCTTTTGCAGCCGGTGGCGTCCCACCCAGCTCTTTCACCTTTCTGGGGTCCCCAGCCCTCTCCCTGCACTGTGAGTATTGGCTGCTGTGTTGCCCCGCTGCCTCATTTCTTTGGAGAATGGCCCTCGGCTAAGGAGAACGGCCTCAAGGGCAGCCCCCAACCCGGCAGATGCACCCCGAAGGCCTGCTTCCTTGTCTCAGCCATTCATGCCCTAGAGTCCCCCCACCCCCCACCCGATGGGATGTGGCTGGAGCAAGCCATCCCTGGAACCCTTGTCTTCCCATACCCCTGCCCTGCTTGCCTGGCCAGTATTTCCTAAGAGCTCTCCGGCAGTAAATCACTGAACAAGAATCTGTTTCCAGCTCTGCTTCTAGGAAGTCCAATCAGAAACATCTAGAACAGGGAGGGAAATAGGTGTGGAGTGAGGGATGAGAGAAAAAAAGGAAACAGGAGAGAGGTCTTGTATGGATTAGTAAATGCCCCAAGCATTGAGGTAGAGGAATCAATCCTCTGCATCTTTGGTCCCTCCCCAAACTGTCAAATCAATGGGTGAGGAGGAAGGGAAGGGGAGCAGCAGAGAGGAGAGGGGAGCGGTGGGGAGGGGAACAGAACCCTGCTTGTTCCCCGACCTCCCTCCGGCTTATATTCTTCACCCACCTCAGCCTCCCTGTCTGACAACACCTATGCCCCCCACTGTGCTGGAAATGCAAGTTCTCACTCTCCCATTCCTTTGGGTTTCTCTTTTGTGCCCCTGGGAGATTATTATATGTCCCCTGAGGCCAGAAGGGATCTGCCTTGAACCCACAAGGGATCCTCGATTCTTTAAATGAAACTCAGTCCCTTCTAAAGGAGGACAACTGGACACCAGGTCCCTAAGCCTTCTTTGCCTGGGAGCCGACCAGCCTGCCTTGTGTGTTCTACAGCATAATCCTTTGTTAATCGCTAGCTAGGGCACTGGGTAAAGTCGTTTCTCAAATCTTGCCCCCTGGGCTCATAGCGGTTTGAGATACATAAGTATGTTGCCATGGTGACACGGTGACAGATTAATTTACAAATCCTCCTGGAACAAAGCTGCTTTAACAAGGTGAGAGTGCATGAGAAGGACCAGGGGAAACTGCACCGCTCTCTCAGGACCAAGTTGGAGCCAGTGAACCCAAGAAGGAAAAGACAGGTAGAGTCCATCTCTGGCTGACCTCTCCCAGGGCTCTGGGCTTCCCGAGGCATTCATGCCTCTAGGAATGCAGCAACTAAGCCCAACCCTGGTCTGAAAGATACCTTGGATCCTTCTCCTGTCAGGGGCTTTGCTAGTTACTGTTGCAGCTGACAGCTGTCTGCATAATTAATGAGCTAATCCTCACAGCCACACCACCACCCCAAGAAGCATCACCACCAAACTATTCTTAGCAAGAAGATCCTCCAAAGCCACTGGTGAGCAGCATTCTGCCTCAAACGACGTACAGTGATTAGCGTGTGATTCCTCAAAGGGAGAGAGTAGGCAAACACTCTGCTCCAGTGCTACTGATGCAAATCTGAGCTGGGAACCTGAAATGGCATCTGGCTTTCAGTTTTCAGCAGACAAGATTGGAAGGTTAGGTGATTCTCACAAATAAACCTGAGCCTTCTAATCCCTGGTACAAATCCAGGTGGGCTCTCCATTTAACCTCGGTGGCTGTCCCTTCTCCCAGATGAATACGGTCCATCAGCTCAGATGAAGGCACATTTCAGAAATCCAGAGGGGCTGGATGTGTTGTGTAACTGTCCCTCCGAACAATGTATTACTTAAAATATAAGCCATGAGAAATTCTACTAGTTACCAAGCATGTTTAGATATAGCCTTAAGAAAAACACATACTGGCAACAGGCTGCTGGGGGGAGACGATGATATATGTATGGCCTTAAAGCCGAGCCGCTGGGAACGCCGGGCCCGCTCAGGGTGGAACGCCGCCTGCTTCGTTTTTCCGTTATCTCCCCCTCCCCCCGAGAACACCTATGGCTAATTAGATAAGTCCTTTGAATGTGCCTGCTCAACTATAAACTTTATACTGCTTGACCAGACATATTTTGCCTTCCGTCTTGTTTATCTACAAGGCATATGATTAATGTTTAACCTTCTTTGGCTCCTCTGTTGATTACTGTCTATATCTAATAAAAATGGGACTAAGGAGTTGTTCGGGGCAACAGTCTTTTCTACTGTTGTCCCCTGCTCCCTTTCTCTTGCAGCTGACTTGTTTGTGCCTCATTCTTCTCCCGTGCACTGTCATGAAATGACAGTGTTGTCCTGCAGGCAGCTCCTGTTGACCTGTGTCCTCACTGCTCCAAGTATGGTCCATGGACCAGTGGCAATCAGCATCACATGAGAGCTTGTTAGAAATGGACTCCTGGGCTCCACTCCAGACCTATCAGACAAGAATTTGTAAGGGAGAAAAAAAAAAAAAAAAAAACCAACACTCTTTTTTTTCCTCTGCCCTTTTAAATTCTATCTGATGCCCTGGAAATTCAACCAACAAAAGACGGGCTAAGAGTGAGACAGTGTTTATGAATGTAGGCAGCATACGAGCAGGAGAAACGCAGTGATGAGTAACTCAAAGGGGTGGTTAGAACTTGGGGCTTATATAGCACCCTCACAGAAAACACTAAATTTATAGAGAAGTGACAAGACAAAGGACAGGCAGTTTGGGCTTTTAGGGGTGGTCTGCTGTGGGAAGGTAAATATAGTGGGGGAACTGATGGAAGATGAGAGCTGTTTAGTGAAGTTTGTTACGTGGATTTCCATCAGTCTTGTCTCCCGGCTGGTGAGTCTACAGTTGTCTTCCTCTTCCTGCTCTGAGCTAAGGAGACACCTGGACAAATGGAAATTTACATCCTGCTCTTAGGCAAATAAAGGAGGAAGGCCCAGAGCTTGTTTGGTATCTGCTGTTTCTCCACTGTGTTCAGCTCAGAATAATCCTAGGGCCAAGGTGGCATATTTGAAGGTGACATATTCTGATTTCCTACACATTTTTACCAGATTCACAGGCAATTCTGATGCATGGTAAAGCTTGAGTGGGCCTTCAGCCCTTAGGGCTTCTGGAGGACATGTTCATGACTACAGGTGCTGATGCCTGTCAAATGGCAAGGTGGGCCAGGTCTACCTCCCAGCCCACCACTGACTCATCTCAGTGCTGTAGGAGGAATGAGCTTGTGATGATGCAGATGCTAATCTCCTGATATGACACAAAATAAAATTGGGGCCAAGAATTGAAGTTACAAGCAATCAAAACAAATTTTAAAAATACACTGAACTTTAGTGAGGCTGGTCCTTGACCCAGAAAGTGCTTTCAAGCCTATGCAATAATTTATCTACTAATTTATGCTCAGGTTTCTGCAGATAATATTTAAAGCATCTTAACATGGTACATAAAATCAACAAGATGGACTGTTAAGAGTAGGAGTCAAGAGTCTGTACTTTCTAAGTTCTTTTTAGCTTCTCTCTTAAGAGCAAAAGATCTCGTGGGCCAAGCATCCCATAATAGGGAACCGAGAAACCATCCCCTCAAGCAATCAGAACTGCCCTGAGTCAGCAAGACCCCATGTGATTAAGCCCAAGACAATGATCAATCTGACCTTTACTGCCCATCTGCTCATACCCACCGACCTTTGTCCCACATTTTCCTTCTACAAAAACTAGAAGTATTTTCAGCACTTTGGAAGCTGTCTTTGAGATGCTAGTCTGATGTCTTCCCGGTGTTAGCCTCACTGAAATAAATTCCTTTCTATTTCTGTTTCACCAAAAAAAAAAAAAAAAAGGAGTCAAAATAGAGTGAAAAATAAGTGTAGGGACATAAAATTGAGCCAGGGTGTAAAAATCCTAAATTCTTGTTATAAGTGGGTCACAAACTGAGTGCTGGTTTCTAGTAACCAGACATAAAAACAAGGCCCAGTCAGTTACACTGATTCATTTTCACATGCTAACAAAGAGGCCAGTTGCTAGGAAAGAACCCAACATTCTTTTCCTTTTCACAGCAGAACTTCTTGGGGATTCATTTACACACACTCTCCCCACATCCCCGCCTCTCATTCTCTCTTTGACCCACTCCCCTCTGGCTTCTTGCCTCACCAGCCCACAGAAGGTACTCTTGACAAGCTCACTGTGGCCTCCATGTTACCAAATATAATCGCAATGGTCCTTTCCCTGTGCCCATCTCATGTGGCTTCCCAGCACCCCTCCTCCTGGTTGGCCACTCATTAGTGGGACACCATCCTCTCTGGCATCTGTAGTGTCATTCAGTTTTCCTCCTGGCCTGCTGGCTGCTCCTTGCTTCCACATGCTGTGGTTTCTGCAGGCCACCGTATCCTGGGACCTCTTCCCTTCTGTGTCCCCACTTTTCCTAAGTGATCTCATACCTCCCATGACTTTGCGTGCCATCTGTGCGTACGTCTCTCAAATGTTCTTCTTGGGAACCACCCCCTTCTCTGGGCTCTAGA
This sequence comes from Enhydra lutris kenyoni, assembly GCF_002288905.1. Lineage (NCBI taxonomy): Eukaryota > Metazoa > Chordata > Mammalia > Carnivora > Mustelidae > Enhydra > Enhydra lutris. The sequence continues at coordinate 30,517,814 of NW_019154090.1, forward strand.
TGCAGAGACAGCTGCCTCCTGAATGATTCCACTGAGATATCCCAAATGGCATTCAAAATGGTGTTCAAACAGGATTCTTTATTTTATCCTCAAACCAGGTCCTTCCCTAATCAGCTCAAGAAAGAGCATCATCTAGCCCAGTTGCTAAGGCCAGAAGCTGGTGGAGATCCTTCTGGCTCCTTCCTTCCCCTATGCCCCCACATCTAACCCAACCCTAAATCCTGTCAATTATACTACAAATCCATCCTATCTCGACCCCCACCAAGCCTCTCTGCACAGAGTGGTCAAAAGGAGCTGTAAAATTCATACATCAATCTAGGCAATGGTCATTTAAAAAAAGACAAGAAAAAGAGAAAGAGACAACTGGAATTAGGCCCTCCCAGTGAGAGTACATACCACTGCCCATGAAACTGTGTTTCCAAAAATATAAAACCTCTATTTAACCAGGTCTCTATATCTAGATACAAATTCATAGAAAAAAACAGCGAAGATTTCTTGAACAGTTTTTGAAAGGCATCATTGGAGTCACACGATGGGAAGTGTAGCAACAGCCTTCCCAGAGGCCTACATTGGGTCAGCCCAGGAGCACAGCTCTTGGACCTAATCAGAGAGGAAGTGGAGGGACAACCAGCCCAAGATCCTCTGGCCTGCCCATCCTCAACTCTCTTCTCAGCCAGGCTTTTGATCAGTTCTGGGAAGCATAGCCTGGGTAACATGGCTCTCACCTGAGGCAGATCAGCTGGGAGCTTGGGGGTCTCAAAGGACAATTGGGACAAAAGAACCAACATCCTGCTGAGAATGTGTTGGGGGAGGAACAGGATTCCTTGACACATGTGACCCTGGCAGCTTCCCTACATTCCTACTGAGTTCCCTTATAACAGATCTGATGGAAACCGACACCTCTTCTCTGTCTGCCCAGCACTGTCGGAAGCCATCCGTCCACTCCATCCACTCACCTCACTGGGAAATTAAATATGGAGCCATGTGGTATTTGTCACATTCGAAGGTGAAACCATCTACTATGAAACCCAATAAAATGTATTTCGTTTTTTTTCCTCAGCCCATCACAGTGGGGTGAATGGGATGGGATTTCTGATCAGACTAGACACCCAGCCTCGAATGGGTCAATCCATAGCTAAGTCCACAGCTCGCCCTTCTCTCCAGATACACAGGACAGCTGCTCCCCAGGGGAAGACAGTGGAGTCACTGACACCAGAGTACATGCAAGTAGATGGAGAGAAAACACCACCAGCCTGTAGCTTTCATCTGACATGTCTCTAGAAGCTTGTTCACCAATAACATGGAATTGATACATGGGAAGGAGGCAGGCCCCACTCCCCCTGACTTGGACTGAATGGCCGTAGGCAAGTAGAGAAAAGATGTTATTTGATTTTGCCTTCTTTCACAAGATGATAATAGTTCTGATCTCAATGGATTTGATATGAATTTAAATTGAAGAGAGGATAGGAAGTAACTAGAAAAGTGTTTGCACCCAGCAGGCATTCAGTAGATAACGGAGCCTCCCTCCCCGAAAAAATTAGTCTAACTTGGAGTCCATATTGTTAGCAGTTCAAATCCCCACCATGAACAAATAGCTTTCCTGACCCTCGCTGCTAGTAATAAGTCACAAAAAACATCGGGAATTTCTCCAGACTGACTATCTACTTCCCAGTCCTCTCTTCTCTCCTTCCCCAAACCTCAAATCCACTCCAACTCTGTTATTAACCTACTTCCTCCAAAAAGAATGGGACAGCTGAGCACTTAAAATCAGAAACAGAGGGACGCCTGGGTGCCTCAGTCATTTAGGCATCTGCCTTCATCTCTGGTCATGATACCAGGGTCCTGGGATCAAGCCCCTCATCAGGCTCTCTGCTTGGCGGGGAGTCTTCCTCTCCCTCTCCAATGGCCTCTCCCACAGCTCATGCACTCTCCTCTCAAATAAATAATCTTAAAAACTCAGAAACAGGTATTCAACCCCTGAGTTCTAGGCCCAGCATCTCTCTGATGGCCACTCTTCCCACAAGCTCCCACCCAGAGAGGGATCCCTGACATCTTGATGTCAGTAGGCCAGCTTATGATGTGTAGTGGCCGAAGAAAAATAATGCGAAAAAGGAGTGGAAAGTAAACAAATAGGAATTTTTAAACCAAGACAGGGAAGAAAGAAACTGTTAAGTTAGTGGTATCTTAGGGTTCACCTTCTACCAGGAAAACCAACAATTAGCTGAGGAAAAAATAAATAAACAAGATACTTAAGGACAATATTAGCAGAGACCTTATAATATGGAAAGGCCTTATCTGCCCCTCAACTTTCTTCTGCCCCACACCACCATGCCCACTACTCACATGCACACACACACACATACATGCATGCATGCAAACACGCACGCGCGCGCGCACACACACACACACACACACACACACACAGGCACACATGTACATCTCTAACCACAACAACTTTACCAGGACTCAGAGTGAAGGTCTAAGCGTGTGGACAGACATGCTTTTCCAAACGCCTATCTTAGTACCTAGCTCCATCACTTATTAGCTGTGTGTCTTAGGGCAATCTAGGTGACCCCCTAGGGCTCAGATTTTTATCTGTAATAGATCATTGGTGTAATAGATCACTCGTGGCTCACAGATGTATGAGATCATGAATCTCATGATCTAAGTGTCAAGCCCAGTGCCTGACCCACACAAAACGCTTAATAAAGAAAGTGTCAGCCCTGCGGAGAAAATTACCAAGTCGTTTGCTCAGTTTTCAGAAACCCTCATCTCTGTGGCCCAATGTCTCCCTGCTTTGCTCGTCCGTAGGAAGAACATACCAAACCTGAGCAGCTATGAGTTCAGGTTTTCACAGCAGATGACAATAAACAGAAGTGACTATGACCACACTTGAGTGCAAACAGTCCTCAGTTTCCCCAAAAGCCACAACCTGCAGATGAGCTTGACTCAAAGTGGCGAGGGGAATAAGAAATGAAAGGAAATATTTACGAGGCTTGGAAAGGCGTTCAAAAGCTTTTGGGCCCATCTGACAATCAGCTCTGTGTTTTGTCTCCTTGCTGTAATATTTAAATATAATTTTGGTGTCTGCCAGATTAAATTACTCACTTGACCAATTTATGCCCTTCAGATTAAATGCTATAATTATCCTTAATAAGCATAATGATCAACCTGTTTTTGCTTAATAGTTATAAAGTTTTACGCCTTTTAATAATCCTCCTACGGGTGGAACATACGTTTTTCTCGGAGAGCTGATGTCTTGCTCTGTGTAACATGTCAAACCAAACCAGAGTCTTGCTTTTGTTCACTAGAACAACATGAGCCTGAAAATGTGGGGTTGGAAGAAGAAACACACACTCCAAAATGTTCTCTCCAGAGAGCTGACAGATCAAGGAAATCCCACAAAGATTTTGCAACAATAAAACTCATCTCTGAGAACACTTTGTCTCCTACATATATAGTTCAAGTGCAATAGAGAAAGAAAAATTATTTTCTCTAGATTTAAGTTTATGTAGAATGGATACTCTTTTTATTCTGTGTGCTCTCTCTCTCTCTCTCTCTCTCTCTCTCTATATATATATATATATATATAATTTTTAAATTGTGTTTATTTATTTGTCAGAGAGAGGGAGACCTAGCGCATAAGCAGGGAGATCAGCAGGCAGAGGGAGAAGCAGACTCCCCACTGAGCAAGGAGCCCAATGCAGGACTCGATCCCAGGACCCCGGGATCACGACCTGAGCCACAGGCAGATGTTTAACTGACTGAGCCAACCAGGCACTCCTCCTGGGGATATTTAGAATCTGGTTTTTGGAGATGCTGCCGTGTTCTCTTTAGCTTGCAACACGGCACTATTCATACCAACTTCCCCCACCTCCCAAGCTTATGGTGTTCTGCTATTAGGTCCATCCTTGGAGGTTTCTGGTTTTCAAGGAAATGTTGGTTCAGGAACTTCTTTTTATGGGTGGTGGTTCATAGTGACTCCCATCCTTTTATAGAGGAGAATTGGGACATTTTGCTTTTGTTTTGTTTTCTTTCATATTTATATAGTGTCAAGTAAAAAAATTGTAATTGAAATTGAAATTGAAAAACTTTATTCAACAAGATTGTTGCAAAGGAAGGGGAAGGGGCTCTCGCCTTAGGGATTACTTTTGACCACAAGATCTGTGTCTCAAGGCTGAGGCAATGAGGAGTTTCCTTTTATAAGCAAGAGGAAACAATGTTAGAAAGAACCTGGTGTTGGGACACAGGATGAAGGGAAGTGGCTTGATTGAAGGGAAGTGGCTTGATTGGACAATAAATTAGAGAATATTATACCCTGGGATCAGCTTCTTCTCAGAAGGGGACTGTCAAGGCCAGGGTGTGTGCTGGCTCAGGTTGAGGATGGGCCAAAGTTCAGGGACCTGGGTGAAGGGGAGAAACTTAACCAAAGTCTGGTCAACGAGCACGTTGTTTGGCTTGATCTATGGAGACAAACAGTTCAGCCAATCACTGATGAAGCAAAGAAGGGGAATCTGGAGGGTCTGTGTCTAGCCTTTAGGTAAACAAGGGGGGCATCCCTGACTCTTGTCTAAGTCTGATGGAAAAGGGTGGCTCTTTGCAGTAAGCACCCTTTGTTTCCTGAACACCAAAGGATGGAAGAGTTTAGATGAAGTTCAACATTGCCAATGGCCAGACTCAAGGCCAGGCTCCCAAAAGCCTGAACACACCATGTGATGTTTTGCTAGAAGCAGAGAGGAGCATCTGTGTTGGCCCAAGGAGCAGGCAAGGTTGTCCCATCTGGGACATCAGTTGGCTTTACCAGTAGCTCCTTCTGCCCCCTCCCCAGTTCCATCCCATTTGGGAGCAGGCGTGAGCCTCCTGGGAGCAGGAGAACACTGAAAGTCTGGATAATTCTTTTAGTTCTGTAGCCTACTTTCTATACCCTTATTAGTTTAGAACACAATGATCTCATTTGAGAATTTCAACTCACTCCCGTTAGTCACCGCTTTCAGAAATGACATTTTACCTGGCTATAAAAAATACCATATGTTTATCATTGAAAGTACAGAGAATGTGTAAACATTTTTTTTAAGTCACTCAACATTCTGCAAACTGGAAGGTAACCACAGTTCATGTTTAGCTGTATTTCCTTCTAGAACTTTTAAAAATGCAGAAATCTGGGCATGTGACTTTTTGCACTGTATTTTCTTTCCCTGTTGTCAGTGGCTAGATGAAGTTATTTTGTTGTTACTGCTGTCCCTGTTGTATGTGTGATTTCTCACCCGTCAGTGTCCCCCAGCTGAAGACCTCCAGGAATATGCATGTAGTTGAAAAACTGGGCTTACCGTTCATTGAAATGAGGGAAAACACAGCAAGGGGATCCCTGGGTGTCTCAGCAAGAGGGTGTCATAAAGATGTCCAGCATTGGGGGATGGCTCCAGGAAGCAGGGTTTTGCTCCAGATGACATGCCCCCAGGAAAGGTAGTTCTGTGATCAGGTACCTGATGCCTTCCTTTCTAGAAGCTGGTAGGACTAAAGTGAGGTAAAGAAGCAGAATCAGGGGCACCTGGGTGGCTCAGTGGGTTAAGCCGCTGTCTTTGGCTCGGGTCATGATCTCAGAGTCCTGGGATCGAGCCCCGCATCGGGCTCTCTGCTCAGCAGGGAGCCTGCTTCCTCCTCTCTCTCTGCCTGCCTCTCTGCCTGCTTGTGATCTCTCTGTCAAATAAATAAATAAAATCTTTAAAAAAAAAAGTTATAAAAAAAAGAAGCAGAATCATAGCTCCCTGGACAGGGGCTGTTTGGTCATTTCTGTATCTTGGACAATCTCCATGTTTCTGTCTGGATTCAGACATGATTATGGAGAGACACAGGTTCTGTCTTGACCCATCAGGGTCTGGTGTCATTGATCTCCTTGCATGTTTTTGTTCAGCTGGAGAACACAGCAGTCTTGGTTGTGATGCCCATCCTGGGCTGCTGGCAATTGGTTTACCTTTCTCACATATCACTGAGTGTATTAGCCAGGGTTCTCCAGAGAAACAGAACCAACATGATGCATAAAGAATGTGGAAGAGAGTTATTATAGGACTCAGCTCATGCAGCTGTGGAGGCCTGGAAGTCCCTGATCCTCTATCAGCTGGAGAACCAGGAAAGCCAGTGACATAATTGAGTCCAACATCAAAGACCTAAAAACTAGGGGGCCTCTGGTGTAAGATTTAGGGGCCACAGGCTTGAGAACCAGGAACTCTGATGTCCAAGAGGATAAGTGGTCTGTCCAAGTGCAAGAATAGAGAAAGAATTTGGCCTTTCTCCATCTTTTAGTTCCCTTTGGGCCTCCGACAGACTAGATCGTGCCCATCCACATTGACGAGGGCAGATCTCTTAGTCTACTGATTTAAAAACTAATCTCTTCCAGGGCTGCCTGGGTGGTTCAGTCGGTTAAATGTCTGACTCTTGATTTTGGCTCAGGTCATGGTCTCAGGGTCCTGATGTCATTGTGTTTATGACACACTGCCCCATGCCCAGCTTCAGATTTTCTCTCTCTCCTTCTGCCCCTCCTCCCGGCACCCCCAACTCTCATAACAAACAAAGAAACAAGCAAAAAACCAACTAATCTCTTCCAGAAACACTCACCCAGACACACCCCAAAATCTTGTTTTACCAGCTATCTAGGCAACACTTAGCTGGGTCAAACTGACAAAATTAACCATCACACTGAACTCTTATTAATTTATAATTGATTCTCTCGGACTTTTCTAGATAAAGATCCACACTGTCCTTAAAAATTATGATAAAATTCTCTCTTCCTTTCCTTTCTTTGTACCTCTTACTCTTTTATTATAGATTGAAACTTCTAGAGCAATATTACATTATAATGATAACAAGCCTGGTCTTGTCTTATTCTTCAAGTTAATTGAAATGCCTGGACTCATTAAATATGAGTTGGACCGTTTGCAAGAGGTGTGAGATGATGTTAATATCTAAGAAGGTTATACTTCAGCATAGTAAATAAAATCCCGTCTAGTCTCAGCTTATGCAGGAATGACTTTAATTTTATCAAACACTTATTTGGCATCTATGAAGACAATTATGGTTTTATCCTTTTCTTTAGTGACGTGTTAAATTATATTAATGGATTTCTTATTATTAAAATATTCTTGCACTTCCGGACTGTCAATTGACATTGACTTCGTTCTGAATGAGTGTCCAAAATTGAAGTACCAGAGCTTTATTCAGAATGTTTGCATCTATTCATAAACAAGATTGGTTTCTAACTTCTAAGAAGTCATCTCGGCTGTGTTTTGGCATCAAAGTTATTACAGTTGCTCATGATAAATTGGGATACTCACAGCCTTTTTACATGCCTGGAAACAAGCTACACCAGATAAAAATGATCTACTCCTTTAGAGCAATACTGGCCCATAAAACTTTTTGCAGTGCTGGAAATGTTCTAGATCAGCATTATCCAATATGGCAGTCACTAGACACATTTGGTTGTTGAGCACTTGAAAAATGACTATTGCCTCTGAGAAACTGAATGTTAAATTTTATTTAGTTTTTTAATTCGTTGAACTGTAAATGACTACACATGACTTGTCACTTCTTGTATTAACAACAGAACTGTAGAGTTTGAACAAAAATTGCCTACAGATGTGTCTAATACCTCTATTTATTTATTTTGGGAGGGGGAAGCAGTGGGTGAGGGAAAGAGAGAATCATAAGCAGGCTCCATGCCCAGCACGAGCCCAATGTGGGGTTTAATCACACAATCCTGAGATCACGACCTGAGCCAAAATCAAGAGTCAGACTCGTAACCAACTGAGCCACCCAGGTGCCCCAATCTTTCTTAATATATTACTCAGACAGTTGTTTCCATTTGTCCCATGGTTATTATCCTGACTTCCTATTCTCTGAAACAATTCTGACAATTGATAATTACTAATTGTCTTAGGAAAAAAAATCACATCTGAATTGTCAAATTCGTCAGCTTAGAGTTGAATATCATTTTCCTTACAGTGGTTTTACTCTCATCTGCATCTTCTGTAATATGTCCTTTCCTGTTATTAATGTTACATATTTGCATTTTCCCAATTAAGCTTGTCGGAGTTTTCCTATCTCATGGGATCTCAAACTCAGATGTCTGAGTGGGCAGATGAATGAGCATTTGAGTGTGAGACCCTTAAAAAGTGCCCCTCCAGCTATTGATGGCTAACTCCTATCCTGTCCCCTGCAACCCACCCCACTCACATTCTTAGGAACCTCATGCTATCACACAACCCTTTCTCCATCCCTAACCTTTCTTCTTTTCTATTGAATTCTCCCACTAACCTTTAAACATATTCTGATCTCTTGGATTTTCTCTTTCCAACTATCACCTGATTTCTCTTCTGTCTCCCTCACTTAGTGGCTATATTAGTTATCTATTGCTGCATAGCAAATTACCCCCAAATTTAGCAACTTACAAAAACGAACATTTATTATCTCTCCAGAAAGAGCTTAGTTGGATGGGTCTGGTTTAGGGCTTCTCAGGAGGTTGCAGTCCAGATGTTGGCTGGGGCTGTGGTCAATGAAGGTTTGCTGGGGAAGGACAATCCTCACATGGCTGTTGGTACAAGGGCCTCAGTTCCTCTCTTCGTGGACCTCTCCATAAGGCTGCTTATGACATGGCAGCTTTATTCTTCAAGAGAGAATGATCCGAGAGAGAGAGAGAGAGAGAGAGAGAGAACAACGAAGACAAAACTATAGATCTTTATAAGCCAACTGCAGAAGTGAAAGTCATTCTACCATATTCCACTGGGCACAGAGATCTACCCTGACATAATGTGAATACCAGCAGGCAAGGTCTTTACAGCCATCTTGGAGGGTGGACACAGTTTTTCTAATTACTCTTTCTTGATACTAAGGTTTTTTTTCTCTCAGATCAAGAAAGTTTTCTCCTATTTTATGTTCTGGTATCTCAGCATTGTCTCTAACCTTCTTCGTGATCACCAAGTATCTGATTTGGGACTTCTTTCCTTCCTTCTCAATATCTACTACTTTTTCTGTCCTCTTTTTTATCGTATACCTTTTCCTCCACATTCTGGGAAACTTTCTCAAGTTCTCTCCTCACACCACTGATTTGATTTTATGCAGGTTTAGTAAAGCAGTGAAGATTCTGCTTCATTAATTTTTTGAAGATTTAAATTCTGTAACTAAACTCTTTCTTATTTTTTACCCCCATGTATGACTGTTCATCACCCACCTATCTCATCATCTTGGCTGTGTCATCTCCCACCAATTATCTTTTACTTCAAGTCCATACATCAGTCATATTGAGAACACACTGCAGGTGCTTTCTAGAATTTGCTCCTCCTTCTTGAATTGTATATTTTCCCTCTGTATCCCAACCCCATCTTCAAGCTATAAAATATTTCTTATCTGCCATTTGAGTTTTTTGGGAGTTTGTTTGGTTTTGTTTTACTAATTTTTGAATGAATAAAAGGTTGTCAAATTCTGGTGTTTGAACTGTAGATAAAGAAAATATTTTTCCTCACTCTGATCTCTTTAATAGCTCTCTCTCAGTTCTTAAGCCAGAGACCCAGGTGATACAAACTTGTGTTTCCTTCCTTACAATCCAGCCACCTGGCAAGAGAGAGAAGGAAAGTAGACCCATGTTCTCCTACCAAGAAATGTTATCTGTGCTCGTCTCTGTAGGATAAAACTGCCATCCCATGAGCTAACTCTTTGTTTCTAATTTGCAATGTATGTAGCTGTGTGCTAAAGAATTTGGTCTTGCACAAAATGAGATCTGGCTTTTGCCTCAGCTTCTGGGATGTAATCTGTGCCATATTTGATAGAAGTGCCTTTCTTTAAGGCAGGGATTGGCCGTGCTGGATCTTAAAGTGGGGCTTGGCATATTCAACAGTTTTTTTTTTTAAGATTTTATTTACTTATTTGACACACAGAGAGAGAAATCACAAGTAGGCAGAGAGGCAGGCAGAAAGAGAAGGGGAAGCAAGCTCTCTGCCAAGCAGAGAGCCCGATGCAGGACCCAATCCCAGGACTCTGACATCATGACCTGAGCTGAAGGGAGAGGCTTAACCCACTGAACCACCCAGGCACCCCATATTCAACAGTCTTAAGGTAGGGGCTGGCCATGACCGAAAGACCACCTGCATGATTTAGGGTGAGTGCTTTAGGGCACATCATATCAGTTCACCTGGAGACTGAGTTCAACCACATGGGCAATCAATCCATTAATCCTGCCTATATAATGAAGTCCCAATAACAACTCTGGACACTGAAGCTCTGGTAAGCTTCTCTGATTAGCAATGCTCTGTGAGTATGGTCACACATCAACCTCGAATAGGTAACTGGACTCCATGGGAAGAGGACAACAGAAACTTCCCGTTTGGATCCCTCTCAGATCTGCCGTGTATGCTTCCTGCCTTCACTGATTTTAATCTGTGTCCTTTCCCTGTAATAAACCATAATCATGAGTAAACAGCTTTGGGTGAGTTCTATGAGTCTTCCTAATAAATTATCAAAACTGGGGGTGATCTGGGGGAATCCCTGAATGTACAGTTGGTATCAGAAATGAGAGTGGTCTTGTGTGGAAACTATGTCTTCAAACTTTGTTGTTTGGTAACTCCAGGTAGTGAGCAATGCCAGGTTCCAGCTAGGGCTGTACCCTACTCTTTCCTGAGGTCACTGCTTTATGTTGGCTGAAGCCAACTCTATAAATGCTGAGCAAAAGACAGCCCAGGTGTTAAATTTGTCCCTGACACCCTTGCTTCTGAGCTTTATCACTTGAGTTAGAAGGTTCCCTTTGGGTCTCATCCAGTTACCAGAAAATGGACCAGAGAGCCTATTCTTGGTCTCTTCGGTGTTGCCCTATATATGCCACATGTAGCACATATTTCTTGAATTCTCTGGCATGGGATTCTATTCCCTTATTGTTGAGATTATCTATCCACACTGCCAACTTTTCATACTTAAACAGTTGTTTTATTATTTTTTTAAGATTTTACATATTTATCTGAGAGAGAAAGAGAGCAAGAGCAGGATGAGGGGCGGAGGGAGAAGAAGATTCCCCACTGAGCAGGGAACCCAATGTGAGGCTTGATGCCGAGACTCCCGGCTCACGACCCAAGCCAAAGGCAGACACCCAACCAACTGAGCCACCCAGGAGCCCCTAAAATGTCATTTTAGACACACAACAGATTGTAGGGTGGTGAGGAAGGAGTCACATGGTGAAGGGAACTATACTAAGTCTTAAGAGGAATCAATGGAATACATATAAAAAAGATTTAAATTAACTTAAAATGTAATATTTATTGGGAGAGGGAAACCATTGGAAAGCCTCACATTTATTTTTAGTCTTTCCCCCATCTATCTGTCCTCCCCATACCTGCCCTCCCCCTTCACTGAAAAATGAAGTGGGTCACATCCAATCCCCTCTCTTGCCTTTGTAAGGTTCTAGCTCTAAGTGTGAGCTCACCATAGAGACCAGAGTTACCAACAATAGAAAATACCGTGTCCATGACAACCAGAAAACCCAAACCAGTGGCTGATTTTAACCATCTGGTTCAACCCTTGTTCTTTAAATTCCTCTTTTCCTCAAGGGCTTTCTTAACTGCTTTATGATAAAAGGCAGACACACTGCTACACAGACAGACTGACAGGAAAATAACCATGCTGTCTTCTGGAAAAGGTGAGACAAGTGTCTGTGTGTGATGGACCCCATGTGAACTGTTGAGAGGAGAGGGGGCAAATTCCTAGGAAAGAGATCGGGAGGGCTTCCTGGAGTCCTACTTTGAACTCAGACTTCAGGATGGAGAGAGAGTTTTATTGGGGGAGGTCTCTCAGGTAGGCATTCCAGGGAGATTACTATCAGCAAGCAAAGTTGAGGAGGAGTGAGAATGACAATAGACTCACACTGGATTTGTTTAGGGGAGTGGAGGAGGTAAGACCAAAAAGTGGCTTAGCATCCCAATTGTGAAGGCTTTTGAACAGTCAACTAAAGAGTCCAGAATCAGCTTGAGTTACATGCCTGCTTTCCCTGGACAGCACAAATGGCCTTTTTTTGTGCCACATCATCTAACACAGTGCCTCGCCTAGTCCTCAAATAGTTGTTGATTCCTATTGAAAGTATTAAATAAATAATGAGAAGGCATTAACAGATCTTGAGCAGAAAAATAACTGCATAAGGGAAACCAGAACCTACAACAGGTTCTATGGCCTTTCACCATCCCTCACTCCTCTACTTACCAAGCTTGGATTTTAAGATTCACCATTATAAACACTCCCTTGCATATACCATCAACCCTATGCCCCTCTCATTTGGCAAAACCCCAGCCCTGGTTTAAATCAACTCTCACCTGCTGATTAACATTTCAATGCTTACCTGAGAAAAGGAAGAAGACAGAGTTGGTGGCTGAACAAACCGGGGTTGGGGCCTGGCTACTAACTCACTCACGGCACACTGGGGTTTAGCCTGAGAAGCATACACACAAGGTTCTTCAGTCTTATAGTGAACAATTATTCATCTATTCAAGCACCTTTAAGGGAAAACAAATGCCAAGCACCATCGTGTAAAGAGCTTGGAAGTCATCATACCATCTGTCCAAGAAAAAGCTGGACAAATGGAGGTTAATTGACTCTTCCTGGAACCATCTGAAAGCTGAGGTCACAAGGCAGACCATTATGCTGGACTCTAGAGGACAGATACATCTAGAAATGTAGCTCCGAGATTAAGTTATCTGGAATAGAAGGCACTGGAATCAATAAGCTGGAAGGAGCAATTAAGTCGTTATTTAGATAAGAGCAGGAATCTGAGTGCAGACTTGTATGAGAGTAAAACATTGATGAGCACTTGCAGTCATGGGGAAACACTATGCTTATGTGGGCTGTCACTCCAGGAACCCTACCAGGTTCCCACTGGAATAATTGGAGAAAGATCCCCGCCTAGTCTGGATGCAAGAAGAGAAGAGTAAACATCTTTATCCACTACCCCCCACCCCAAGACTCTTATCCCTAAAAAGATCCTAGTCCCAGGGGGAAAGAATGCTTTACCTATAAAAGAACAAAAATGACAGCAGACTTCTCATCAGAAACCACACGAGCAAAAAGAGTGTGGAGTGAAACCTTCAAGGTGCTGAAAGAAATTGCCAATCTAGAATTTTATATCCAGAGAAATTACCCGCAAAAGTGAAGGAGAAGTAAGAATCTCCTCAGACAAACAAATACTGGGCGATTCGTTGCAATAAGAAATGGGAAAGAAGTTCTTGAGGCAGAAAATAATTTAGGTCAGAAATGTGAACCTACACTAAAAAATAAATAAAGACCAAAGAAGAGCAGCAGAGAAGGAATAAAAGATAAAATATTATATTATTAAAATATTACATATTTTATACTAAAATATTTATTATTATATTACTATGTTAATATAATATATAATACTTATGTATAAATATTCTATATATTATATTATATTATTAAAATAGTATATATTTTTTATTTTCAATTGCTCTAAAAGACAACTGTTTAAAACAATAACAATGTAGTGTGTGCTCACAAAGAAGTGAAACAGATGACATCAGTAGCACAGGGATGGGAGAATGGAATTGGGAATTACTGTGTTATGAGGAGCCTGAACTACACGGGGCACTAGAGGGAGAAGCAGAGGTGTTTGCACTCTGGGGAACCACGCCCTTTCAGAGTTATTAGCATCTCAGTAACATGGTTGGTCACAGCAGATCCTCTGAATCACTTTTCCACATGGCCTCCCTTCCCAGGAGGCAGATGCCACCCACCCCAGGAGGAAGATGGGCCCCCCAGAAAACTCCTGGTGCCCCGCAAAAGGACACGCGTGTTGGCCTGTCCCGCCACACTACACTGACAGGTGAAACTCATGATTTGATCTCACACAGCAGTCCCCTAAACATGGCACATTACCTGAATTTTTTTTTTTAAGATTTTATTTATTTTGGAGAGAGAGAGAGAGAGCATGAGCAGGAGGTAGGGGCAGAGAGAGAAGCAGACTCCCTGCTGAGCAGAGAGTATGACATGGGACTCCATCCAAGGAATCCTGGGATCACGACCTGAGCCTAAGGCAGACATTTAACTGACTGACCCACCCAAGCGTCCCGGAATTCTTGAATACCATTAAAGTCCCCTCAGTTATGTTACATCCTGAGTTGAGTTCAGTTCCAAATCTGTTTCTCATTCCCCTTCTAACCAGGTGTGAAGTTGTCATCATCCTATTTTCAGAATGGGATTGCTCTCCTTCAGGTACTCACATGGAGGATAAGTGTGCAAAGCTCCCTAGAATAAAGAGAAAAACAATAAAAAGATGAAAAAAGGAGAAAAGATGACAGATATAAAAATACAGAGACCTGAGATCAAAACCTGAGACTAGAGGGTGTTCCCCAGTGAGAAGTGGGAACAGTTAGATTGGACCTAATGATGAGAGGCAGAGCTGAGGGAAATTGTCCCAAGATGGAACAAAATAAATCTGAAGATTCAGGTTAAAAGAACTCTGTACCTCAGGAATTCCAAACCTAGGACACCCTAGCAGAATTTTATTTACCTCGTAAAAAAGAAGACTAACTTTTCATTATGGAAAAAATAAAGAATATTTGAATGTATTCTTGGAAATGCAGATTAGCAAAAGGAAGAGAATAAAAATCATCTGTTGTAGCACTATCCAGAGAAAAACTGTTCACATTTTGGTACATTTCTTTACAGTTGTAATTAATGTGCATTTACTTAATTGTGATTTATATGGCATGAACAGGTTTATATTTTCTACCCTCTTAAAATGCTTTTTTAAATATTAATAAATTAATTTGGGACGTCTGGGTGGCTCAGTTGGTTAAGCAGCTGCCTTCGGCTCAGGTCATGATCCCAGTGTCCTGGGATCGAGTCCCACATCGGGCTCCTTGCTCAGCAGGGAGCCTGCTTCTCCCTCTGCCTCTGCCTGCCATTCTGTCTGCCTGTGCTTGCTCTCTCTCCCTCTCTCTCTCTCTCTGACAAATAAATAAATAAAATCTTAAAAAAAAATAAAAAATAAATATTAATAAATTAATAGATATTAATTACAAAGATCGAAAATTGCTGGGAAAATATAAAGAAGGAAAAAGTTACCCAGAGTCTACGCAGACTTAACCACAATTAATGTTGGGATGCTTGTCCTCACAGCCTTTTTATCTACACCTTTTTACATAGTGGTATTCACACTGTTCTGCTGAATCTAATTCTTAAACACAGTTAACACAGACCATTTCAGAGATTCCAGATGGTAAATGAGATAGAGGCTTACAGATGGAATAAAAGATTTGCCACAAGATGGTTTAGTCTTCTTTCCTAATCAAAAAATCCCAAATACTCAAATCATTCAGGGTGAGTTAGAGAGAGACAAAAGCCCATTGGGGAAAATGTAATGACTCTTATTCATCCTTGAGGTTTATTAGACAGTTTGGCCACCACAAGCGACTCAGTATTGTAACAGTGCACACTACTGTTTTGAGTTCCATACAACAGCAGGAGCTTGGGTAACAGACACATTTTCTGGTTCTGGGAAAGTCACAAAAAGTAGGAGAAAAGGAATCTGGAAGAGCGCCAGGTTTTATAACCAGAACAGACCCCACATCATCCAATAAAAGAATTCGGACTGGGGTCCAGGCTGAAGAAGTTCGTATCCTGCAGCATCCTTGGCTGGGGGCAGGGTGAGGGGCAGAGCGGAGATGGGCTCAAGGGCAAAGTCACAGCCTTATATGCTCCCACTATGAAATGAGAGCAATGGGAAAATTAACCTGGTCCTCAGCACAACAACATCAAGTGAACTGAAATGAATCATGAATAAGTATAAAAATACTAACTCATGGATACGATGAAAAATCTGTGAACTGAGGGACCCCCCCCTCCCAAGAGCTGGTTTCCGGCTCTGATTCCATTCACCAAAAACCAGTTCCCTGAGACTGAAGTGCTGCCTCTGCCTTTGAGCTTAGGGTGGTGTCTCCCACTTCCCGGGGAAAGTAGAAGCAATGCAAGGATCCTTCTGCAGGCTGCCACCCCATATCCACACCCCTGCATTTTCTTGGGCTTGTGTTCTACCTCCTCCGCTATTACTTGGGATCAACTGTCCACAATCCCAGCAAAGACCTGTGTCCTCATCTGTATACTCCAGTCTATCCACTCTGAGCTCCTCCAGGACATCCCTCTGTCTCCTGCATCATCGTTATTTCCAGCAGTGAACACACATGCTGATGAAGAAATCCTCCTGAGACTCCACATCTGTCCCCTTCCCCAGCCACTGCCCCCTCCTCTGCTCTTCACTACAAGGAAACTCCTTGGAAGACAGCCAGCCTGCTGTCTCCAGCTCATCTCCTCCTCTCCTCTCCTGAGCCTGCTGTTGCAGTTGGATCCTACCTCTCCTTTTAAACAGCTGTTATCTGGGCTTATCCAGGTCTCCTGTGGTCAAGGTCTTGTTTCAAAGCTGATTCTCCACCATCTCTCAGACCTCATTCACTCTACTTCTCAGTGACCTTTGTCACAGTTGACCCTTCCCTGTGTCCCTTCCCTTTTTGCCCTTGGCATTGGGACATCTCTCTTTGTTTTTTCCTCCTCATCATCACCTTGACCCCAATCTTCTCCAAGACTCAATCCCCAGATGCTCACTCCCTTGGTGGCCTCATTCAGTCTCCTATCTATAAATACTGTCTATTATGCTGAGGACTTCTGTGTAGATACCGAGACTGGATCTCTTCTCCGAACTCCAGACATGGACCTCTACCTCCCCACCAGACACCTCTGTCTGGTTGTCTAATGAGTGTTTCTTTTTTTCTTCCTTCCTTTCTTTCTTTTTAGATTATTTATTTGAGAGAGAGGAGGGGCAGAGAGAGAGGGAGTAAATCTCAAGCAGACTTCCCACTGAACATGAAACCGAATGCAGGTCTCAGTCTCACAACCCTGCGGTCATGACCTGAGTCAATATCACAAGTCTAGATGTTTAACCGACTGAGCCACAGAGGTGCCCCTTTAAGGGGCATTTCAAGCATAACAAATCCAAACCTGAACTCCCAAATCATCATCCCTACTGCCCCTAAGCCTGCTTCTCCCTCGGTGTTTCCATCTTAGAGAACGGCAACAATGTTATTCCACAAGAAGAACCCTTGTGGTCACCCCTGACTCACTTTTTTCTTTAACACTAAATCTACTGCCTCTGCAACTCCTGTTGGTTCTACTTTAAAGTTACACCCAGGATCCTACAACTTCTATCTTCCTCTACTACTCCAGTTCTGGCTTCCATCTTTTCTCACCTTGTCCCTCTAGCCTGTTCACCACACAGCAGTCATAAAACACAAGTCATATCATGTGGCTCTTCTCCTCAAAATCCTCCAATAGCTTCAATCTCCTTCAGAGTGAAAGCCAAAATCCTTGCAAAGATTCTGCATGCTCTGGTTCCTGTACCCCTTCCCAACCCTCTCCCCCAACCCTTATCTTTGGTCTCATCTTTGACTCTCCACCTTGACTCATTGACCTCTGTGTTATTCCTCAAATGTATAAGGCAGGTTGCTACCTCAGGGCCTTTGTACCTGTTGTTCTTTCTGCTAGAATACTCTTCCCTTATGTCCCTCAAATTTCTCCAGTGAATCCCTCTCTATCAACACCTAGAAAGTAGCAACCCCTACCCTACCTCAATGTTTCCTTTCCCCACCTCCCCCATCTCCTAACACTCCCATGGCTTCTGCACTTCAGCCATATAGGCATCCTGTTTCTCCTCCAGCCTAGAACCTTCCTGCTCAGGGCTCTTGCTCTTTCCTGGACCTGGTACACTCTTCCCCTAGATAACCATATGGCCCCTTCTCACATTATTCAGGTCTTCACTCAAATGTCACCCTACTGAGAAGAATCCCTTCCACTGTTTTAATTTTAAAATGCAATCTCCAAAGGACAGGAACTTTATCTGTTTCATTCATGGCTATATCCTTAGAATGAAGAAGAGTGATCAATAAATATTATTGAATACAAATGATCTAATGAATACAGAAAAAGTAGAATATATTTCTACTCACCAAATGTATTTTAAAAGAATATGTCTCTTAGAACAAGATTTTACTAAATAGATACTTGGGCTTCTATAACAACATATCATAGATTGGGTGGCTTTAACAACAGAATTTTTTTTTTTTTTGCAGTCCTGGAGACTGGAATTCAGAGATCAGGGCACCAACATGACTGGGTTCTGGTGAGAGCACTCTTTGTGGGTTCTAGATGGCTGCTTTATCGCTGAATGGTCACATGGGCTTTTCTTGATGGCTGCTCTCAGAGAAAGAGAGATCTTCTCTCCTTCTCTGGGGGACACTAAGCCCACCATGAGGTCCTACTCTCAAGATGGCATCTAAACTACCTCCCAAAGGCCTTGCCTCCACCTACCATCATGTTAGAGATTAAGGCTTCAACATACATGAATTTGGGGGACACAAACATTCCATTGATAGCAGGTTTTTTCCCCCATTTTGTGTATTTATTTTTAAATTTAAATTAACATATAGTGTAGTATTAGTTTCAGAGGTAGAGTTCAGTGGTTCATCAGTCTCATATAATACCCAATGCTCATTACATCACATGCCCTACTCAATGTCCATCACCCAGTAATCCCCTTCCCCATACCTCTCCCCTCCAGCAACCCTCAGTTTCTTTCTTATAATTAAAAGTCTCTTATGGTTTGTCTCACTGTCTGATTTTGTTTTGTTTTATTTTTCCTTTCCTTCCTCTATGATCCTGTTTTGTTTCTTAAATTCCACATATGAGTGAGATCTTATGATAATTGTCATTCTCTGATTGACTTATTTCACTTAGCATAATACCCAATAGTTCCATCCACGTCATTGCAAATGGCAAGATTTCATTTTTGATGGCTGCATAATATTCCATTGTGTGTGTGTGTGTGTGTGTGTGTGTGTGTGTGTGTGTGTGTGTGTGTGAGACATCTTCTTTATCCATTCATCCATCCATGGATATCTAGGTTCTTCCCATAGTTTGGCTATTGTGGACATTGCTGCTATAAACATTGGGGTACAGGTGCTTCTTCGGATCACTACATTTATATCTTTGGGGTAAACACCTAGTAGTGCAATTGCTGGATCATAGGGCGGCTCTATTTTGAGGAAACTCTATACTGTTTTTCCAGAGTGGTTGCACCAGCTTGCATTCCCACCAACAGTGGACACAGTCTTTCTTTGCATCCTTGCCAACATCTGTCATTTACTGACTCATTAATCTTAATCATTCTGACTGGTATGAGTGGTATCTCATTGTGATTTTGATTTCTATTTCTCTGATGCCAAGTGATGTTGAGCATTTTTTCATGTGTCTGGTGGCCATTGGTATGTCTCCTTTGGAGAAATGTCTGTTCATGTCTTCTTCCCTTTTCTTGCCTGGATTACTTGTTTTTTTGGGGGGGTGAGTTTGATAAGTTCTTTATAGATTTTGGATACTAGCCCTTTATCTGATATTTGCAAATATCTTCTCCCATTCTGTCAGTTGTCTTTTGGTTTTGTCAACTATTTCCTTTGCCGTGCAAAAGCTTTTCATCTTGATGAAGTCCCAATAGTTCATTTTACCTTTGTTTCCCTTGTCTTTGGAGACATTTCTACCAAGAGGTTTCTGTGGCTGAGGTCATAGAGGTTGCTGCCTGTGTTCTTCTCTGGGATTTTGATGTATTCCTATCTCACATTTAGGTCTTTCATCCATTTTGAGTCTATTTTTGCAAGTATGTTTTTAAAAGACTGAGTTTATCATTTGATGAAATGATCCTTTAGTAAATGAATTGGCTTTCAGCAAATTGGCTGCTCCCTGTTCTTGGGGTTGGAGGACACAAAGGCAAATTCTAGGCTCTCCTATTCAAGTAAAATATGAAATCAGAAATTTAAAAATGGGATATAATGATAGCAGCTTAAAAATAGAAAAAAGAGAGAGAGAGAACTTCCAGAAAGACAGCGGTCAGAATGTACACCTACTTCCCTTTTTTGAAACCCAAGAAAATTCACAAAGAGAATAAAGAGTGGAGAAGGAAACTCCATCTAAGGAGAAACCAAGGCATAGTCATAATTCAACCCTAGGGGTCACGTAGAATTAATGTTTGCATGGTGAAGACTTGTAGGCCCTCCTCTCTAGTCTGCCCAGTGCATGATCACGTTCCAAAGGGGAAGAAAAGGCAGATAATACATTCATCTAAAAGATGACCAGTAAACATTCCTAAGGCTTTTCATGGGAGGCAGTCACTGACATGGGGCCTCATTTAGAGCGAGTAGCTTGTGGACAGGTGACTTTCCTCCTTTTTTTCTTCCTAACAAACATGTTCTTGCATACACTAATAAGGAACAAGTGGGGACTGTGCTACCCCCAATGGTCTATTTCCTCTCTCTCCTTATCAGTGTTACTTTTGGTGAGATCTTCTGGGGACTCTGGCCCCAAACTGACTAACTAAGATCCTGGGTTCAGAGAATGGAAGGGAGTAAGATACACCCAAGAATCCCATACCCAGCTGAAGATTTTGTTTACAAGTAAAAGCAGCAGAATGACATCTTTAAGTACAGAAGAATTAGATATACTATCACGCCAAACACTTCCCTGAAAGCTTTACTTAAAGATATAATAATGATGAACCACATAACTCACTAAAGGAAAATGTCCAGCAGTCAAACATAAAAGTGTCTTAAAATCTCTTCTGTGTTTCTTCTCTGGAAACAAGTGAACTGTTACAATTCCACAATATGTCAAAATAAGTAATTGATAATAATAATTCACTACTGAAATCCAATAATATGACAGCAAGAAAGTAAGATTGGGGCACCTGGTTGGCTCAGTTGAGCATCTGACTCCGGTTTTTGTCTCAGGTCATGATCTCAGGGTTCTGGGATTGAGCCCCGCATCAGGCTCCACCCTCAGCAGGGAGTCTGCTTGATGATTCTCTCTCTTCTTCTCCTTCTGCCCCTCCCCCCCACTCACATTGTCTCTCTCAAGTAAGAAAATGATTTTTTTTTAAATAAAAGTGAGGGAGAGGGGTCAAGGGGAATGTGGATAAGATTGTGCCTGTCATTATTTGTCATAGAGGGCATCAACATAAATTCTTCTATTTCTAACTACGTTACTAAATGGGCAGGTAAAATGTCCTTCTTTCCTTCTAGAACGTTCTTTGACTGGTCTAATAATTAAATTGACATAGAACATAAATTAACAGGAGAAAGACAAATCTAATTTCATATGTACAAGAGTCCCAACAAAAACATGAGACTCAAAGGTAGTCAGGCATTAGAGGCTTAGGAATGGGACGGGGGTTAAGGGCTTCGAAGGGGAGATGGGCAGTTCATAGGAAGATGGGAAAAGCACATGTTGATAAGTCTTTCAGGTCAAAAAGTTCTCTCTAGTAACAGTTCTTCTTTAGGTACAGGGCTCCTATCTCAATTCTTGCAGGCTGTTAAGCAAGAGGTAACAAAATTTCCTGAGTCTGACTCTTGATTGTCTTCAATTCAAAATAATCTCCATGCCCCAGGGGCACAAAATGGGATAGCATATTCTGCTCTCATTCACTAAGCTTGATAAACTAAGAGAGACTTAAGATATTTTAAAACAAAGATATTTAAAAATATATAAACAACCATTAGTGGCAGTAAAACCAGGCTTACATTCTTCAAAATAACAAGGAGGGAGAAGACAAAAGATAAAACAAAGAAAGTACAGACCACAGAGCAAAGTGTAGAGGAAAACAAACACACACCCAAACACCGAGCCATGCGTTGTTTTCACGGCTGCTACCAGTCTTCACCCCACACCCACTTCAAAGCTAGACTCAGTACTTTGTTGACTCATCAAGAAGCAAATGCTCTCTGCAGAGCTTTGGCAAGTAATAGATCATAGGGGAGACTTTGGGGGAAGACAGAAGGGAGTTTGCATTACACCTCATACAGTAAAGAACCCAATGCAATTCCTGTTGTGTAAGACATTTATTTTCACGTTCACAATCCCTCTTGGGCTTCCAGCTCTTAGATTTTGTGCCTTCTCAGCAGTGCTTAGCAAAAAAGGAATGAAATATTAACATAGTTACATGGATAAATCTCAAAGACAGTATGGTAAGTGAAAAGAGTCAGAAACAAAAAGTAGCTGCTGTGTGATTCTAACCCCATGAAAGTCTAGGAATGTCAAAAATGTAGTGATAGGTCAAGGGTTACCAGGGTTCGAAGAGGAAGAGAATCTAGGGGAAAGTGCAACAAGGAAATCTATTAGGGTTTCGGACTCTTCCGTATCTTGGCAGAAGTGGTGGTTTACAGATTACGTGCAAAGTTCACTGTAACTGCAATTAAAATCCGTGAGTCATGAAGTACGTGAGTAATAAACACCTCAGTGAAGAAAATAGAGGAAAAACTTATCATTCTCTCATTACCTAGGAAATAAAACTGTGACATACCAAAATCTGCAAACTATACCTAAGGCTCTTGTTTCTAACAGAAAGCATAAAAATAAATTAGGCATCCATGTAAGATCCTGACCGCCCCCCCAAAAAAAGAAAAAAAAAATCCAAAGAAAGTCAGTAAAATGGTAAAAGGTAGAAATAAATTTGAGAAATCAACCCTAAGTAAATCTAGTGAGTTACCACACATACACAAATCTTCTGGTTAAGAATTATCAATAAAATGAAATGAAATGAAATAAGATAAAATATAAAATAAAATAAAATAATGGAAGCAAAAATATACAAAATAAGAACCAGTGATTGAAAACAGACCAAAAAACTAAGAAAAAAGTGTGGAAAGTTGTCCAAGACACAAAGAAATGCCAGCCCTGTTGGCTCCAGGAGTGAACTTATTCTTTTCTCTTGCTAATTAGTTTCTTGCAGCAAAACCCCTACCCTGAAACCTGCCAAGGCCAGTACAGAAAAAGAAATCTGCACCCCAGGCACTCAGAGGAATACTGAAACACACTTCCAATGGTTAAATGTTAGCAAATGAAATCCAGTGGTCATTCAAACAGTAGCATGTTATTTGTTCCATATTTGGAAATTTATCATAAGTCCCACATTGATAAATAAAAGAACAACAAAATAGTATTTGGTGAAATCCAATATTCACTCCTTTTTTAAAAATCTTTAGTAAAATGGTAAAAGATGGGTATTTTCCCCAAAATGACCCATAGCTTAATGATGCCCCCCGCCCCGCCTGCTAAGCCTCCCTAATTAGATGTAGGAAGAAGCAAGGATGGCCATTGTCACTTTATTCACCATGATTCTAAAGGCCTGACTCAATCCAATTAGAAGAGAGAACAAAATGAGAAACACAGTCCACAGAGAAGGAGCCCCTAGTATCATAATTTGTGGTTGCTATGATTGTATTCTAGAAATTTGAAAGCATCCACTGAAACATTTTTTAGAAACAACTGAGAACTTAGTAAGGTGACAGTTTATGAAATTAACATACAAAAACCAAAGGCTTGGGATGCCTGGGTGACTCAGTCTGTTAAGTTTCTGCCTTAGCCTTTGGTCATGATCCTGGGGTCCTGGGACCCAGCTCCGCCACTGGGCTCCCTGCTCAGTGGGGAGTCTGCTTTTCCCTCTCCTACTTCCCCTCCTCTCCCTGCTCATGCCTGCTTCAAATAAATAAATACAATCTTAAAAAAAAAAAGAAAAGATAAACAAAGACTTTTGTAATTAAAGGGAAACCAGTTAAAAATAAAATGGACATATTCTTTTTTTAAGTTTAGTTGACATACAATTGTTGTGCCCGAGTTTTCGTGTCCGAGAGACCACCAAGGAGCCAAGCACCAATGCAATCACACAAGGGTTTATTCGACAAGCTTAAGCTTGGGCCCAGGTATACCCGAGACAGCAGAGTAGGAACTTGGACCCCGAGCTTAGTTAAGGCAGGGGTATTTATGGGTTCCTGTTACTAAAGCAGGGTGGGGATTCCTGGAACCAAAGCAGGGTTGGGGGGGTCTCTGAAATAAAGCAGGGTGGGACTTACTAAAGCAAAGTAGGGGGAAAGTTCAGCCCTTGGGCACAGGGGTCTGAGATGGCTGCCAGAGCTAAGATGGCTGTACTTATACTAAAGCTAAACCTGAGGAGGGATGGCCTTAATTTTCTCGGCCTCCACATTTCCCCCTGAACAACTTTGACCCTTAAATCTTTAAGGTTGTTGAAGGTGGAAGGTCTCATCTTCTGTATGAAGCTACCTACTCGGGTCAGCATTGATCAGTTGGGGAATGTATAGGGGAGTTATGAAAGACAGAGGCAGCTGAGTTCAGGGGTTTAAATCAATCATTAAAGGAGAGAGGGACTGTTTAAAGTGCTAACCTGAGTAGGTCAGAACCCAAGAAATATTTTGTGATAATCGGGAACATCAAGATGGCTGCACTTATGTCAGGGCTAGATTCGAGATGGGTACAGCCTTGTTTTTCTTGGCCTCCACAACAATGTTATATTAGTTTCAAATGTACAGCATAGGGATTTGACAATTCTACACATTACATACACAGTAACTCTTCACAGTAAGTGTAATTACCATAAACCCGTACTTATGTAGTCAATCTATGACAAAAGAGGCAAAAATATACAATGAAGAAAAGACAGGTCTTTTATAAACAGTGTTAGGAAAAACTGGACAGTTACACGCAAAAGAATGAAATTGGACCACTTTCTTATACCATACACAAAAATAAATTCAAAGGGACTAAGGACCTAAATGTGAGACCTGAAACCATAAAACTCTTAAAAGAAAATCTAGGCACTAATCTCTTCGACATGGCCCTTGGCAATGTTTTTTGGATCTGTCTCCTGAGGAAAGGAAAACAAAAGCAAAAATGAACTCTTGGGACTACATCAAACAAAAAAACTTTTGCACCGTGAAAGAAACCAAAAAAAAAAAAAAATGCAACCTATTGAATGAGAGAAGGTATTTGCAAATATATATATATGTGGACATATTCTTGATTAGAAATGTACATGATCCATATAAAGTAACTGTAAAAAGTCAGAGAAGCACAAACAATGTAGATAAATAATAACATCAGTAATAACAATAGCCAACACTTTGAAATTACAGTGTAGGTCCTTACAAGGCTCTGTTGGGCGTTGTCTCTGGCAGTCCTCCCATTAACCAGATAAAGCAGGTGTTGTTATTACCTCTGCTCATGGTGGGAAGATATAACATGGTAAAAAAATTGATCCGTCCTAATACAAACTATCTAAAATGCAATCAAAATAGCAAGATAAAGATTCTGAGTTTCACTCTGAAAATACAGGCAAGTTACTCACTAGCTCTGTGCCTGTTCCCTCATGTGCAAAATGAAAACAGTAAAAGTTCTTATAATAAGCATAAGATTAATTAACACATACAAAGTGTGTAAATATCCGCTTTATTATTATTATTATTGCCTATAAGAATACACAGGAGAAGAGCCAAGGAAGTCCTTGGCCCAGAGGTGGGCCAGCCCTCCCTATAGTAAAAGATAAGACAAAGCTACAGTAATAATTATTTAGAAGAAAATGGCATGGAACTGGCAGACAGATAAATGGATTTAAAAAGTACAGAAATAAACTCAAGTACATATGAGAATTCAGTACATTATTTAAAGGTGGCATTTCAAAGCAATGAGGAAAATCTGTTACATGAGAAAATCTGTAAGGATAATCTGTTAACCATTTGGAGAAAACAGAGTGAATTCTTAACTCTATTTTCTTTTAACCCAAATTTATTTTACATGAAGTGAAGATTTCAATTTTTTAAAATGCAGATAAAAAGCACTGTTTTCATCATTGCATGTTTTTCACAAACTAGGAACAGAGAAAGCTTTCCTAAACATCAAAATGAAACCTAGAAGTCACAAAGAACGTGACCAATAAATATGACTATGTAACAGTTTTACATTTCTAAACATTACTGTACAGGTGTACGTGTGTGTGTGTGCCTTCAATGAAATCAAAACGAGATATGTGCTGCACATAAAAGAGGCCAAAAATAACTTCCCCATATACAAAACATAGGGACAAATCAATAATAGGGAAAATTCATCATTAAAAAATGAAGAAAGTACCAGAACATATTAATTATATGGAAAAAGTACAAATTACCACTAAATATGAAAAGCTCAACTCACCAATAATGTAAATTTAAATCACTAAATATAATTTTTGTGGGTTTCCAGATTCCTGAATTGAAGATTGTTAGGTAATATTGGCAAAAGGGTAGAGAGCATGCATTCTCCATGCTGTTAGCAGGAGCACACATGGGTGAACTTTTTTGTTTGGGAAATTTGGCAATCTCTGAAATGTGCCCACTTGGAAGAATTTGTCCAGGAGAAACACTAGCACAAATAGACATGAACAAGGAGGGTTACCATATAGAAGCGTAAGACTGGTGCTGGAGGGGAAACTGAGGAGTGTCTGGTCCAAACTTTGAGGCCCGTCCTAATACAGGCTGCCCAGCCCCACCTCCCTGACACTCTGAGGGTTGCTTGGATCTCCACAGTTAGGGTCCGTATGATATAGGAACATATAGACCCTACCACGCTCTGAGTAGAACAAGTACTCAACCGCACTTCACTTGGAAGAATTCAGACAGTGTTTCTCAAACTTCAGTGTGCCCACAAACCACCCAAGTATCTGGCTAAAATGGAATATTGATTTGGCCTGAATGGGCCCGAGATTCTTCTGCATTTTTAACCAGCAGCTCCCAGGTGATGCTGATGCCGGTGGTCCACGGACCACAGTTTGAGTAGCAAGACCATAAACTACGCTCCTTTGGTCTGGTTCTTTGCAGATATGGCTTTTCCACTGAACCTGTAGACATTACTCCCTTGATGCCCATTTCCTACAGGCAGGCCCCATGGCTTTGTCATGCCCATTGTTTCCAGTAGATTCTTCCCTGGCCCCAGATTTCATTGTTTTCACCATCTGGTCTCCCACAGCGCGGGCCTGTAGGAGGAGGCTGCTGCTGCTGCAGGTCCCCCTCTAACTTCTCAGCCCAAACTCAGGAAACTTGGAGCTTTGGTGACAGAAGGAGTCTCAGATTACAATTCAGGTGTGACAAATGTGTCCTTTTTTCATCTAGAGACCTAATGTCTCTGACCCTGTCTAATCATGCCCAGGAAAATTATCCCTTAATTCCCAAGGGATTTCCTTTTTCATTTCCCTCTTCCCCTTGACCTCACCATCATCCCCTTGGTCACTCATAATAAATCTGTGCCTTAAAAGTTTCCTTTGGCAAAGTGGAGATAATTCTACATCAAAACTAGGTAGCTCTGTTGGGATTGGACAATGTAAACTCGAGTTCTTAAGTATTTCCTTTGTGGCAGATGGTTGTGCTCCAAGACCACTTACGGACCAAGCGGAAAAGGGGGGAGTGAGAGATTGTGTGAGAGATCTGGGGAGCTCCCGGATAAGGAGGCAAACCCCACACCTCCTCAGAATTCCCAGGGGGAGAGGAGGAGGCGGGGGAGAGGAGGAGGCGGGGGAGCCTCCTGGAATTCAGAAGCAGCCAGGATGCACAGAGCTGTTCTTTGGGGTAGTTTAAGTCAACCGGGAATTGTGTGCTGTGATGTAAACCAGGCGAGAGACTCTAACAGCCCCACGGGTGGGGCGTCCCTGGCAATGGCAGTCCAAAGGTCTCTCACAGCAGGAGATTGAGTTGCAACCCTGTGGAGGAGGGAGAAAGGAGCCTTAGGCAATGAGGATCTTCAAGCCTCTCTTCTTGCACAATAATTTTATGAGCACTCACATGTCAGGGAGAAATATGTCACTCTCGGGGCCACCTCCTGTGCCCCATCTGTGCCTGCTTGGAAAGTGTTCACAGGTGAAGGGGCCCCTCCTCAGCAAGCCACGGCCCTGTGTCATCTAGAGAGGAACCATGGCCCTGGGGAAAAGGAAAAAATAAAGTGCCTTGGATGCTCTCCCTCCACAGAGCAGCCTGCTCATCCCTGCTTGTCCCTCCTCATCCCAGCCCCTAGTCCCTGCCAGAAGGATCACTTTTCTAACACTGAAAGACACCTTCATTGCCTCCCCCTCGCCCATCGCCCCAGAAGTGGAACTCTCGCCAGACACATACTTCAAATCCACACCTAAATTTATTTATGACACGATTGCATCTCTCCGACCATGGATTTTACAAATGTCTCTCTTATCACAAAGGGTGTCAAAGAAATTCTGCCTTACAAGCTGTCTTGTTGTGTCCTTGTGTCGGGTATACAGCGTAATCGCTGCAGTTGGGAAATTGAGGAGGTTCAAGGCTAATGTAACCCCATAGTTTATGGTATTCTATTTATGACTATAAACATCGGGACTTAAGAATGTTTGCCCCCTCCATCCATTTGCAATTCCGCAGCCACGGTATCACCCAGAAACTGACACCAAATCGTCCATCCTCCCTGCCAACGGCCGTTCTAGCTGCTGCTCTGTATATGAAACAGACCTCACCTCCAGCACCAGCACCTGCTGTTCTTGTGCTTGGAACATGCCTTTGCCAAGTGCCTGGGGGACTTACCTCTCATTTCCTTCTAGTATCTACTCAAACAGGAAAAAGCCATGCCTGGAGATGTGAATTTGGGTGCCACCAGCGAAGAGATATTGTCAAAAACCATGAGTCTAGATAAAATGACTAGGAGCAGAGACTTGGGTTATAGTCCTGGGGCACCTGTCCCCGTCCCCTGACAGCAGGGAGGCAGAGGCAGCAGGAGAGGGAGAGGGACTAGGAATGTGGCCTTCCAGAAGCCAAGGGATCACAGAGTGATCGACGTGTCCGGGTGAAAACAGCAGCTTGGAAGTATAGATGGGCAAACACAGGGAGAATGGGAGAGAAGACCCCAGAACGACATTTTGGAAACTAGCAAGCAGATGAATGAGGCATAAATAATGTCTTTGATCCAAAGAAGTCAGGTCCCAAACTTGCAGTGGGGAAAACAGCTAGCCTGCCCTACTGGCACTTTTGAATCCCCAAAAGTGTGAGAAACTTGTGAGTCTCTGGAAGTGGTGATGAAGAAGCCTGACACAGAAAGGATTAATCAAAATGCTGTTTAGCAAGTGATCAGATCCCCAGGTCACCCCAATTCTGTTCAGTGGGAGTCTTTTTTAAAAAAGGAAATTACGAGTTCCAGATGCATGCGAATGCATTGAGAGATTTAGACAACTGGAGAAGAGTGTGGGGCTGGATTCATGGTAATACAAGAAATATAAGCAAACAATATGCAATTGTAAATTCTAGGAAAACAAATGATTGAAAAGGAAGGGAAAATAATCATAGTTTGTGACATGGCTCCATTATGAATAAAATTTTCAAATCATGACAATTTAAGAAATTGATCTACGTGAAATTACAACATATCTTTACTGGAATGATGGGCTGAGGGACAGGAAGAGTAAGGTCGAATGTGGGAGGTTGGAAAGGCAAAGAGATGTAAATTTTCATTATCTATAATGGGATGTCAGAGGTAATATTTACAATTGAAAAATCAAGGAGTAGCAATGGAAACATGTTATTAGGAATATAGAAATAATACCAAAAATAATATGTAAAGGAGATGAAAGTATTTGCTTCTAGGAAAAAGGAAGCTGGAGGCCCGCTCATTTCCTTGAAAATATTGTGGAACTATTTGATTCTGTAAACTCGTTTGCATAACTTTGGTAAAAATGGGAAGTCAAATTATAAGCAAAATATCTTCAAATTTATTGAGCTGGCAAACATATTCCCAAGGATTGAAGAGGAATAAAATATGATCTTTATCCTCAGTGGAGTACAGAATGAAAAAGAAAAAAGTTATAGCACAGTATGATAAGAATGCCATACTAGAAGTAAAAAAAAAAAGTTCACTAGGTATATGAAGACACTGGCTACATTTTGTTTGTATCTCCATTATCCTGTGTGGTGCCTGGCAGGCAGGGGTATGTTAGTGACAGGTGACCACATGAAGATACATACACACACATGTTGCACTGAAAACAGAAAACAGAGTATTTCCCTATATTTATATGGTGGTGGAAAACAAAGCCAGGAAGATTTTACAGCAGATGTGATATTTGAATGTGGAACTGGAAGTCCACCAGGATTTCTACAGGTGGACAAAGATGGGGAGAATATTCAAAGCAGGGACAACAATTTATACAAAAAAAAAGTAAGCTAGTAGTGTGATATCTGTTAACATATCCACAATCATGCTATGTAACCACCCAAATCTCAGTGGCACCCAACACAAAATATCAAATTTTCACTCATACAGCTGCAGGTCAACTGGGATTGGACCGACAGAGTGGGTTTAACAGGTTTGGATGTTAACTTCAGGTTAAGTCTGAAAGTGTTTCATCTCCTTTGGACCAAGAACTACCATTCGAGGAAGGCTCTTCTCACGACAGAGGTGGGAGAGCAAGAAGGTGAGCTCAGTTCAAGTCTCTGGACATGTTGTGTCCACTAACATATTGTGTCCACGATCATATCATTGGCTGCAATAAGATTCATGAAAAAAACCAACATCGGTGGTTGGGGATGCGCATTCCTTCCCCACTGGAGTTCTGCTAAGAGTTATTCTTGAACAAAAGTCTACACTCGCAAGTGTTTGGGCAATTGCATAAATGCATTTAACTTCTGGAGACTTTCTATTTGCAGTTCCCTCACAAGAGTCAAAGTTACTCAACCAGGATGAGCCACATGGAGCCACTGAGCACATACATTGTGTGGCAGGTGTGACAGAGAAACTGAATTTGGGTTTAATTTGTACTAATTTAAGTGTCATGTGGCTTATAGCTACCAGATGGAATATGCAGCTGTGAACACCACAGTTTATGCTGATATTTTGATCTGAGGATTTCTTTCATGAAGTCAGGTCTGAAATTGTCATCTTCTACATACATATTCATGTTCTGTCATGAATTTTAGGATTCATTTTGATGGTGTCCTTTGTGACAACTGGGAAAGGCCTTGAGGGCTATGTGGGCCAGATTAATTCAATTTCTGGGCAAAAACTGTCTCTCTGATCACCCGGGACCCCCTTGCCAATGTGTGTCTCTAGGACAAGAAAAGCTAGGAGATGATATGAACTGATTAAAATAAATCCAGCAACATCATTAGAAAAATAACTCGAAAGAAAGAAAGAAAGAAAGAAAGAAAGAAAGAAAGAAAGAAAGAAAGAAAGAAAGAAAATTCCAAGTGGATCCCTCTTATAATGGTCATTAGAGTGTCACACAGGAAATTATTTCCTATCTGAATAATCTTGTGTTTTTGTCACATACAATTTACATTTACAAATTCCACAAATATTAATCATTCCTGGGAAGGAATAGAACAATGCTGGCCAATAAACAGAAAAGCAGTGTGTATAAATACCATTGTTTCAGGACCAAAGTTTAAGAATTTCCTTTTTTTTTCCAATTTCTTAGTTTCTATTCTTTAAAGGAAAAAGAAATAGAGCAGGAGTCAAGAAAATGGTGCAACTGGATTGCCATACTGGACACACACAGAGTTTCTTACAAATAAAGACCATATCGAAAGAGGAAATGTCATACGGGTAAAGGATATTTCATAAAAAGGAAAAGGAATTTCGGAGAGAAAGAAGACAGTCTCTCACAGAGGTCTGATCAGGAAAAACAAGTTCTGGACTTTTTATATTTTCTATTCTTCTTTCTATCATAATTCCACATATCTCTCTGGCTCATTGAGAAGGGAAAATATTTAGATTTTTCCAGGGTGAACACAACATTCATAAGGATTACCAGAAACACAGGATGTAAAATCAATAATGGGAGTGGCTGGCTTCCTCATAGGAGTAAGAAGAAGAAAAGAGACCAAGAAACCAATAGGCAGTGACTTAGGCCTTTGTTAGGAAATGTGTCCTCTTCTCTTTGTCCCTTGAGGCTCTTTGTAAAAGCCAGGACTTCACATCATAATGTTACAGCAATCAAGCTTTAATCATTCATTAAAATAATTGAATGCCATTTTCACTTATCAAATTGGCAGTCATTGGGGGAAAAAATGTAATACCGTGCTGGGGAGTTCGGAACCCACTTTTGTGGGCGTGTGAATTGGTGCAACCACTCCGGCTGCAGGCTCCAGAAGCTTAAGAATGTGTTCGTCCTTTGTGCTCATTCTACTCCTGGCAACTTGTTTAGCTGCAAGGACGTTCTTTCCCGGGACATAATAGAGTGCTGTGCAAAAATGGTATTGCATAATATTTTGGGGGGGGGTTAGTTTTTTTTGTCTTTTAAAGATTTTATTTATTTATTTGAGATAGAGAGAACGCAAAAGCTGGAAGGAGAGGGAGAGAGAATCTGAAGTTGACTCCACATTGAGCTTGATGCTGGGCTTGATCTCACCACCGCAAGATCATGACCTGAGTGGAAACAGAGTCTGCTGCTTAGCCAACTGAGGCACCCAGGAGCCCCACATCACACGGTGTTATAGTATAGTATAGTTGGATAAGCTTAGATCGTGATCCTGGGGTCATGGGATTGAGCCCAGCGTGGGGCGCCCTGCTCAGTGGGGACCCTGCTTTCTCCCTCTCCCTCTACTGCTCCCCCAGCTTGTGCTTTCTCTGTCAAAAATCTCAAAAAATAAAAAAATGTATTGTTATATGGAGTGAGGGGGAGGGGTAGTTACTAGTAAAATTTAGGATTGTACTTGGGTAAGTAAAAATTATATGTACACATAAAAGTAATTTGAAAGGGCTGGAATTATCAATAGTTTTACTTTCTGTATACTTGTGTTTTCTTTACGAAATTCTAATTTCTGTGTCGATGACATATAGAGAACATGGCTTTTGCAAGAAACATTTTTAATTCATACTTAGGATCATAAGAAAAGAAAAGGGAGGAACTGATTGATTTAGAAGATCTAATTATCTTTATTAAAAGATTCATCAATGGAATAGCATCCCATCTGGCAAGCAGAGGGTAGCCCCTGGGGAGTAATGATTTTGTTTTGTTTTTTAAAGATCTTTAATTTATTTATTTGACACAGAGAGAATGAGGGAGAGAGAGAGACTGAGAGCAAGCACAAGCAGGGAAACAGCAGGCAGGGGAGAAGCAGGCTCCCTGCTGAGCAAGGAGCCCGATGTAGGGCTCCATCCCAGAACCCTGGGATCATGACCTGAGCCAGAGGCAGACGCTTAACTGAGCCACCCAGGCACCGGGCAGCAGCTGCTTTAAATTCTGCTGCACGAGGCCCAGGTGCCCCCAGTGTGGCTGTTTCCTTACAGCAACCCACCTCTGCTGGAGCCATGCTAAATGGGATGCTCCTCCTTGTTCTCTAAGACTTGGTATCACCTAGAGATCCCGGCCACAGAATAAAGCCTTTGTGTGGATTTGTAGTGTTCCAACACCATCACCTCCACCGGCAAAGGCTCTAAGACTTGTGGAAATAAACTTAAACTCTCAGCATCTGGAATGGCCGAGACCATCTCCTTGTATTTGCCCAGGAAGATTAAGTAGGGCCTCCTGTCATCTCAGACAGACTCTTGACAAGAAGGCGGAGGTTCAGGATTGGGTTTGAGCCACAGGGATGACAATAGTCTCCTGCCCACGTTTTTACTTCCCCAAGATATGATTTAAATAGGTCTGGAGACCTGACTGTATTTAACACACAGGAGAGTTTCCGACCCGCCTCCCTCACCTTTGGACCTCTGGGCCCTGACCACCCCAGGGTTCACATTCCTCTTTTCTGCCTCAAGGTGCTTCTCCCTACCAGAAAAATCAGAAGCAAAGCAGGAACAAGTATAGATCAGGGTTGTTGGAGTAATTCTTCCGATGGTTTCAAACAGCAGCATTGCCAATCCTGGTTGGTCTCTTTCAACTTAGTCAATAGAAAAAAAAAAACAAACATGACTCAGTATGAGTTTTGACATAACCTCCAACCATTTTAACCTTCAAATTGTTCATTTTGCACTTCAATTTTTCCTTCCACCACATGCCATGAACTGCCTTTTTTGTGTGGGTTGTTTTGTTTTGTTTTGTTTTTCCCAAATGTCACTGCTTAAAAATTTTTCTGGCATTTTCCAGTGTTGCCCCAGGCAAGTAATTATGTTACTAAGAGTGAGACGGAAAAGGAAAGAAGTCCTGTTTCTTTTCACTGACACAGGAAAGAATTACAGGACAACAAAAGGAAAGTGAAGTGAGCAGTTTTATCGAAGTACACTCCAGAGGAGCAGTGGGCCGGCCAAGAGACACAAAGGCCCCAGAAATTCCCAGGTGTGCGCTTATCTCAATTTTTTCTTTTAGGTGGGTCCTATGGTTGCAACATCTGAGTGACAGGCCTGGATTATAGAACAATTAGCCAACTACACATATCCTTCGCCAAGATGTATTCAAAATACCTCAACATTATTTCTATTCTAGAGACATAGGTCAAATAAGGACAAGGGGCTTCTTTCTACACCATTGCAACAAGCACAGAGAACATCATGCTTCCTCTGCCGAAATGTTGTCACCACAGACTGACTGCTAATGGGTAGAATGGTGGTCCCTCTGGTGGGGCTCCCTGTCAGGACATCTAAGGTCCAAACTCTGGTCACTCCTGCCTAGCTTTCTGCCTCACAAGCCAGCTCTGGTCTCTGTTCTGTTTTGGCCCAAAGTACTGCTCAAAGAAATAACCATCCATCGGAAGATTAAAACAGTTTAAAAATCTGTATGTGCCTCTCAAGGGAATCCCACAGGACAAGTACATGAAGTTTCTGAAAACAAGAGAGAGAATATAATTTGGGAGAGGGTCCACGGGTGCACACTTAGAATATTAATGTATGGGGCACCAACAGGAAGTCACGCCATGGATCCTGAGGAAAAGAACACGTGGTCAGAGCCGCTGACCTGGAAGCTGACCCAGGCTGGAAATACTCAAAGTAAAACGAGAAAGTTCCAAACAAGGAAGAAGGCACAGAGGTGGCTGCTGAGTCCTGGCAAAAGAGTACGTGACGTGAAGGGTGCTTGAAGATATGCCTTGCAAGCCAACATCTGAGAATGTGGATCTCTGAATATATGAAGGAGTGACTTGCCTTATAAAATGAGTGTTTGAAAAGTTAATACCTCTGACATATTTCAACATTTGTGTTCCAAACATAATCTCAAATGACATGCAAATGTTCAGGAACCCATCAAAAGCAAGGTCCTTTCACAATGTAGTTGAGAATAACCTCAATGGTAGTTACACCATAAACAAATTATATTTGTGTTAGCAGAGGTAGGGGAAGAGAACCCCAAGGGAAATTCACTTCCTTTTAAATGCTTCTCTTTTTTTTTTCATCTTTTCACCCATCTTCCTCATCCTCCCCTCTGGTAACCATCAGTTTGTTCTCTGTAGTTAAGAGTCTGTTTCTTGGTTTGTCTCCTTTTTCCCCCTTTGCTCATTTGCTTCTTAAATTCCACATATGAGTGAAATCATATGGTACTTGCTTTTCTTTGACTGACTTATTTCACTTAACATTATACTCTCTAGCTCCATCCATGTTGTTGCAAATGACGAGATTTCATTCTTTTTCTTTTTATGGCTGAAAAATATTCCATTGTACGTACATATCACATCTTCTTCATCCATCAATCGATGGACACTTAGGCTGCTTCCATATCTTGGCTATTGTAGATATTGCTGCTATAAACATAAGGGTGCACGTATCCCTTTCAACTAGTGTTTTTGTATTCTTTGGGTAAATATCCAGTAGTGCGATTACTGGATCCTACGGCACTTCTGTTTTTAACTTTTTTGAGGAACTTCCATACTGTTCACACAGTGGCTGCACCAGTTTGCCTTCCCACCAGCAGTGCATGAGGGTTCCTAGTTCTCCATATCTTCGCCAACATGTGATCATATAGTTCTTATTTTTTCTCTTACTGCTGTGATGTATCATGTTGGTTGATTTGCAAATATTGAACCACCCTTACAACCTAGGAATAAATCCCCCTTGACCATGGTGAATGACTTATTTTATGTATTGTCAGATTCTGTTTGCTAGTACTTGGTAGAGGATTTTTGCGTCTATGTTCATCAGAGGTATATATGGTTTATAGTTCTCTTTTTTTATATATGGTTTTATTTTAGTTTATATATGGTTTATAGTTCTCTTTTTTGTGGTGTATTTATCTGGTTTGGGATCAGGATAAGGTTGGCTTCATAGAATAAAACTAGAAGTTTTCCTTCCTTCTCTATTTTTTGGAATAGTTTGAGAAGAATAGGTATTAACTCTAACCTAAACCTTTGGTAGAATTCACCTGTGAAGTCATATGGTCCTGGACTTCTGGTTTTGGGGAGTTTTTTTAAATTATTGATTCAATGTCTTGGCTCATAATTGGTCTGTTCAAATTTTATATTTCTTCCTGTTTCAGTTTTCATATGTTATATGCTTCTAGAAATATATCCATTTCTTCTAGGTTGTACAATTTGTTGACATATAGTTTTTCATAATATTCTCATATTTATTTGTATTTTGTGGTGTTGATTTTTATTTCCCCTCTCTCAATTGTGATTTTATTTATTTGGGTCCTTTCTCTTTTCTTCTTGATGAGTCTTTCTAGAGGTTTATCAATTTTATTGATTTTTTTCAAAGAATCAGATCCTGGTTTCATTGATCTGATCTACTGGTTTTTACTTTTCGTTCTGTATTATTTATTTCTACTCTAATGTTTATGATTTCCTTCCTTCTGCTCAGTTTTGTTTGTTGTTCTTTTTCTAGTTCCTTTAGGTGTCAGGTTAGTTATTTAATTGAGATTTTTCTTGCTTCTTGAGGTAGGCCTATATTGCTATAAACTCCCCCTTTTAGAACAGCTTTTATTGTATCCAAAGACTTTGTACCATTATGTTTTCATTTTTATTTGTTTTTATGTACCTTTTCCATTTCCTCTGTAATTTCTTGGTTAACCTATTCATTGTTCAGTAGCACTTTATTTAACCTCTATGTATGTGTGGTCTTTCCAGTTTTTTTCTTGTGGTTGACTTCTATCCTCCAGGTCACTAACATCCTCCTCCACTCCCTGGAATCTGCTATTTATCCCATCTACTATATTTTTAATTTCATTTATTGGATTCTTCATTTCTTTTTTTTTTTTTTAAAGATTTATTTATTTATTTGACAGACAGAAATCACAAGGAGGCAGAGAGGCAGGCAGAGAGAGAGAGGAGGAAGCAGGCTCCCCGCTGAGCAGAGAGCCCGATGCGGGGCTCGATCCCAGGACCCTGGGATCATGACCTGAGCCAAAGGCAGAGGCTTTAACCCACTGAGCCACCCAGGAGCCCCTGGATTCTTCATTTCTGATATGTTACTTTTTTATCTCTTTGTTAAGGGTCTCACTGATGTCCTCCCCTCTTTTCTCAAGTCCAGTGAGTATCTTTATGATCATTACTTTCAATTCTCTATCAGACATATTACTTATTTTCATTTCATTTAGATCTCTTGCTGTGATTTTATCTTGTTCTTTCATCTGGGACATATTTCTCTGTCTTCTCATTTTGTCAGCCTCTCTGTGTCTGTTCTGTGCTAGGAAAGTCAGCTATGTCTTCTGCTCTTGAAAGTAGTGACATGATGAAGAAGGGGTCCTAGACTGCACTGTAATGCAGTGGCCCCGTTCACCAGAACCTGGCCCTTCAGAAGAGTATCCTATGAGGGTGGGTCTGAGTCACTTTTTTCTCCAGTGCCATTGTCTGCACTGACTCTCTGCCTGTTGTAGGCTGTGCCTGCTCCCTGGTGTTAGTGGGACCCAGGCAGGCCAGCTCTGAGAAGGTGTGCTAATGGGGAAAATTGGGGGTGGGGTGGTGCTATTAGCAAAATTTTAACTGGGACACTAGTCCCAGGCAGGATCCTCCAAACTATTGTGCAGCTGGGGCCTAGGCACCAAGGTGTCTGGGGGCCACAGCTGGACATGGCATGCACAGCATGGTGGTGGCTGGGCACCCAGGGGCTGGGCAGGGTGTATGTGGCTTGAACATAATTTGCCCCGAGCCCAGCTCCAGAGACTAGCACACTTGGAGTGGGCAAGTCCTCAGGAGAACTTGTGGGCAATGCACACTGCTAGCAGGTTAGGTAGCAAGTGTCTATGCAGCCTGCCTCCTACAGGTGTGTTTGGGCTTTTACAGGGAGATGGGAGTGAAAAATGTTGACTGCCAGCTCCCTTGTTTTCAAGGAAGTCCACCAACACTCAGAGTCCCCCAACACTCTGAAATCAGTATGAACAGATCTGTCTCCTGTTTATGATCCCTGCCGTTTTCACGTCGCCTCTACACGAAAGCTGCTATCTCCTTAAGGGTGGCAACCAAGCAATCACTTGCCCTCCCTGCTCACCCAGGGCCAAGTCAGCTGACTTTTAAAGCTCCAGCCTTGAAGTCCCACTGGTTATACAAACCAACTGGTTATGCAAACAAACAGAATTCAGCCCCTCTGGTTTCCAAAGCGAAATATTATGGAGATCAGTCTTCCCTGCGTGGGCTTCATGGTGTGAGGGCCCATTCCTCTGCCCTCTGCATGGGTGCAGCTCCCTCCCTCTCACTGGCTTTCTGCCCTTCCTAACCTTTCAGGTGCAGCTTCTTCTCTATATTTGGTTATGGAGTTTGTTCTGCCAGTATTTAAATCACTCTCCAGTTTATCGACTGGGATGGAGATGATACCTAGTTATACACATGGGATGGGGTGAGCTTAGAATCCTGCTCTACTCTCTTTCCAAGCTCCCACCACATCTTCTTAATCCATTTATCTAGCAATGGATGCTTGGGCTGCTTCCATAGTTTCACTTTTGTTAATTATGCTGCAATAAACGTAGGGCTGCCTGAATCCCTTATGAATTAGTGTTTTTGTGTCTTGTGGGAAAATACCCAGTAGTGCATATAACTGCTTCCTTATGTTCATTGCCCCCACTTAGACAAGTAAAGAGCTGAAGGTCTTGAATGTAAGTAAAAATTTAGAACACTCAAGATATATTTGGAAACCATCTGGCTTCCTTGCCTAATGCAGGACTTTGTTCCCTGCTAAGCACCTTCTGCCGACCCAGGGATTTCAGGAATACAGGAGGTGTATTCTTGCATACATTCGATGATCAGGCACCTTTCCCAGGCTTGGGGACTGCAGAAGCCGGGCCCTCCTTCAGGGATGGCCAGTCACCACCGCTGAGGTTCTAGAAGTCTCGAGATGCCAGAGGGCCTTCTAACCCCACAGCTACACAAGGTCCCAAGCATGAGTGAAAACACTTCCTCTTCCTCCTCCTCCTCTGTTTGCCTAGAATCCCAGAGATTTCTAAGATTTATGCGCTACCTTTCCTTTTTTCCCGTCCATGGCACCCTTGGCATAGGGCTCAGAATTTCATCCACCGGGGCAGAACCAAGGCAGACAAAGGATGATTGTCTTTGTACTAGGCCAAACTTTGCTTGTCGACTTACCAGATGAACCTTCTCCATGGGGGCTCCTGACAGGCACAGACCACCAGGGTATTAAGCCCCTGACTGGACTGTGCTCCAGAGCAGCTCAGGCTTAAGCTGAGACACCCCCCCTCCCCAGGGCTTACCTCCCACACCTGTCCCTCCCCCAGTGCAACAGCCAAACAGAAATTAAAGCTACAGTAATGAGGACCCGTTGAACCCCAAAAGGGGCAGGCACTGGTCAAAGGGCTAACTCCCTGAGCTGCATGTGGGGAGACAATATTGCTCTCAGAGTAGAAGACTGACATCAGCTCAAGAATAGGTTTTAAAGACAAGGCAAGGGCTCCTTTGGCAAAGAGAGTACCCAAAGAAGCAAATTTGAAACAGAAAATGCCAGACTCCCTGAGGAGTCTGATGTTTTTTTCCTGTACCATTTCCCAGAGCAGCCTCAGGAAAGGGAAAAAAAACATTCAAATCCTCTTCCCCTTGTCATGGGTTCACCAGCCTCATTCTGATCCTCTCACAACCCACAAGGCCTCTTCTGGGGCCCCTGATAACCACCTTACCCCACAGGAGACCTCACCCTAGGGTGGGCCAGGGATGACACCATTGATCTAACCACCACTCCACTCCTTTACTTAGAAATTGTTTGGCAACAGCTGTCTTGCAGCTGCAAAGCCCATCTTGAGGACGATGCAATCGCATCAAAAAACCTTTCAGCAGCTCTTGTGGTCTTAGACGTAAATCCTTCCGTCTTGCATCCAGTGTGGGGTTCTGGGGCCACATGCTCCTATTTACTGTGGGCTTCCACATACCCACCGTGTCATGGATATCCACAGCATCATTTCTGTCTATGACTACGTGCTACAGTTACCTTTCTCCTTTAATTATGATTTGAGTATTTCCCGGAAAATGCTCCAATGACTCTCTCCCTTAATAGCGCTTGCTTTCACGTTATTCAGAGTTATAGCCTTCCTTCCTTCCCTCTACAAGTGTCAGACACTTGTGAGGCAGAAATAAAGACAAAAAAAATATGGGAGGGGGGGAAGCAGTTCAATATTTTATCCTGCTTCTCATTTTAGTTGTGCAATGTTTTGGGCGGGTTTGGCGAAGCTTTATTTTTATTAGTAAACTGTTTATGCAAATGTTAACTGTATCCTTTCCAGAAACTCAACGAGTCTTCTCTCGTTGGGCGGTCTCAGTAGCCAAACTTCCCATTGTATGTACCCTGTGGAAGCAACACGGGCATTCAGACTAGCAACTCTCAATAAGAGATGTGGAAAAACTACAAAAGTTTATCTTAGTTTGGGGTCCACCAAAAATCAACACCGAGACCCAGGTGGTTTTCTTGGGAAGTGACTCCAGGAAGCAAAGTGAGGAAGTGGGCAGCATGAGATAGAGAAGGGACAAAAGCCAGGAAAAGTGGGCAATTACCACTGTGGGCAATGGGGCTTCAACCCCTGGGGGACCATTTGGTGACGGTGGGAACACACCTCAGGTCATCCTTGCGGGATGGGGAAGAGGGAGCATCAATCCACCAAATCACATCTCCCATTAGTGAGGATTGTTCCAAATTCCTGGCTCCCCATACTTTGGGGTGCTTTATGGGGGCAGAGCAGGCTGCCAGATCACTGCAGTTTTGTTTATGTTAATGAGGTGACTTCTGGAAAGCACCCAAGGATGGCAGGCAAAGCAACCATGAAACCAAACTGATTTCTGGGGAGAAGGCAAGGCTGGGAGGTCGAATCAGAGGCTGTGCCAGAGAAAGACCTTTGGCAGAGAAGAGGGATGCAGGCTGTGCAGTGGGAAATTACCAGCATTCTGGAAGCCTGGTAAAGGTGAACTCAGGGGGGCCAAAGGGACATGGGGTGAGGAATCAACCGCGTCTGCCATAATTCTCTAAGGAGTCCCACAAAGCCACCTGAGTAAACACACTCGTGTTATTTTCCTGCATTGGGGAACAAGCATTTTACATAATGTCCTAGTCCGCTCTGGCCGTTATATGCTATAGACTGAGTGGCTTCAACAACAGAATTTATTTCTCACAGTTCTGGAGGCTGAGAAGTCCACAATCGGAGCCCCAGCCAATCCAGTTCTTGGTGAGGACTTCTGATTTACAGATGGCTGCCTGATTGCCATGTCCTCACTTGGCTGACAGAACGATCTTCTCCCTCATTTCTCTTCTCATAAGAGCCCTAAAGCCATTCATGAGGCTCCAGCCTCGTGACCTGGTATCTGATCACCTCTCAAAGGCCCCACCTCCTCATACCAGCACGCTGGGGATTAGGGCTCTAACACAATAATTCTGCGGGACGCAAATGTTAAGATGTCGATCCTTCACACATTTATTCATAAATGCAATGCCATTCCAATTAAAAATCCCAAGCACAAGTTTCTTGGAATTCAACGAAATTATAAGATCAATCTGAAAGGAGACGTGAGTAATATCAGAGACATTCTGAAGCAAAGAGAGGATAAATGGACAGTAGTGGTCCTACTAGTTGTTGAGGCGTATTATAAAGCTTAAACTTGCCTCGAGTAAGAGTATTCCTTTGGGTTTAATTCTGAGAGGAAACTCTCTTCCCAGGTAGCACCTCCTCCCCCTGCTTGTATCAACTGGCTATGAAAATTCTTTAGGCAGATTCGACGTAAAAAGAAGGACTCTCCACCAGTGAAACATTGTGATTTAAGAGAAATATATATTTGGTCTTCATTCACAGTTCTTGGTTCACAACTCCCCCAAACCCTTAAAATTTCCTGAGCGATAAGAGCAATGGGAGCATCTTTTGTAATAATATTTGGTCTCTTGTCCTCCACTCCTGAGATCGCTTTGGAGTCATAGACGTAAAGTTGGGTGTCTCATTTTTCAGAACCAGCCAGATCACCACAATTTGGTTTATGATAATGAGGTGACTTCTGGAAAGCACCCAAGGATGGGAGGGGAAGCAACCATGAAACCAACCTGATTTCTGGGAAGAGGAGAAGGCTGGAAGGCTGAATCAAATACCAACAGCCAATGATTTAATCAATCGTTCCTACATAATGAAGCTCCATAAAAACTCAAAAGGATTGGGTTCAGAGAGCTTCTGGGTTGGTGAACTCATGAAGATGTGGGGAGAGTGGTGCATGGAAGCGTGGGAGAGTCCACCACCATCCCCATATCTTGTCCTATGCATCTTTTCCATCTGGCTGATCCTGAGTTGTATCCTTTCATAATAAACTGTGATCTCATAAGTAAAATGTTACTGTGAGTTCTGTGAACCACTCTCATAAATTAACAGAACCCAAGGAAGAGATTATTGGGTCCTATGGTCTGTAGCAGACAGTCAGAAGCTCAGGGAACAAGTGGACTTAGGCTGGCCTCTGAAGTGGGGGTGGGAGGGTCATTCTTACATGACTGAGTCATGAACCTGTGGGATCTGATGTGATCTCCAGGAAGACTATCAAAATGAAGTTGAACTATAGGACACCCAGGTGGTATTGGACAATTGCTTTGTGGTGGGAGGAAACCAGCCCCCCCCCATAACAGAACACAACACACACACACACACACACACACACACACACACACACACACACTGGAATTGGATATTAGAATCATTTTCACCAGTGATGAGAAAGATTACCAATGGGGAAGGAACTGCCAGTAGAAACACAGGAAAGCTCCAGTTTCCAGAACAATGGAACAAGTCAGAAGCCAGGCTTGGGGTGGGAGACAAAGAAATGCTGACAAAATCAGACAGTGAGTTCTGTCAGATCTGTGACACAGAAAAAAACAACTGAAGGACCCAAGTGTGGCAAAGATTCTAGGTGACACTAAACATTGGTTTGGGAAGCTGGGTTACCTTGGGCATAGCTGGACAGAAAGATGCGAAAATTCTGTTGGAGCCAAAGGGAAATGGGAACCAGAGTGATCAGAGCAAATGGGAGAAGGTAACACTCAGTCAGGATAATGTTTAACTGATTTCCCTTCTTCAAGGTCCTGAGGTTCTCCTCCCAAGATTTTTATAACCTTGCTAAAAACCAACAGATAAATACTAGGACAGATCAAAACAGGGCTGGATACTGGTAGGCAGCTGAGCATGAGGGAGGGAGGGGTGCGGAGAGAAGATGTAGGAACATTTCCCAGGGGGACAACCCATCTAAGCTTGAACTTCCCAGCAGAGGGTGGTGAAGAATTCCTTGAGGGAATTGAGGGGTTGAGGGAACTGCCTGAGCAGATTTTCCACAGGGCAGTGACCCCGCAGGACCACAGCCCCAGGGGGATGCAGGGAGAGGCGCCATCAGAATGTGGGAAGTGCCTTTTATAAACCCTAAGCCCTAGAATCTAGCAGTCAAGGAAACAAGAAATATGTTGCAAGAGTGGAGAAACATGAGCCACTCTGTCCTGTGGCAGCAGCATGATGTTTCCTCTTCAAATTCATGATCCATTCTCTTGAGAGAAAATGCTCCTCACTCCCAAGAGGAGAGAAGACCACATAAACAGGCCTTCATCCTGCTCTGCTTCTGGTGACTTCTCACGCAATGCCTCAAATTGCTGCTGCCCTGTGACTCCAGCCTAGGGAGGGCAGA
This sequence comes from Enhydra lutris kenyoni, assembly GCF_002288905.1. NCBI lineage: Eukaryota > Metazoa > Chordata > Mammalia > Carnivora > Mustelidae > Enhydra > Enhydra lutris. The sequence continues at coordinate 30,561,700 of NW_019154090.1, forward strand.
AGCGAAAGAGGGAAGGAGCGAGGTTTTTGAGGACTCGAGACAAGTCCTGGAGAGGACCTTCATGGTTAGAGAGGAGTTTGAAACACCCACTTTATGCTCACCGTCTTCTCTAGCTACTGCCCTTTGCTCGGTTCCCCTCACAGTAAAAGTTCTCTGAAAAGTTGTCTAGTCTCTATCACCTCACCTTTAGTTTAAAAAAAATTTTTTTTAATTGAAGCAGAGTTGACATACGTTACATTAGTCTCAGGTGTACAACAGCCTGATTGTCAAGTCTGTACATTCTGCTGTGCTACCCACGAGCATAGCCATCATCTGTCGCCAACACCGCCATTATGACACCATTGACTATATTCTCTGTGCTGTGCCTTTCATCCCTGTGACTTAGTCCCTCTCTAATTTCTTTCTGTCCCCACCTCTCCCTTGAAACTGTTCCCATCAAGCCCCCAATAACAAGTTCCATGTCACCAGATTCAGTGACACTTTGCGGTCACCACTCTGTCTGGTGTCAGGAACTGACTCCTGCCTTCTTGAAACACTCTCCGCTCTCAGCTTCTGGGACCTTCCTGGTTCCTCATACCTTCTCAGTCTATCTTGCCCGCTGCTCTTCCTTCAATTCAAAGTGTGACTCAGCAGCAGTATCTGGGAACCACCCCATCCCAAACCTACTCCTCAGAATCTTTGGGGTGGGGCCCAGGTGACTCACACGGGAGCCACGGAGAACCGCTGATGGAAAACCACAAGGGTTGCTGGCCGTTCACAGCAGATGCCTCTTCTCTCTGGCTACACATTCTCCCTTGATGTTATCATCCAAGCCCATGACTTTGAACATGATCTATATACTGGTAACTTCCAAATGCACATCTTCGGCACCAACCCACCCAAGCTCCAGAATCTCCAGATGTACCTCTCTGGGGGTGACATGGGCATCTCAAATTCAATGCATCCCAAATAGGAGGAACTTCTCTAAAACCTGTTGTCTGTGAAACTGGGTCTTCTGTGGTTTCATTCCCATTTCAGGTAGAAGTATCTCCTCTGCTACCACACTAGATCCAGCACCATTTTCACTCCCCTGGACCATGGCAAAAGCCACCTGCCAGGACCCATTTCCACTTTTGCCCTATCAGGCCCCACGCAACAACCACAGTGGTCTTTTTGGAACTTAAATCAGGTCATTTCATTTCCCTGCTCCATCTCCAAGGGCTTCTATCACATTTGATTAAAATCTAAACACCTTGTCATGGGCTCTTTGGCCCTGCATGACCTGGTCACTTTCTATGTGGCTTCCTGAATTCCCTCTGGTGTCTGAGGTCAGAGACTCAAACTATATAATTCACACTATGCATTCTATAAATTATTTGTTGAATAAAATAATTCTCCTTTGCATATAAGTGAACTGAGACTTTGACTTCCTTAACTTCTCTGTATTTGCTGAGAAGGATCTATGTGACATTGACCAATACCTTCTAGTCAGGACACAGGAGATGGATGCAAAGGGAGATTCTCAAAGCATTTCACGGTGCTGTGAACTTCAGCACAGCAGGTGCCCAAGAGGTCGCAAGAGGAAGCCCCAGAGAACAAACCTTAAATTCCATTCCCCACCAGTTCAGAGAAGGACCTTCCCTGTTCATAATGGGGCATGATAGTTGTCGTGATAGGGGAGGCAATCCTGAATGAGGCTGGGATAGGAATGATGTTGGGCCATTTGCAAAAGCTTCTTCCTGTGGGCTCCCTACCCCCCGGTGCTGTTCATGAGGTCAATGAAAGCCTCTAAGAATCTATAAGCCAGACTACCAACCTCATTATGGCAGTTTTAAAAAATGGCCCCAAATTCTTGGACAATCTTTCCATTGAGAAGGGGGGTCTATGTCCCCCACCCTTGAATCTGGTTGGATATACGACTACTTTGGTCAATAGCATACAGTGGAAGTGATGTTTGTGACTTGGAAGGCTAGGTGGGAAGTAGCTAGGCAGCTTCCATGTTGTTGCTGGAACTCTCACATCCTAAGAAGCCACGTGAGAAGTCCTTCAAACCTGAAACCAGCAGGCTAGGGGAAAGCCAGGCCGTGTGGTGAAGCCACGTGTAGGCATTCCAATAAGCACACGTGATCTTCAAGTCTCCTCTGCTCAGGTGCCAGGAATGCAAGTGAAAGACCCTTCCAGGGATTCCAACCTCCATCAGATTCTGAGTCTTCCCAACTGCGGCCTCAGAAATCATGGGAGAAACCATGTCCCTGCTGTGCCCGTCCACGTCCTTGGCCTGCACATCCATGGGTATTAGTAAATGGTGATGGTTATAAACCACTAAGTTTTAGGGGTAGTTGCTACATAGCAACAATAGTCAGATTAGGACATAAGGCAATTGCTTTGGCTCCCTAATCCCTCCAAGAAATGCTGTGGCTTTGAGTTCTCCTGCTGGGAGAACATTTGGTCAGTAGACATAGGATCTTTTTGAGGAAAAAAAAAAAAAGGCTGAGTTTCAGGGTCTTCTAACCAAGCTTTATAGAGTCCCTCCTGCCAGGGGGAAGCCTGACCTTTTCCCCATCTGATCTGGTCACCAACTCTTGGCTCCAGCCCAGTTTAAGACTCAGGGAGATGCTTCTCTGCCTCCCCCTCCCCCAGTTCACCTGGCAATAAGCCATTTCCAAGGAAAGAAGTTAAGGCTTGAAAAGTACTGTCAACCTATTCATCATGTAAGACTGAATGGATAGAAAACAGCCACAGTATTGTTGCTTAACGTTCCTTTCTAACTGGCCCAAATCCAGCTGTCTCTTACTGAATCACCCCATGGGCTAGCCATCCATGTTTTCCAGACCTATCATTTCCCCTTCCCAGCTGACCTTTCAATTACCCACCCACATTCACATAAACATCACCCTGCACTGTTTCACATTCTCTCTATTCTCTGGCTTTCCCCTTCCTGCCCTTTAGCCCCCTCCCACTTGAGTGATCCACCAGGGAATATAGGTGTGTAATCTAAATCCCGTTTCCAACAGGTGTCTCAATATTTTTAAACCTCTTTTCTTACAAGCTTAGTGGACCCCCTTGCTGATAACAAGGGGACTAGATGTCCCATTTTTCCCAGGACAATCTTGGTTTACGCCCACTTAATTCACACTGGTGTCTCTTTTCACTTTACAAGTGCCCTGATTTGGGTAATAATTTAGACAGTTCCCCAAACCCCAGTTCCCGTCCCTCTATCCCTTCATCCCAGGCCATCCTTTATAAACCCCTACCTAATTTCTTAGCAGGAATAACGGGCCAGAGCATACCATTCTGTTTTATACAAGGTACCTCAGGTAACGTGAGCGGACATTATTAAGTGGAGGACATTTTCCTCATTTGTGAGGTCTAGTCTAAATAATCTCTTTTGCACAAAATAAGGAGCAGAGACTGAGTCAATGAACGAACAGTGATGGCCAACGTCCTTCCTAGGCCTCCACTTGTAAGAACTTATGTGAAAATTCATGAACCCTGGGCTCAATCCAAGGTAGAAAAAATCTTTTTCCTCTTCAGAAATTTCTGGCTACCAAAGTTCCAGAAATTGCCTTCTCATTCCCTAACGTCTCATTTTCTCCATTATGTAACGGGAGAGTTGGGGCTTCGGGCCGAATTTTTTTTTAAAGATGATTTTACAGTCAATGAGCAACATCAAGGAGTGATGACACCAGGAGGCGGTATCAGCCGGTGAGAGTGTGGAAGCGAATCCCAACACGTTTCCACTGGGCGACTCAGACGCCCGGGCCCGCTTGGGAGGGGTGCACCTTTCCGCGTGGGCCAGAACCCGCAGGAGCACACGAGCCGAGACCGCGCGGTCATTGGTTCGCGAACAGACCTCCGCCTCGAGCTCAGCCACCTCCCTGCCCCGCCCACGGCCCTCCCCCTGGGCGGGGCTTGTCGCTCGCCTCCGCGCCAGTCGCTGACAGCTCGGCCGCGGCGAGCTTCTCCTCTCCTAAGGCGGCAGGTAAACAGCCCGATGGCCTTTTCAACTCCCAGCGCAGGGCGCGGGCGGGGGTCCGGAGCTCTGGGGGGCGGCGGGGGCGTCGCGGAGCCCGAGGGCCCGAGCCGCGGGCTCTAGGGCCGGGGGCCGACCTTGGCCATGAGGAGGGGAGGGGGGGCTTCCCTGAGGGCGCGTGGCGCGTCCGGCCTGCCCCAGGGTGCGCATTGGTTTAGGGGGGACGCCTCTTGGTTTAGCTTTTCTGGTTGGGCCTGGGGGCGGGGGGAGCGGCTGGCCTGGCCGGTGGGGAGGGATGGCCGCGAGGTCTGATCCTCCCCAACGCGGGTCCGCGGCCGGAAGGGCCGAAGGTCGGGGGAAGTAGGGGGCGATCGCCTCGCGCGAACGCGGCTGGGGAACCCACGGAGGGCCGCGAGCGGGTCCGGGGAGACGAGCCGTGGGGTCGCGGGGCTCCCGGCCGCCCGCGCGTTGGCCGCCCTCCCAGCCAGCAGGCGGAAGACGGGGACGCCCCGAGGGTGTCGGAGTGGGGATGGGAGAGCGGCCGCCCGCCCCGGGCCGGGGCCGCGGCGGGAGAGGAGGGCGCGTGGGGGCCCATCTGCCGGGGAACTCCTCTCGAGAGGCTGCCGCACCCGTCTAGCCCTCCGCGGATCAGCCCCGGAGCGGGCGGGCGTGGGCGGGGCCTCGGGCCTCTGCGGTCTGGGGCCTGGAGCCGCCGCCTTCTCCCTCTCGGGGGCCCTGGGGTGCCTGGCCCCCCGGGGACACATGTCTCCTGCCCCGGATCATGATTATCTTCATGGCTGCGTTTTTTTCTTTCACATAGAGCATCACGGCTTAATAAGCAGTTCCCCACATGCCGAGCATTTGAGGTGCTTCCCTTTTCCTTGTGAAAAACTCCAGGTGGAATAGGAGTAAAGATTTTTACTAATTACCGGAAAAAAATAGGAACAGAAAGTTGAATACAGAAGGTCAGACTGCTGGAAAAATGAACAACTCTCTCAGACGTTGTTAAGAAGAAAAACAAAAATCATGGGTGAAAATGAACAATTTAACTTACGTGGCCACCGAGGAGCTCTTAAAATGAAAAAGAACTAGCTGGAAAGGGAAAAAAGCGGAGAGCTAGGATGCGATTTGTATCTTTTTGTATCTGACACAAATTTTTCGTACATGTAAAAGGAAAGTGAGAGATTATAATAGATAAATTGTATAACAGATAAATGGTGAAATGATGAACCATTTGCAGAATAGAATGCAAATGGAAGCAAGCCGATTATCATTTCACATCTATTAAATGAACAAAAACGATCTCAGTAGTAGTAACAACCCCTATGAGACAGTTGCCATGAAACTTGCATATTCAGTTATCTGGGGATGCTGTGGGGTGTTGGGGTCAGAAAGATGGAGCTGCAACTGATTTTGTGACTTCCTGCAGGTCACCTAATTTCCTAATCCTGCTCATGTCCATTCATAAAATAGAGGAAGTGAAACCTACTTCCCAGTGTGTTGCCAAAATTAACTTTAGGTGAAACTGCCCATTGGTGTGTATTCCTTTATTCTTTTCCTGTTCAGGGGATATTGTGAAGTACTATGCACTTTTTTGTAAAGCAATCTGGCAATGCACTAAGAAGTTAGAAGTGGTGACCCAGAAAACCCTACCCCTGGGGATTTTCCTGCAATGGAAGAAACATTTACCTGCGATGGAAGCAAACAAACCAACAAAAAGCCATATGCAGGCACACATTGGTGCAGAATGATCTAAAATTAGAACCAACTGGGAAGCAACCTAAATGTACAACAGCAGAGCAGTAGCTCAGAAAATCATGGCCTAGTAAGTGGTAGGAGCAGTATGTGACCATTAAGAGTCATGATTTTGGAGCCTCTGATATCTGGGGAAAACTGACAAGTCAGAGTGCACTTTTCTAAACTATTTACTCAAATGAGAATGCATGTGTGGATAATCTAAATTTTTGGAAAAGCACCAAAAAATGGGCATTTTAATAGAAGTGAGAGGTGATTTTCACGTTCCTTTTTTTTCTTGGTACGTTGCTTTTACTAAATAATGCAATTTTTTAAAACAGGTCACATATCTCAATTTTTTAAATGATACAGACCCACCATTTTCTCTGTGTCCTGTTTGCTGTTTTTTTTTATATGACCTCATTTTTTTCAAATATTGTCTCATTTTCTTCTTGAACAGATTTATTAGTGGTTTAGTAATGTATCTATTAGGTTTTTCTTTTAAGGAATCAGTTCTTAGATTTATTTATCCATTCTAGTTTTTTCTTTTTTTGTGGCTGTTTTTAAGGATTCCTGAGTATATTCGGAAACAGAACTGTTTCAGCCACACCGAAGCAGTCTGTCTTCTCAGAGACACAACTCCAGCTCAGCGGAGCCACGACAGATGTACGTACCCTGTGGAATCTCTTTGGCCTTCTGATGGTTGAATAGTCTCCAACTGTCACAGAAAATAAGACTCTGGAACGGCCGCAATCACAGGCCCCTGTTCGGAGGCCGCTGGGGTCTATGTATGTAACTCCTAGCCATTCTGTCATCCTTGCAAAATCACCTTGATTTTGCCAGGAAATGGTCACAGCTTTCCCTGCAATCAGGCTGAATTACGTAAGGAAGCAGCCATTTAAAAAATAATATAATAATAATCACGTAACGTTTCTGTGCCAGATTAACGCTGAAGGTGACTGTTTACCAGCTGACAAAAGGTTTTAGGAGGTGAAAGGTTTTTGAAGCTATAGTTTTATCCTACCTGTTCTAGTCTGCCTTTAGGATCTTATTTCCTCTCCCAAAGCAACTGTATCAGCTGTGCACGGCTGTGTATTAAGCATTCACATCGCACTGGCATCTGACCCAGGGATGGTGCTGTATATTGTAGAATAATCCTGAAGTGAATCCCGTGCTTGCCAGCGTTTACAGTGGGGAGCATTTGTTTTTCTCCCTTCAGTTTGTTAATCCTTTTTCTTTAGCTGTGTTCTACTTACTACTGCTAAACTATCGTGTGATCACTTCCAGGGAAGTGTGCTCTTTCATGAGAAGCATTGTAAATGTGGTTCAGTGTTGTGTTCCTGAGGCCCTAGTTCTGAAGCCTGGTTAGGAGTGCAATCCCCTAAGAAGCTTTTATCGATCCCCAGATGCCATTGCTGGACACTCACAGGCTGTTGGTCCAGGATAGGCTGCAGCAATGTTGCTTTTGAAAAAGCTCTTCTGGTCATTCTGATGACAGACCAGGTTGGCGGTCCTTTGCCCTGTTCGATCCAGGGCATCAGGGCACCAGTGCAACCCCACATCCCAAAATGTTCTGCGGTCCTTTGCCCTGTTCAATCCAGGGCATCAGGGCACCAGTGCAACCCCACATCCCAAAATGTTCTGCAAAATGTTGTATGGCTTGCCTTCTTTAAGGGGCAGTGTCCTCAAAAAGATTAAAACATGACAAGGTTCTACCTAGCCCTGGAAAAACAGGGAATTTTCCTGGGGTCTATGGGCGGTGGGAGAAGCTGGTGCCAGTTCCCAATTTAACTAGTTAAGTTTCAAGTTATAACATGTTCTAAGTATTAGAAGTTCAGCCCTTGGCGCTCGACCATTAAGCTAGTTCCTGCCAGCTCATGTGTAAATGGGAATAGGATGAACAGGGTGATAATCTGTGGATCTTTCTGGTACCTTCTGTCAAGCTCCATTGCTCTGCCATTGTTCATACAATGCCATGTGATCCTTACAATGCCTCATGTAGCTTTCCAATGTATCCGGATAGCTGACAGGCCGAGCATGCCCTAGGTTTTCTTCCTGTTCAGTGATTTTTTTTTCTGACTTCTTAATTTTGAGTATCATTTCATCATGTCCTTTAAAATCCCCTTTGAATTCTGACTGAAAGTGTGTTGATTTGATGGATTATTTGAAGATAAATTGGTATCTTTCAGTATTGGTTTTCCCAAACAAAAACATTGCATGGCTTGGTTTGTTTTGGCTTTTTGTTTGTTTGTTTGTTTGTTTTCTAGTCTTCCTTTTTATGTCTCTCAGTAAAATTCCTTAGCTTTCCTCATAAAAGTCCTATTTCTTTTTAGGCTAAATCCTAGATGCTATAAAAATTTTTTTATTGCCATTATAGATGGAATGGCAATATGGAACATTATGGATGGAATGTTTGCATCTGTGCTAAATCTTCTCACTAATTATAATTAATTTGGGGACTTGCTGGGTTTTTATATATGGATTGCAAAAACTGCCACCCTAATGAGCTCACTTATTTATTCTAAGACATTTTGGGCCAATTTTCCAAATAGGAGATGTAATTGGCTGAAACTTCCATAACAATCAAAAATAACAGCACCTTCTTGCATTTTTGTCTTGTTCATTACACTGTTGGGATGCCTTTCCTTCTTCCATTAAGATAGGATATAGGCCGTGCATTTGTGGGGGCAATTCTTGATGGAAAGGGACTGCCTGCTAGTTCTAGAGAAACGTTAATAGCTTAAGCTTAAAAAATCAAGAATGGAAGCTGATTTTAATTGAAAATTTTTCGATATCTCCACAGAATCTTAGCATTTTGTCATCTTAACCTATTCGTGGATTTCCAATTGAGGCATCTTCGCATTCCTAAAATAATCCTTATTGGTCACAGTGTATCCTTCTTTAACTAAACTGTTAAAATCAGTTTGGCGGTATTTTCTTTTGGATTTTGGCAACCTTACTGGTGGAGGCTGGGTGACTAAGGACGCAATTGCTGGGGTTTCAATCTTGGCCCTTGGCCCCTTGGCTATAGACACTGCTTCTCGGGGAAGGATGCCCTCACATTCATCTCTGCTGAGTTCCAGGCTCTTAAAACAATTGCCTAAGTTGATACTCCTACTTGAACATCTCCTAGGTGTAGCCAAGTTAACATGTCCAAACCACAGCCCCGGGTCTTCTCTCCAAGCGGGACCCTCCACCTGTCTCCATCATTTCAGGAGATGGCATCATCCCCCAAGCTAAATATCTTACTCACGATTGTGTCCCCAGCACCCTAGCACACTAGCATAATGCTAGAACCTTAGAGGACACTTAATTATTTGTTGAATGAATCAATACTCTATTGTACTATAAATGTTACACTGTAATATATTATTTAGGACAACTTTTGCCTCCATTTCTTTTATGGTTATTGGTCAGTTCAAATTTTCTATTTATTTAAAAACTGGCATATACTGCTTATTCCATAAATACTTGTTGGCTGAATTAATTCTAAAGTCAAAAATTATGATGTATATTTTAACAGAAAAGCAACCCATCCCACACAGATTTTGTTTTTAAGATTTTATTTATTTATTTGACAGAGAGAGATCACAAGTAGGCAGAGAAAGAAGGGGTAGCAGGCTCCCCGCTGAGCAGAGAGCCGATGTGGGGCTTGATCCCAGAACCCTGAGATCATGACCTGAGCCAAAGGCAGAGGCCCAACCCACTGAGCCCCTCCCACACAGATTTTTAATTCATAAAACACATTTGCATTTGGAAGGTTGTTACCCTTTTAAAGTCTTCCCTTTCTAAGGTTTTTTGGCCTTTCCCATTCCCCACGTGGAGCTCGGCAGTGGACCATGTTTGTATGTGTATTGCCTTTTCAAGTCACTCAATTTTACTTAGAAATCCCTCATTTTTCTGGGTTTTATTTAGGTTCTACTTTCATCTCTATATTTCTTTATAATTATGATGCTTTATTTTGAAATTTTCTCTTTCTGTTTCTTCTTTTTTGAGTTGAATAATCATTCAATTTATTTTCATTCTTTCTGTTCAATTATACTACCCACACTCCTTTGATAGTCACGTGGGTTCCTTTATTTCCACACCCTGCCTTCTTGGCATCATCCAGCTCTCTTCTGGTTTTGGTTTGGTTATTTTTTTCTTTTTGACTAGACTGATAAGTATAAGTGAAATGTCTTCCTTTTTTGGTCCCATTTGATCTGATTCTTAACGATTTTGAATATATTCTCAAGCCCTTTTGGCTTTTCCTCTTCTATCAATTATCAGTTTTTGTATCTTTTGGCCCTTTTGTCTATTTTTGTCTATTACTGTGTCTTACTGCTTTTAAGATTTCCTTGTACATTCTGGAAATGAATTTTCTGTTGGCCATAAATACTAGAAATATTTTTTAATATTTTATTTATTTATTTGAGAGAGAAAATGAGAGAGAAAGCATGAGAGGGGAGAAGTCAGAGGGAGGAGCAGACTCCCCACCGAGCAGAGAGTCCGATGTGGGACTCAGTCCTGGGACTCCGGGATCATGACCTGAGCCAAAGGCAGTCGCTTAACCAACTGAGCCACCCAGGCACCCCAATACTAGAAATATTTTTACCATTATGTACTCCTCTTAATTTTGTCCACAATATCCTTCATAACATTAAATAAGAATCCTTATCTTTTACGTCATAAAACTTTTATTTGCCTCTTGGTTTGTACCCTTTGTTTAAAAATCTGCACCACCACTACCCCCCCACCCCCACCGGTCATCTCCAGGTCACACAGGCATTCACCTGTGGCTTCTTCTTCTAACAACGTGCTTTTCCCTTTCTCAGGTAGGTCTGTATTCCATCTAGAGTGCACTCTTGCATGTGGTGTTAGGGATCTAGTTTTATTTTTCTTTGGTTCCCTGGAAGCATCTGCTCAACAGCCTTCCTCTCTCCATTGATTTGTGGTGGCTGCTTTATCGTATATCAAGTCCCCTACTAAAGTGTGTTTGTGTATGTGTGGGTGTGTGTATGTGTGTGTGTATGGGCTTATTTCTGAATGTGCCCTTCTGCTCTCCTTGGTCAGTTGGTCTGTTCCTAGACTTTGACCGTGTGGTCTTTATTGCTCTGGCTTTGTGGTAGGATTTAAGGTCTGATCCAGTAGATTCCCTTCTTTTTTCTATTTCTTTTTAAAGCTGAGTTTACTATTCATGGACATTCCTCTCACCTTGTAAGTTTATTGAACTCCTCAAAAAAACCCAGGTGGACTTCGGGTTGGCATTTTATTGAAATTACAGGTTCACTGGTTGGAGGGGTGGGGTAATTGACAGACATCACCAAGTCATCCCAGTCAAAGCCATGGAGTATCTTTCCATTTGTTCAGATCATCTTCAGTGTTCTCTGCTGGAGTTTTTTATTTAGTTGACAGAGACACAGCAAGAGAAGGAACACAAGCAGGGGGAGTAGGAGAGGGAGAAGCAGGCTCCCCACTGAGCAGAGAGCCCGATGTGGGGCTCGATCCCAGGACCCTGGGATCATGACCTGAGCCGAAGGCAGACACTTAACGACTGAGCCACCCAGGCGCCCCTACTGGAGTTATTTATGCTCAAGTCTTATTTCTTCTCAGTTAAGTCAAGTCCTAGATACCTTATGTTTGGTTTGATGCTGTGATTTCTAATTGATTATTGCTGATGTAGAGAAATGCTGTTGGTTTTTGTAGGCCAGTCTTCTATCCCACAGCCTTGCTGAACTCTCGTACTGGGGTCTCTTGTCGTCTCTGACATATCTGTTGGGTTTTCTGTGTACGGTCACTTTAATTGCAAACAATGACTGCCAGCTCTTTCCTTGCGGTTCTGGCCCTGGTTACTTCTTTGTCTCTGCCGATGACATTGAACAGAATCTCCAGTCCTATGGCGATGAACATCCTTGTCTTCTTTCTTTCTTTTTTTTAAGATTTCATTTATTAATTTGACAGAGAGAGAGATTTTAAGTAGGCAGAGAGGCAGGCAGAGAGAGTGGGGGAAGCTGGCTCCCAGCCGAGCAGAGAGCCCGATGCGGGGGGCTCGATCCCAGGACCCTGAGATCATGACCCGAGCTGAAGGCAGAGGCTTAACCCACTGAGCCACCCAGGGGCCCCCATCCTTGTCTTATTTCTGGTCTTAAAGCATTCAGAGGTTATCCACTAAGTATGTTGGTTGGTTTTGTTATATAACCATTATCAAGTTAGGGGAGTTTCCTCCTATTCCTAGTCTGCAAAGAGGGGTGTTTGTTTATTTGTTTGTTTGTTTGAGGGGGGGCTTTTTAGTGTTAAATAGGTATTGAGCTTTGTCAAATACTTAATGTCTTTTTTGTTTGTTTTGTTTTTCACTATTTATTTTTTTATTTATGTCATGGTGGGTATGGGAGCTTGAAATCTGGAGCTGACGGGTCTTCCCCTTCTCACCCCCTTGACAAGCACAACTGAGATCAGTCCCAGAAACCTCTGAACTGGGGCCATTCAGACGGGCAGAGCCCCTATGCCTGTCTCCTGGCAGCCGGGCCCCCCTCACAGGGCAGGGAGGGAGGGCTCCCGGACACCCACTCAGGGCCTGACTCAAGTACTGTAGCTTGCACTGGGCCACCTGTGCCCCTCACGGGTCCCACAGCCCCTACCTTGCCAAGGTTTGGGGGTAGGAGGGAGAACAGTGGCGCCTGCAGGCTGATGAAGCCATTTAGCTTGACTGTGGCTGTGACTGGGCCCAGCATTTGAGGGATGGGTCTAAGGTGTGTCTCGAGGTAAGGTGCTGGGGCAAGCTTGTTAGGGAGGTCTCAACTTCCACATCTGTGGGATAGGAAGACTTCTTTGCCCACAGCAGACACGGTGTCGATACAGTGCATGAGGGAGAGGCATCCAGGGGCTTGACTGGAGGCGAGGAACCCCAGGGCCCCTGCCTACTCCCTGGAGTTCAGGGGCCATTCTTGGGACCCTGTTGCTTCCTCCGTTGCCTGCCCCAACTGGCAGAAGGACAGCCGTTTGGGGTTGAGGCCAAAGGCCTGCCGTCTCTGGTGAGTAACTCATGTCTACCAGCTGTCACCTTTGGGCCCAGGAGTTGTGCCTCCTTGCCCCTCCTCTGCCCCTGGGGGACTGGCTTCTGGTGGGGGTGGGACGCAGAGCCCTCCCTTTCTGTGCTGGGCTGCTTCCTGCAGGCCCCATCAGGTGCCAACAGCCGCCCTGTGGACAGGCTTCATCTCTCTGTGGCTTCCCTGTGGCTTCTGTGAGTGTCTCTGTCTCCTCTGGGCAGAGTGACTTGAAGACCTGCCTCTTCTTCCACGAGTTCTGGGCCTTCCACCTCTGGTGTCTCATCCTGCAGCCGCTCTGGCTCTGACCTTGTATGTGCAAGTTTCCTTCAAGGAACGCCATCCGCCTCCCCCGGCTCTGGATTGTTCCAGCGTTCCTCCAGGTGGGCCAGTTCTCTCAGATGTCAGGGCTGTGACTGTCCTTCTGCCCCTTCAGCGTCTCCAGCCAGTCCGCATCCCGCCGGGCCTTCTCCACCTGGTGTTCGCATGTGTCTGCCGCCACCTCAGAGCCACTGCGGGGCACTGTCCTTGCCCTCACCACCCTCCACCCTGCAGCAGGGCCCCGAAGCTTTCCTTGAGTGGTTTCTGTTCTTCTACGTAACTTTTGACGAGATCAGCTGGAATCTCCGACTGGAGGTCTCCACCATGTCCAAGTTTGCCTTCTTTCCAAGATAGCCTTCCTTCCACTTCCATGGCCCTTCAGGTACATAGGCCACATCTTCTTTTGCTTCTCTTTAGCCATGGCTGCTTGCTCGCTCTCCAAGGACGGCGCTGTTCTCTGACAGAAGGTGGCAGCTTTCTGATAAATGTGGGGGTCCTTCTTCAACGAGGGGAGAGTCCTGTAGAAATCACGCCCCCACTGGGGGTCAGATTCCACACGCTTGTCGCTGTAGAGTCAGACTCAGAGCTGGATGTGCCACCACGGTCCAGGTCCCAGTCTCTGAAGCCATCTGGAAGCTGCTGCTCCTGGCACCTCTGGCGGGGGCCATACCGAGTGGCCAAGGCCACATTTACCCAAAGGGGCGACGACCCGCATGGTTCTGCCTGGCAGCTCTGCCCTTCAGGTCTCAAAATGTGCCAGAGGATCGGGAACAAGCCGATCACTCACACAGAGTATCTTACAAGAGCTCAGGAGCCCCGTCTCCATCCCCAGCAATTACACCCACCAACCCTATCATCCTAGGTGTGTCACTTGCTGTCTCTGAATCTCGGTAGCCGAACTCGCAGACTGACAGGTTTGCAGTCAATGATACCAGATCTTCCTCATTTCCTCACAAACAGAGAGAGATTCTCCAAGGTCCCCTGTTAAGTTTTGTGTCCTTCTTACATTTAGAAAGGATTCTCTACTTCAAAATGTAGTGGCTGGGTTTAATACTTTCCATAACTAAACGTTGCTGCTTTTGTTCTCAACCGATTCTAAAATGATGCAGTCTTCATCCGTTCTGTGGTGAGCCAACCTTCTCCAGTATTCGGCTTTACTGAAGTACAAACAGCAGCGTGTGCCCACAGCTCTGACGCCCCCTTGCCTCCTGGTCTCTCTTGTCTCACATACATAGCTTGATGAGAGTGACGAGTGAGAGCCGAGCCCTTCATTTATCTCCCTCCAGGCCTCCTCCTCTGTTCTGTGCCCGTCCATGCAGCTGCCCAGTCCCGAAATCCAGGTGCCACCCTGATTCTTCAGACACCAAGCCGTCCAGAAGCTACCTTCCAATCAGACCATCCATGACCGTCCTTCCCTGACAAGGGCACCATCTCTAGCTTAGTTACTGCAGGAGCCTGGAAGCTAGTTTCCCCGCACATGTACACACACACACACACACACACAGGCCCCAGTCCACCCTCCACAACATTCTTTCTCAGAGAGAGCCCAGAACTCTTCATTGGTTCCCTAGTACTTTGGGATAATCAAGTCCAGACGACTTAACATGCCTTAGCATTAGGCTACTTATAGTAACCCATGGGGATACTCTTGAGACCAAAAAGGGTATTATTAATATTAGCACCAGGCACAACAGGTGTCCCAGGGAAGACAGGATGTCTGCTCACCTTGCTGGTGAGGCCCTTTACTGCCTGGCCCCGCTTCCTGATGCACTGCACACTGAGGCTCCTCTTCCAGGAAGCCCCCTGTGATTCCCCCCACCTGCTGGCATTCTCTCTCACCACCCCGTCTCCACTCCAAATGCCTTGTAGCCCCCTCCACCTCCTGCACCCAGCTTCCCAGGGATCAAGGCCTTCTTCTGTGCCTCCTTTCCTAGATGATGTCAGCATCTGCTCACATGTCTCCAGAACTTACAGAGCGCGACTCTTATAACCTTGGAGCAGGCATGTTCAAAGCCAGCTTCCACGTTCCTCCCCTTGCCACAGGGTCTCTCTCCCTCCTGCCCCGACAGTGTCAACTCTCCTCTCCAGCCAGCCAGAGACTCCCGTGGCAGGTGGCACATGAGCTCAGTGTTCCTATAACCGGACTGGAGATGTTGGACAGTGGGCCAGTGCAGAGAAGAGGGCTTTGAAAATTCATAAAGAGTGGATCACTTTTGTAACAGTTTAATTTTTAGTTTGGTTATTATGATTTATTACAGATGTTTCCACACTCATCCATTCATTCAGCATTTAGTCATATCAGGCTGTGGGCTAGGCACTCCATTTAGGCACTAAGGGCACTGCAGTGAACAAAGAGAAACTCCCGCCCCAGGGGGAGCCCACACTCCCATGGAGATGGCAAACAGTAAGTAAATAGTAAAATATAGGTGTCAGGTAAGCATCCCCACTCTGAAAGAAAATGAAGCAGGATAAGGGGATAGGATGCAGGCTGCTGACTCCGGTAGAGTGACATGTGCAGCCCCACAGAGCTGACATCAGAGCAGACTGGAGCCAAATGAGTAACTGGAGGGGGAGCCTTCCAGGCCCCAGGAGCGGCAAAGTGCAAAGGCCCTGAAATGGGAAAGTGCTTCTCAAGTGTGGGGAGCAGGAGGAGGCCAGAGAGAGGTGGGCAGCTGGAGGCAGGTCACATGGCACGGTCAGGACTTGGTGTCTTACCCTGAGCACAAAGGAGTGCCACCTGAGGGGGAAGAAAAGAAACATGGTGTGACCTACTTAAAAAAAGGTTGTCTGAGCCTCTGGGCTGCTGAGGAGAGAACATGCAGTGGGGGCTGGGGAATAGTAGGGAGGCAGGTTGGAGGCTGTTAAAAGACCCCCATGAGAGGACTTCAATCTCAGTGACGCCCTGGACAGCAGCAGCTCCATGCGGACCATCCAGAAAACCACTACCTGCAGGACTGTGGACGGCAAGGTCGTGTCTGAGACCAATGTCATCAAAGTTCTGAGGCGTTGAGGGAGCAGAAGCAGGGTGCCCTTTGGGGAGCAGGAGGCCAATTAAAAGTTCCAAGGTCACAAAAAAAAAAAAAAAAAAAAGACCCCCATGAGAAGCAACAGAGGCTTCACCCAGGATAGGAAGGAAGTGTGTTGGGAAATGTGATGAGTTTCAGGATTTAGGATTTATTTTCAAGGTAGAGCTGATAACATTTGCTGGTAGATTCATTGTGTGCTGTGAGAAAGAGGAAATTCAAGAATAACTCTGGAATGGGGGGTTGAAGGGGTGTGCCTGGGTGGCTCGGTTGGTGGAGCATGTGGCTCTCTATCTTGGGGTTGTGAGTTGGAGCCCCACATTGGGCATGGAGTTTACTTTAAATAAATAAATAAACTCTTAAAAAAAAAAAAAACAGGGTGTTGGCTGGGTTTGGCTCATTGGGGTGAATGAAGTAGTTGTTGACGTGAAACCCCAGTAGATTGGAAACTATTGACCAGGGTGGCACTCTCCCAGTCCAGTTCCCTGCGGTGTGTGGGTGGAAATGTGGGTGGCAGGCAGGCGGAGAGCTGGAGCCCCTGAACACGTGGCGAGGGCCTGCCGGAGACCAGTGCCAGGGGCCCATCTTAGGACCCTGACCCTCCGACCCGACCCAGGAGAGCCTCTGGAAATCCCAATTGATTGGCCCACTCTGAGCAGTTTAACCTGCTTTCGTACCTTTCAAATATATATCTATTTACCTATGGCCACCCGGATTTTTCAGTAAGGATAGAAGTATAAATGGGAGGAGAATCATTCACTTATTTCATCATTCTTCCCCTGAATGTGTGTGTGTGTCTTTGATCACGGCCCTGAGAACTGAGCAACAGGGTAGATGAGGCGTTTCATCTGAAAGGAGATTTTTCATTGGACAAGTGTACATTCTGCGAAGGATCATAAATTATTATCCGGGGCAACTTAATTTGTTCATGAATTCCCGAACTGTGCCGGCCCTTTTCTGTAAGACCTGTGTTTCTTTTGTACCAAATATTAGGAGAAAATAAGTCCCTCATAAGCCATTAAATGCTGAACCAAAACTCATTCAGTGACTCGTGAACACAGGCATTTTTATCCCTCTTTAAGCAGCTCTTTTTATAGAAGATGAATTTACAAGAGGGCTTGCAAAATCCGGCATGTTTCCTGTTTCCAAAAAATCCTGTATTGAGAATTAGTTTGAGGAAATTCTTGCAGGCACTTACATGTTCAGAGGGCGTTCATCCCTTCACTTAACAAGTAACTGTTGTGTGCTCGCTGGGCCAGGCACCGCCCTAGCCCCTGAGGAGAGAGCAGCAGACCAGATGCCCGCCCCCTACTGGCATTCATTCCCACAGATGAAGGAAGACAGGAGCCAGCAATTTTCTTTCTTTCTTTTTTTTTTTTTTTTAAGATTTTCTAATTATTTGACAGAGAGAGAGATCACAAGCACAAGCAGGCAGAAAGGCAGGCAGAGAGAGAGGGGGAAGCAGGCTCCCTGCTGAGCAGAGAGCCGGATGCAGGGCTTGATCCCAGGACCCTGAGATCATGACCCCAGCTGAAGGCAGAGGCTTAACCCAGTGAGCCACCCAGGCGCCCCAGCAATTTTCAAAGTCAATTCCTGCAGAGCTCAACTGGGGGACTTCCTAACTCCCAGACTTACATAGGCCCCCCACCCCGACCAAGTTCTCAGAAGTTTCCAGGAAAAAAAAAGAAGGTTCCAGAAGGGGCTACACCAGGATCCTCATAGCAGTCCACCCAGCAGCAACCAGCAAATTGTCTCCACTCCCAGCCCCCACACGTGGCTGCTCAGATACAAGAGAATGAGACCCATATTGATGGATAAAGTGTTCCCCTGGATGTAGAGTCCCCAGGCCCCACAGGAGCAAGTGCCCCTTGTGACAGCCCCTTGGGCACTTCCAGCTTCCAGGGTCCCTACAAGGACATACCTGGTTACAGTAACCACTACCCCAAAGATGCGCAAAGCTCTGGCAAACCCACCAGATGTTTTCAGTTTCACCCAGCCCAGATGCAGTTCATCAATCAAGTTATTTTTACCATAAGCAACATTGCTGACATTCCATCTCTTATCAGGTTTCTAGGAAGTAGAGCCAGAAATGATCTTAAGGTCACCTTTGTCCCTAGAGGAGAAAGAGTTGGGTTAACGCTTTCTTTGAAATTACTTTTGTCGTATGTGCCGCAAAGGAGAAGTAGGAGCGGGGAGCCTTGGTGACCAACGTGCCGATGCCCTTGCTGGGCGTTCATTCTTTATGCCTCAGACATAGGATGCTGACGGCCTCCTCGTTTTTTTTGTTTCGTTTTGTTTTGTTTTGTTTTGTTTGCAGATAAGCCGTCATGGTGAAAAGCCACATAGGCAGCTGGCTCCTGGTTCTCTTTGTGGCCACATGGAGTGACATTGGCTTCTGCAAGAAACGGCCGAAGCCTGGAGGAGGCTGGAACACCGGGGGGAGCCGATACCCAGGGCAGGGCAGTCCTGGAGGCAACCGCTACCCACCCCAGGGTGGTGGCGGCTGGGGTCAGCCCCACGGGGGCGGCTGGGGCCAGCCCCACGGGGGTGGTTGGGGTCAGCCCCATGGGGGCGGCTGGGGACAGCCGCATGGTGGCGGTGGCTGGGGTCAAGGTGGTGGCAGCCACGGTCAGTGGGGCAAGCCCAGTAAGCCCAAAACCAACATGAAGCATGTGGCGGGAGCCGCAGCAGCTGGGGCGGTCGTGGGGGGCCTGGGCGGCTACATGCTGGGGAGCGCCATGAGCAGGCCCCTCATTCATTTTGGCAACGACTATGAGGACCGCTACTACCGTGAGAACATGTACCGCTACCCCAACCAAGTGTACTACAAACCGGTGGATCAGTACAGCAACCAGAACAACTTCGTGCACGACTGCGTCAACATCACAGTCAAGCAGCACACGGTGACCACCACCACCAAGGGCGAGAACTTCACGGAGACCGACATGAAGATCATGGAGCGCGTGGTGGAGCAGATGTGTGTCACCCAGTACCAGCGAGAGTCCGAGGCTTACTACCAGAGGGGGGCGAGCGCCATCCTCT
This sequence comes from Enhydra lutris kenyoni, assembly GCF_002288905.1. Taxonomy (NCBI): domain Eukaryota; kingdom Metazoa; phylum Chordata; class Mammalia; order Carnivora; family Mustelidae; genus Enhydra; species Enhydra lutris. Next base: position 30,580,794 of record NW_019154090.1, read on the forward strand.
TCTCGCCCCCTCCCGTGATCCTCCTCATCTCGCTGCTCGTTCTCCTGATAGTGGGATGAGGACGGCCTTCCCGTTCTCTCCATCGTCTTCATCTTTTACAGGTTGGGGGAGGGGGTGTCTACCTACAGCCCTGTAGTGGTGGTGTCTCATTCCTGCTTCTCTTTATCACCCATAGGCTAATCCCCTTGGCCCTGATGGCCCTGGGAAATGTGGAGCAGACCCAGGATGCTATTTATTCGAGCCCCCATGTGTTGGAGTCCTTCAGGGGCCAATGCTAGTGCAGGGTTGGGAATAACAGCAAATCATCATTGGTTGACCTGGGGCTGCTTTTTTTTTTTTTTTTTTTTTTTTTTTTTTGTCTAGTGCAGCTGACCGAGGCTAAAACAATTCTCAAAACAGTCTTCAAATACCTTTGCCTGGAAACCTCTGGTTCCTACCCCAACTAGAGCTCAGTACACTAATGTCCCATCTTAGCCATGTCTTCATAGCAACTTGGGGAAGTTTTTCTCACCCACTCTAAAAGAACGCGATTGCACTTCCCTGTGCAAAGAGCATTTCTGCCGAAGTTGAAAGGAGGGCACATGATACTCATTCAAAAAGCAAAACTAGAAACCCTTTGCTCTGGGACGCAAGCCCGGCCTGCCAGGGAGCACCGAACTGGGGTGATGGTTTGCATTCTGCGGCGTGGGCTATGCGGCAGCCGTGGTGTCTGGCGTAAATATTGATGCGACGCTAGACCTTGGCAGAGGATGTTTGCACAGGGAATGAACATAACCAACAGTGCGAAAATGCTACAAAAATTCCCACACTTGGAAGCAGTGTCCTTGGAGGCAAGTTTCCTTCCTTTTGGGACATTTAAAGCCCCTACATGTGGCATTCCTTTCTTTCATAACCTAAACTATAGATAATTAAGGCAGTTAAAAATTGAACTTCCTTCCAGGCCCCAAGAGCAAATCTTTGTTCACTTACCTGGAAACCAGAATGATTTTGACACAGAGAAAGGTGCAGCAGTTAAAATAACCTTCATCCTAGAAGATTGCATCATGGAGAAAACGATCAGTAGACAAAGAAAAATGATCGCATTTCTTCATTGCTGTCTCGTAATTGTCAGAAACCAGAATTATGTCAAGTCCTAGTTTCTATAATCAGCTTTTGAATCAAAGAATGGAAGGCCATCCAAAAAAAAAAAAAAAAAAACCTTAGGTCACCCATGACAGAAATACCCATTCAGGTTGGAAAAAAGGAATTCTGTTAACTGTTATTTAAGTAAGGCGAAATTATTGTCTGGATTGTTCGGTATCATCAGCTAGCAGATAAATTAGCGTTCTGCAATGTTCCCGGCTTGCACTGTGCGGGTATTTGATGTTAAAAAATTTATTATATATATTGTGTATGACAGAAGTTTTCGCTAGAGGAGTTAACATCTGATATATCTAATGCACCACCAGTTTTGGAAGATACTAAATACTTAATATGTAGAAACCCTTTTGCGTGGTCCTCAGGCTTACACGTGCACTGAATAGTTTTGTATGATAGAGCCCATGTGGTCTTCGAAATATGCATGTACTTTATATTTTCTATATTTGTAACTGGGCATGTACTTGTATAAAAAATGTATAAACATTCGAAATCTTGACTAGAATTAAACAGGAACTGAGTGTGTCCCATGGTTTTGCAGTGACATTCACCGCCGCACCCTGTGTTGGCAAGGCCATGGGGGGGGGGTGACAGGAGCAAGGCGCCACTCGCAGTCCCCAAGCTCCTGCAGTGGCCCGCAACCCATGCACCCGGTCCCCGTCCTGCCTTTAGCAGTCACACACCAGCTCCCAGTCACACACCAGCTGCTCCCAGCTGCCTTTTCATTTTTTCCACAAATATCTTACGTGTGCTGGGTTCTGGGTAAATGGCAGAGACACTTAATTGTGGCAGAGGAAGACAGTCTTTCCGCCCTAGAAGCTCTTTTTCTGCCCTAGATTTTGAAATAGAGGATTTTCTTTTCTTTTCTTTTTTTAAGATTTTATTTATTTATTTGACAGAGTGAGACAGCGAGAGAGGGAACACAAGCAGGGGGAGTGGGAGAGGGAGAAGCAGGTTTCCCGCCAATCAGAGAGCCCAATGCAGGGCTCTATCCCAGGACCCTGGGATCATGACCTGAGCTGAAAGCAGACACTTAAGGACTAAGTCACTCAGGCACCCCTGAAATAGAGGGTTTTCTTAACTAAATGCAACTTAACAAGCTTTCAAGTACCAACTCCATTGCCCCCTGCCCCACCCCAATATCAGACTATAAACTCTCCCAGACCCTGGGAGCCCCAGGGACAGTCACTCCATTTGGACTGAAATTCAACACCTTAGGTCTAAAAGACCCCTCATTTGTCAGAGTCCTTCAACTCCTGCTTCACCTGTTTCCTGCTTCTTTGAGAGTGTCAGGCACCAGCCCTAGGGGCGCTCGTGATTTTCCTTGGCGGGTTTTCTTCTGCAGCTGAAATTTACCAACAGCAGGAAGTAGTCACAGAAGAGACAGTGGTTGAAATCATACTTATTTGTTAATACCTCAGGAAATGCCAATATTCTGCAGCGATCAGAGCATCAACTCTGTACTTACAATGGGAAGACAGAGGTCAACCTGTTGAAACCCCATCATTGACCAAACTGCTAGAATAAACAGCCACCAAGTGTCCGAAGTATTCCTCATCCATAGTGAACCTCAGACTTCATCCTTAACATAAAAATTTCCAGAACGATTTTCATTTAGGGCCATTTATCTAATTATTTAAAAATAAGCTTCATTATCTGACCATCATAATTTCTCAAGAGTAGCCCACTGAGAAGACTTCAGATGTTCAAAGTGTAAGTACTCAGAGGCCAAAGTGAGTGATACCACCAAGCCCCACTGTTTCTTCCTGTTACTTCCAACTCGTGTGAATTGTGCTGGAAGAATTTTCTCTTTTGAAAAAGAAAGGACCCTCTCCTGCTTGCATGCATGCTTTCTCTCTAAAATAAATCTTTTTAAAAAATAAACCCCTTTTATTGATGGTTGATATGAAGAATATTATTTTCTTGGATCTTGGGCAAAACAGCAATTGATAGTCTTTATCATCTTACATAATGTTACTCATATTGCAATAAACCCAATCATTTTCTCAAGATTTTACCACTTGGGAAGAGTACCAAAGATCCTGCCTTGCCTGTCTAGAAGCTCAGAAATGTGCTGTCACCAAGGGTAGAAGGCAATATGACATCCTAGTTTTAGCACACAGGTTCTAAGAGAGACTATCTGAAATCAAATCCCAGTTCTGCCACTTATTAGTACTGTGACCTCGGGCACATTATTAATCTCTCTGTGCTATAGCTCTCTCATCAGTAAATGGCAATAACAAAAATATCCACGTAATAATGCTGTGATAAGTATACGAGTCAATATGTTACTAAAACTCTTAGTAATCAAAACAGTATCTATGGGCACAAAAAAAGACATGCAGATCAAGAGAATAGAATAGAGGGGCGCCTGGGTGGCTCAGTGGGTTAAACGCTCTGCCTTCATCTCAGGTCATGATCTCAGGGTCCTGGGATCGAGCCCCGAATCGGGCTCTCTGCTCAGCAGGGAGCCTGCTTCTTCTGCCTTTCTCTGCTTGCCTCTACTTGTGATCTCTGTCAAATAAATAAATAAAATCTTTAAAAAAGAGAGAGAGAGAAAGAGCGAATAAAATAGAGACCCAGAAATAAACCACACTTATATGGTCAATTAGTCTACAATAAAGGAGGCAAGAAAATACAATGACGAAAAGATAGTCTATTGATTAAATGGTGCTGGGAAAACTGGACAGCTTCATGCACAAGAATGAAACTGGACTACTACCTTACACTACACACAAAACTAAACTCAAAGTGGATTAAAGACCTAAATGTGAGACCTGAAACCATAAACTCCTTGAAGAAAACACAGGCAATAATTTCTTTGATACCGGCCATAGAAACATTTTTCTGGATGTGTTTCCTCAGGCAAGAGAAGCAAAAGCAAAAATATTTGGGGAGGGACCACACCAAAATAAAAAGCTTTCACATAACAAAGGAAACCGTCAAAACAAAACAAGGCAGCCTACTAAATGGGAGAAGACATTTGCAAATGTTATATCCAATAAAGGATTAATATCCAAAATATATAGAGAACTCATACACGTGAATACCAAAAAACCCCAAATAATCTGATTAAAAATGGGCCAAGGACCTGAATAGATATTTTTCCAAAGAAGACATACAAATGTCTAGCAGGCACATGAAAAATGCTCGACATCACTCACCATCAGGGAAATGCAAATCAAAACCACAACGAGTTAGCACCTTAACACTTGTCAGAATGGGTAGAATCAAAAAGACAACAAATAAGTGTTGGAGAGGATGTGGAGAAAATGGAATGCTGGTACACCATTGGTGGGAATGCATTTTGGGGCAGCCACTGTGGAAAACAGTACAAAGATTTCTCAAAAAATTAAAAATAGAATTACCCTATGATCCAGTAATCCCATGACTGGGTATTTACCAAAAGAAAACAAAAACACTAATTTGAAAAAATATATATATACCCCTACGTTTACTGAAGCATTATTTACAACAGCCAAGATACAGAACCTAAGTGTCCATAAATAGGTAGATGGATAAAGAAGATGTGGCATATGTAATATACAATGGAATGTTACTCAGCCATGAAAAAGAATGAATCTTACCATTTGCAACAACATGGATGGACCTAGAAGGTATAATGCTAAGTGAAATAAGTCAGACCAAGAAAGACAAATACCATATGATTTCACTCACATATGGAATTTAAGGAACAAAGCAAACAAAAAAGAGACAAACAAAAAACAAACTCTTAAATACAGAGAACAAACTGATGGTTGCCAGAGGGCAGGCGGGTGGGGGGATGGGTGAAATAGGTAAAGGGGATTGAGTGTACACTTATCACAATGAGCACTGAGCAATGTAAGAATTGCTGAATTATTATATTGTACACCTGAAACTAATGTTAACACTGTATGTTAATTATATGTAAATAAAAAAGAAAATTCTTAAAAAATTAAAAAATAAAAATAAATAAAGCAAGAAAGGAAAAGGGGTGCCTGGATTAAGCATCTGCCTCCAGCTCAGGTCATGATTCCAGGGTCCTGGGGTGAGTCCCAAGTCAGGTTCCCTGCTCCACAGGGTGTCTGTTTCTCCCTCTCCTTCTGACCCTCCTCCTGGCTTTTGTTCTCGCTCTAAAATAATCTTTAAAAAAAAAAAAAGAAAGGAAAAATCAATTTTAAAATGATTGATGTAAAGTAACTGAGTTGAACTCCAGGAGACGTTTCTGGAGAAGCATCAGGTGTCAGGTTCTGTTTGCCCAGCCCTCTCTCTGGGTCTGAGACTGAGGAAGTGTCCTCTGCCTCTGGACAGGAGTGTGGGTTCATGTCGCTTTCTACCCTCGTGGGAGCCTTCATCCCAGCCAGAACTGAGCTTCCCCAGACTCAGGCCTTGCCAAACGGGGCAGGGAGTAAGGCCTCTGAGGGCCCAACGTTGTCCCACGCACACCCAGGCCACCCGAGACACTGGCTTCTCAGAGCCCTTAGACTGGAGCTGTGGGGCCCCTGTCCTCACCTGTACTTTAAAGGATCCCCGTCTAGACCTTCATTCAGAGTTCACCTCCTACACTAGGTCCCAAGGACTGAGGGTATTGGAACTCTCTGCCAAATATTTGGCCCCAAGCCAACCCCTGGGGCTCATATGACCTCTTATCTGCGCCACCTTCCACAGGTGGCTCCCAGGTGTGCACACCTCTGCGTCACAGAGGTAGCCAGGTGGGGGGAGGGAGCTCTGAAAGAACTGGGACACGCGCACCAGGGGGCCCACACCCATGAACCTGAGGCCCGCACAGGTGCTGGCTGGGTCCCGGTTGGGAGAGAAGAGGGCAGCTGTGGGCTGGAGGTTCCCCTTGTGGACTCTTGATTCCTCCAGGGCCTGTGAATGTGGGGGGCAGTCCTGCCCTCAAGCTTCTAGGGAAAGGCACTGAAGGATTTTGCAAGGAAGTCATTAGTTTTTACAAATGTCCCTACTCCATGTAGGTGTTTTGAAGTTCTCAGTCCTGCCGGGACTGGTCCTGCGACGTTCCGAGGTCCCCCAAGAAGGACAGCCAGGATCTGTATTTCTGGTGCCCCACACCCGGGGCAACCGCTCCTCATCTTCTTCCCAGGTCCCCACATACGAGTGGTCCAGGTACATCCAGGCTCCCACACCCCTTTCTGATGAGCCTCTAAAAGGTGACAAGTGCCACCAAAATGTCCTGTTAACATGTACTCGAGTGTGTAGGACCCCACCGGTCAAATGACAGCAGTCTTTTTGCCTCTACCAGGGAATTTGCCAGCACTTGCTTCTAAGATCTGAGCCTTAGAACCAATGATGGCCCATCAATTCGATTAAAAAATAATAGTGAGCCAGAATTATTATTATTTTTTTTTACATGGCAGTGCTTCTGTGCAGTAGAAGGCTGCCCCCAGCTCTTGTCCTCAGAAGAACTGTGCCTTACGTACAGCATGTAGAATGCGATTTTAAGTGAAAATCGGAGTACAAACTGCTAAGGGCAGTGTCTCCATTTTTTATAAAACAAAGAAATAAAATATAGAAATAAACCAAAATACCCGAAATACACAGTCCTTAATGTTAAATTGCTTATCACTGGGTGGTAGATGACAGGGGATTCTTTGTTTTTCTCTGTGTTGTTCTTGTATTTTCCAGAAAATTTACAGTGACCAAATATTTCTTTTATTTTTTTTAAAGATTTTATTTATTTCTTTGACACAGAGAGAGAGAGAGAAGAGCAGAGGGAGAGTGAGAAGCAGGCTCCCCGCTGAGCCAAGATCCCGAAGTGGGACTCGATCCCAGGACCCCGGGGATCACACCCTGAAGTGAAGACAGACACTTAACCAACAGAGCCACCCAGGCGCCCCCAAATATTGCTTTTATAACAAGAAAGAGGTCTGCAACTGTTATTTTTAATTCCTCTCTTGGCACGTACCAGCCTGGGTAGTGCGCCCTTGGGGAACTTGTCTGAAGCTCCAGCTTCAGGGCACTTAGCTGACCCCAAGCAGAACCTGGAAAAAGGGTCAGCAATCCGAAAAGCAAGCCAGTTCTAAAATGTCTCGAACCAAGGGGCGCCTTGGTGGCTCAATGGGTTAAAGCCTCTGTCTTTGGCTCAGGTCATGATCCCAGGGTCCTGGGATTCGAGTCCTGCATCGGGCTCTCTGCTCAGCAGGGAGCCTGCTTCCCCTCTCTTCTCTCTCTGCCTGCCTCTCTGCCTACTTATGATCTCTGTCTGTCAAATAAATAAATAAAATCTTTTTAAAAAAATAAATAAATAATGAAAAAAAAAAAAAGCCTCATCCCTGAAATAGACCCTCTATTTGCTGACAATCCCGTATGTGCCCCGCTTGCATTATTTCAGAGGGGCCAGACCCAAAGGTTGTGTACAGATGGTGTCCCCCTCCAATTAAACCATGGTCCCCTAGAGGCCTAGAGCGTGGGTCCCCCAAAGCCAGAGGCCACCAGGGTGTTGATGGGCTAGGAGCCTTTTTCTCCTTAACTTTTTCTCCTAAAAAATCTGCCCCTTGCCTCCCTCCATCTGTCTCTAAAAACAAACAACAGACAAATAAACAAAAACAAGTTCATTATCTTAACTTTTGTACTGGACAAAGATACCAATTTTCAGTACCTCCATCCCTTAGCACCCTCAAATGACCCAATTACACTCAGACCCCATTCTCATCGCCTTTCTTTAAAAAAAAAAAAAAAGATTTTATTTATTTATTTGACAGAGAAATCAAAAATAGGCAGAGGCAGGCAGAGAGAGAGGGGGGAAGCAGGCTTCCTGCTGAGCAGAGAGCCCGATGCAGGACTCGATCCCAGGATCCTGAGATCATGACCTGAGCCAAAGGCAGAGGCTTAACCCACTGAGCCACCCAGGCACCCTCTCATTGCCTTTCTTGCTGGTTATACCATCGCTTTTAGTTTGTTAGAGCTGCCGTAACAAATTACCACAGACTGGGTGACTTAAAAAGAAGATTAATTTCCTCAGAGTTCTGGAGGCCAGAAGTCTGAGATCCAGGTGTCAGAGGTGTTGGTCTCTCCTTAGGTCTCCTCAGCTTACACACGGCCCTCTTCTCCCTGTGTCCTCATGTGGTCCTCCCTCTCTGTGTCTGCGTCCTGATCTCTTTCCATTAGGACACCAGTCATGGTGGATTAGAGTCTACCCTAATGGCTTCATTTTAATTTAATTTTAAATTAACTCTGTAAAGGCCTTACCTCCAAATACAGTCATTCTGAGGTTTGAGGGACTAGGACTTCAACCTATAAATTTTGTGAGGACACAATTCAGCCCCTAATGCCATCTTTCTAGAAACACAGCCATGTATCCACGTCACTGTCAACATGGTTCAAGGGCATTCCCGGGACTGTGAGGGTCTTTCGAGGGCCCCACACTCACACACTCACTTCTCATAATGGAAATACCATCGCCTGTGTGTCCTCAACAGACTGGGCCACTCAGGATTGCCAAGGTGCCCACCCCACAGTGCCCATTGCCGGGCACCTCAGAAATGCTTCTGTTCCAGAGACAGCCCCTGAAAGCCAGCCACTACACCCCCGGGACTGGCACAGAATGAAGACTTTCATGGTCACCCAAATTTGTTTATTTGGTTCCTACTTAAGGAAGATCTAAAACTCTAAGCCCAATAATGTTCCTCCCACACACCAGTACACTGTGAACACACCTGGCTTCGGGTTATGCTGATTACGAGTTAATTAACTGAGTCTGATACCTGGGATAGCTGGCAAGAGTTATCCCCTCGTGCCGCCAAACTCAGAATGCGAGGCATGCCCATCGCCCTGCTCACAATGGCTGCCCACACATGGAATGCGTCCATTCAGGTTTGGCCCAAGTTCATCCTCCCAGGGCCCTAACACGAGAGAACGCCACAGATTCCAGGCCCTCCCAGTTGAGTGCTGGTTGGCCTTGCATTGCTGGACTCACAGACCAGAGAACCCAGTGAGGAAGGAGACTGTGTTTCCTTTTTCTAGCCAATGTCACATTTCCCCCATTCCCCTGCATGTCTCTGGATCTCCTTTTATTTCAGCCCTCTGAGGAGACCCTTCCTCTACAGTCACTCTGCAGACCCGTTTCTCTACATTGCTTCCAGGAGGCAAATCTCATTCTCTCTCTCTCTCACACACACACACACACACACACACACACACACACACACACACACACAC